>NC_045629.1:29986873-30297376 GCF_009829155.1 Mustela erminea | reverse complement strand
TCAATTAACTAAAATTTAAGGAATGAAACCAATGTTATGGGACTAAGGTAAATGTGTAGAAACATTGAAAAATAAGTGAACTGTTTAAGAAAGTGGAAGGAAAAATAGAGTAATAAGGAATTAATCATAATAAACACTGTAAGTAGTGAGAAGTGATTAAAATAGAAAACAAAATATTAAAAGAATAATAAAAGCAGAATCTAGTTCTTTGGATACTAAATAGATAAACAATCTGAAAGAGAAAATTAAAAATCTAATGAAAGCAATATTAAGGAATGTAACTATAGGTAAGCCAGCAATTAAAAGAATTACAACACATGACTTCATAGCAACATATTAAAGTGGCTACAGCAGCATTGCCTAATACTAATTCAATGATGAAAGCATTCTCTCCTTACACTCTCCCACATGGTGGCCACGAGCTACATGTGGCTGTGGAGCACTTAAAATGTAGCTTATAAGACTGGGCAACTAAGGGGCGACTGGTGGGCTTAGTCATTATGTGTCTGCCTTTGGCTTAGGTCGTGATCCCAGTGTACTAGGCTCCGTGATCAGTGGGAAGCCTGTGTCTCCCTCTCCTTCTCCCTCTCCCCCAGCTTGTGTTTACTCTCTCGCTGCCTCTCTGTCAATTAAATAAATAAAATCTTTTTAAAAAGTTTAGGCAACTAAATTGTTTCAGTTTTATCAAATTTAAATAGTCACATGTGGTTGGTAACTGCTGTATGAGGCATGGGGAAACACAGAGGAAATGAGGATAACCTCCCAAATTTGAAGGAGAAAGAAGGAGGAAATCTGAGTAGACCAAATCATACAAAAGATCAATCAAACATCTACTAACTTAAAAGGCAACAAGTCTGGACTTAAAAGCTGGGTTCTACTTGGTGTTTAAAGATCGGTTGAGGGGCACCTGAGTGGCTCAGTGGGTTAAGCCTCTGCCTTCGGCTCAGGTCATGATCTCAGGGTCCTGGGATCGAGCCCACATCAGGCTCTCTGCTCAGTGGGGAGCCTGCTTCTTCCTCTCTCTCTCTCTGCCTGCCTCTCTGCCTACTTGTGCTCTGTCTGTCAAGAAAATAAATAAAAATCTTTTAAAAAAATCAGTTGATTACTATGTTATTTAAAATAGCATAGGTGGGGACACCTGGGTGGCTCAGTTGGTTAAGCAGCTGCCTTCGGCTCAGGTCATGATCCTAGCGTCCTGGGATCGAGTCCCACATCGGGCTCCTTGCTCCGCAGGGAGCCTGCTTCTCCCTCTGCCTCTGCCTTCCACTCTGTCTGCCTGTGCTCGCTCTCACTCTCTCTCTCTCTGACAAATAAATAAATAAAATCTTTAAAAAAAAATAGCATAGGTGACTTAGAAATGAATAGAAAATTTCTCTAATTCATTATATGAAGGGAAAATCTTGATACCACAATCAGTGAAAATAATGCAAAAACTAAAAAATGTGGGCCAATTTCACTGATGAATACTAGTGCAAGACTCTAACTATCAGCCAATCAAATCCACTGGTATATGAAAAGATTCATAACTAAGTTTTCTACTGAAATTATTTGTGTGGTTCAGGAGTAGAAATTCTGTCATTGTAATTCACTGGGAAAAATTAAATTAAAGAGGGAAAAATATATGATTATAGCAATAGATGCTGAAACATATGATAAAATGCAAACTCATTCCTAATAAAAACTCTTTGAAAAATAAATTACTTAGACATGTTAAAGACTGCCCCAAATCAATAACAAACACACTACATGGTGAAATTCTACAGTCATTTCCATTAGATCATAAGAAAAGAGGAGGAATTTTTGCTAATTCAAAATTATTTTAGACGTCTAAGACAAAGCTTCAACACAATAAATAGAAATAATTACTATTAATTTGCAAGAGTAAGCTGAATTGTCTTTATTTACAAATAAATAAAGGACTTAAATGGCTTTTAAAACTGAAATATTACAATAAAATCCAGGAAATTTTTTGTACAAACGTAGCACATGAGCCATCTTCACCAGATGTTAAAGATTCTGGAATACTCAAAATAATCAAAGAACAAACCTAGACGTTAAAATCAAAACACTTCACATGTTAGAAAATGACATAAAGTTAAATGCCAATGATTTAGAAAAATATTTTGCAAGTATGAGGAAATGTATTTTAATTTCCTACCAATCTTATTCAAGAAAAAGACAAGTCATCCAATAGAGTAACTGAATCAATTCAACAAACTTTTTACAAAAGAGGAATTAAAATGGAAAATGAGCAAATAAAAAGATGTTTTATCACACGAGTAGTCAGAAATACACAAATTATAACTACAATGAGATAGCCGTTCTTCAAGACATTAAATTGGCATACAATTTAAAAATAATAATAACATCACATGTTGGCAGAATGTTAATTGCTATATTCTTTGGGAATTAATCTGGCAAAATTGATTACAATTAAAGGTGCTATGATTTATGCCTGGAAAGCTGCTTTGGGGGTTATCCCATAGAAATAAATTCATGTGTGTAGAAGCTGGATTGCAACATTGACTTCAATAGTATAAACTCATCGTATATCAATGGAAGAACTATGGAATATTATGCAACTATTTGGAAGAACATATTTGAGCTATGTCTGTTGTCCTGGTGAGACAAGATGCACTTGTTGTATTGGTCAAGGGAAAAATCAAGTTGTAAGTTCAAGTATATAGTATGATTCAGTTTCAGATTTAAAAAATTCTACATACATGCTCCTCTGCTTCTGGGAATGAAAAAAAAAATGTGTACCTATTGGGCTGTGTGTTTGTTGCTATGTGATATTTTCCCTTCTTAAACATTCCTTTACATTATATTTTCTTTCTTTTTGAAAAACAAAATATTCTCACTTTAGCAAATGAAACAATGTAAAACAAAGATATACAAAGAAAACACTAATGATTGCCCCTGCTTCCTGTCTCTATTCCCTTTCTCCAATGCCACTCCTTGTGATAACAAATGTTAACAGCCCCGGGTATATTTTTTCTCATCTTTACTCTTGCTTAAACAAATATGAATATATACAAGCACCTGCACATACATAATGGTTTGCTTATTTCTACTGAATTAGAATCATGCTCCACATATTACTTGGTGACTTGATCTTTTTACTGAGCAACCTATCAGGGATATTCCTGATACACAGATGCGAGCCTGTGTGTGTGTGTGTGTGTGTGTGTGTGTGTGTGTGTGTGTATTTCTCTTTTCTCCTGCTGATTTAAGTCATATACAATTTTAGTTGAGGGTATATAACACTAATGTTGGGATAAATATTGGGAGGTTTTATCTTTTTTCATATTGGTTTGGCTTGATTTTGTGTTTTTGTTTTCATTTTTGCATTTTTATTTTCCAAGCTTCCTGCCCTGTCTTTAACAGACTGGACTATTAATTCTTGATACTTCAGATAAGTAGAAGTTGAATAATTGTTGTTGTTTTTTTTTTAACTAAATCTGGTTATTGTTTTCTCTTGGGAGAAGGAAAGGAAAAGTGAATTGGGGGAAATTGGAGGGGGAAACAGACCATGAGAAACTGGACTCTGAGAAACAAACTGAGGGTTTTAGAGGGGAAGGATGTTGGGAGTTAGGTAAGCCTGGTGGTGGGTATTAAGGAGGGCATGTATTGCATAGAGCACTGGGTGTGGTGCATAAACAATGAATCTTGGAACACTAAAAAAAATAAAATTAAATTAAGATGTTAAAATAAATAAATAAAAATTTAAAAAAATAAATAAAATGAGCAGTTTTCAGTTTCATAAACAATGTAGATAATCTAGTAGGGACAAAACTAAAGGGGAAATGAATTTTTTTATGCTGTATACTATTATGTTCCAATTTTTATTCCTTTTATGTCAATTATATTCCTATTATATGGTACTTCATATACATGAAGAGTAATTTAATATTTAGAATGTGTACGAGAAACCCACCTCAAGTAATGTAACAAGTTAATCAGAAACTGAGAAGTAGAGGGTGCTCAATAAAATGCCTTATTAACCCTGGAAATGATGAGAAAAGTCATTTGACAAGAATAACACATAGTAGCAATTTAGAGATGCATAGTCCACTTCCTAGGAGACAGAGTAATTAATTGAATATATATATATTCTATATATATATATATTGAGTATATTGAAAAATATACATATATATAATCTGTAAATTCAACTGTGAGAAAATAACCCATGATGCAGATTGTTTCCTCCATAAATAAAAGAGGACTGCTTGAAACACAGAGCACCAGCCCCAACCTAATTATCTTTAGTTTTATGTGTCTACTGCTTGCAAGCTTTGAATATTTTGAAACTAATATAATTGTACTCCCTTTGGAAAGGCTCTTCACTGGCTGTCGAGTATAGCAGGGTAGTGGGAAGAGCACAGGCTCAGCCCCAGATTTTCCTGATGTGCGTCATTGATCCATCTCCCATTACTTGTGGGATTTCTTTGCTCCATTTCTTATCTCTACGACAGACATAGGAGAAAGCCTTTATCTCACAAGGTAATGGGGTGGAGTCAATAAATTAATACACGTGAAGTACTTAGAACAGCGCTTGGCACCTACTTAGTGCTATATTAGTGTTTGCATTATTTTTGTTGCTGTTAGTTTTGTTAAAACACGATTGGCTGTCATGCAGTGTGCTCCCTCCAGAGTCAGAAACAGGGTCCACCCAGCACCCTTCCCAGGAGACTCCTTGCCAACTCACATCAGGACATTCACAAACTGAACTGCCCTGGTTACAGCATCAGTCTAAGGCCAAGGAGAATGTCAAAAGATTACAAGAAAAGAAAGAGAGTGATATTAAAACATAGAGTCAGGTAAAATTTTTTAAATTTGCTGTCTAAGATATTTAGAAAGCTGTCAGACTCTTAACAGCTGCAATGTCTGTCTCCAGAGGTTATTTCACCAACCTTGTTCCCTGTCCTAATTTCCTGCTTCTCTTCTACCATGCATCAAAATTTTTACTAAGTTAAAATTTTTTCTCAAAGAAAAGTTAATACCATCTTACCCAGAGACAAAAATAACCTAATAGGGATAGAATATAAGAGCTTACATTGAGATATCTTTGTCATACCTATATTTTGGAGCTGCTCAATGGCTTGTCATAGGATTTCTGTTTACTATCGTGGTCTGTTTGGACCACAAATGGCAGATTGTGGGGATCTCCTGGTGAGTGAAATACAGCTAAAGAACCTCTCATTCCTGCCAACCAACATCCCTTCCAGCCTCCCTCACTCTGAGCTTCAAACAGTCTCTTCTCTCCCAACTCTTTGATTCACCAAGTCTCAACCTTCAAGTTATCTCTTTCATTGCGTCTTCTCTGTTCCCATAAGCAGCACTCTTCTTTTTACTGATGTTAGCCCCTAGCAGGACTGCTAGCATTGCTGATTTCCAGGTGTATCAATTTCCTGCACAATACATCAACATGAACAAGGGACATCTTTCTCAATGTAATTTGTCTTCTCTTTTAAATTCTGAAATGCTCAGAGGTTAGGGACCATGTTACATACTTCCAGTATTTTTTTATTTTATTTTAAAATACTTCCATTATTTGCTTTAAATTTTCTTAAATATATTTTTCAAGTATAATTGACACACAATGTCATATAGAACCTTACGCCCAGCATACAGCAGTTGTGGGGTGGAAGGAAGCTCGAATTGAAATTTGGCTTCCAGGGCTAAGAGTGCTGTCATTAAGTTAAACGTTTTTACTTTACAAAGATTAGTTTACAAGCTCTTTTGGGTATTATAAGCTTGTTTAGGAATCAGAGGCTTTCTTTGTTTTTGTGTATTCAACCTTCTCAAATGTCTACCGCATGTGCCAGGGGAAAACCTAAATCTCTGTATGGTCATGCATGACTACTCGAAAACCTGTTTCCCCAACTGTTATAAACAAAAAGATTCCCCATAGAAAAAAGTACTATAAAGAGAATCTGATCTTAATTTTAGAAATAATGATTTTGATGAGCAGTTTCTGTGAAGGAAAAATGTCACAAATGAGGCATTTCTTCAGTAGAACAGCAGGTGGCAGCAAAGGGGGACAATCTCAGCATTTCCATTTTTTACAATTGCTAAAACTGAAAATTGGTTTTTGTAAACCATTCTGAATCTGTTCTAAAAATTACCATAACTTTGAAAAATCGATGTTCAGTTAAGTTTAGTAATCATAAGACATTCAGCTTTCAAAAATAAAAGTGTTCCAAATACACAGAAATGAACTCTTAACCAACTGAGCCACCCAGGCGTCCCAGAAATGAACTCTCTTAGAACATTCTCTTGAAAAAGTAGATAGAAGAAAAGCGAAGATCCAAAATGAAGAAAATCCAAAACGAAGATCCAAAACGAAGAAAAATACACCAACTAAATTGATATTTGGCTTCCAAAAAGATGATAGCTGGACCTTTCTCTTAACTTAGCCAGATTTCATCTTCATTTGAAGCAAACTATCATAGAAACGTTTCCATTTTTACATCACCAAATTTAATTTATCATACGGTTTGGTGCATTTTTTTTTAATCGAGAACTAAAATGTTTTGGCAGAAATTTAAAATTTGAATTTAAAGAGCATTACAGTTTTAGAGGAGGCATCAGAATTTATCTATTCTTGGAAAAGGACTATGGTCATTACTCTAATAATTTTAAAGCTTAAGGTGTACTTGACATGAGTTATCTGGACAATTTACTAAATTTTTCATTTTACTATTTATGTGACTATAGCAGTGATGACAACCCTTTCTTTTAGAGATATCCTCTTTTCACGTGTAATTTTATTTGTGGACAGAACTAAGGTCAGAGGGGGGCAAAGGGCTCAGATCCTCTTTGTCCCCAAAAGGAACAGAGAGAAAAATAATGAAAAATCATATCAAATCACTGAAGTAGCCCCAGATACACCAAAACTAATGACAGTTAATAGTTAAAGGTTATACTCAGGTTTAATTATTGGTAGTTTTGAACACATTTAAGATTTTCAGACCACTTACAAGTGAAATGGTCTTTTTTCCCCACTCGTTTAAAAGAAATAATCTATGCTTTTGGAAACAGACTTCACTAGGATGACCTAGAGAGACTTTTTAAGGGGTACATATAAGGGGAAAGAGCATGCCCAATAACAAAGACAATTTCAGGTAAGGTATAGAGTCACATAATGTTATAAAATAAACAGTAAGGTATTTACATCCTCAGGTTTCTTTTCACTCTTAGCACTGCTACCTCTACCAACCTCAGGCTCTCCAGCCTTCCTCCAACTTCTTCTGGTCTACCCTTTAAAGCTTATTTTCAGATCCCACATGCACACATAATAGGAATAACACATAACGGGAACAAAAGTCTTAGGTTAAAGTTCTATTAAGTAAAATGGCAGTCCCAACTATCAAATGGAGGGATCTTCAAAGGCATAATGAGGTAGACAGACATCATTACAGGCCCAGCACTGAACTCAGTCATGTAGTTGCTCCTTCCTCTGTTTCCATGTATGATGAGCTAAGACAATTGTAGACATGGCTATGATCTTGGTCCTCAAGGCAAATAACGTCTGTATCACTGTAAGACATACCTATGACCTATATACAATCAGAAACCAAACCAAACCAAATCAACCAACCAACCAAATAAACAAAAAAGCCAAGTACATAAATACAGAAAAAGGATTGGTGGTTGCCTGAAGAGAACATGTAGGAAGTGAGCAAAATGAATGAAGGGAGTCAAAAGGTACAGACTTGCACTTATAAAATGAATAAGTCATGGAAATGTAATGTACAGCATGGTAACTGTAAGTAATAACACTTATTATCTATAGGAAAGTTGTTAAGAGAGTACCTCTTACAAGTTTTCATCACGTGAAAAAAGTTAACAATGTATGGTGATTAACCTGACTTAATATGTTTGTAATATATACAAACATAAAATCTTAATGTTATACACCTGAAGCTAATATGTTAATTGTACCTCAATTAAAAAAAAAAATCACAACTCATTTGAAATGGTCTGAGGGGTATGTTCCCAAATGGTAAATTGTATCTTCTTCTCTAATGAAGTAGTTTTAAGAAACAAGATCTGAACTAACACATCTCCTTGAAGACTTCTTTCAAAAGAAAATATCTGGGCTGGTTTCAGAGTGTTTGTTTCTATCACACAGCAAAGGTTCATTCCCAAATGAAGGAAGCTCTAAGTCAAAATGTGACCTAGAAAAGGGGAAAGAATACTGGTGGAATTTTGATTGGAATGGCATTAAAAGTATAGATTGCTCTAGGCAGTATAGACATTTTAACAATGTTTATTCTTCTGATCCAAGAGCATGGAATGGTCTTCCATCTTTTTGTGTCTTCTTCAATTTCTTTCATGAGTGTTCTGTAGTTCCTCGAATACAGATCCTTTACCTCTTTGGTTAGGTTTATTCCCAGGTATCTTATGGTTCTTGGTGCTATAGTAAATGGAATAGATTCTCTAATTTCCCTTTCTGTATTTTCATTGTTAGTGTATAAGAAAGCCATTGATTTCTGTACATTGACTTTGTATCCTGCCACGTTGCTGAATTGCTATATGAGTTCTAGTAGTTTGGGGGTGGAGTCTTTTGGGTTTTCCATATAAAGAATCATGTCATCTGTGAAGAGAGAGAGTTTGACTTCTTCATTGCCAATTTGGATACCTTTTATTTCTCTTTGTTGTCTGATTGCTGTTGCTAGGGCTTCTAATACTATGTTGAACAAGAGTGGTGAGAGTGGGCATCCTTGTCCCTATGACCCTGCAATTGCACTACTGGGTATTGGTATTTACCCCAAAGATACAGATGTAGTAAAAAGAAGGGCCATCTGTACCCCAATGTTTATAGCTGCAATGGCCATGGTCACCAAGCTGTGGAAAGAACCAACATGCCCTTCAAATGGACGAATGGATAAGGAAGATGTGGTCCATATACATTGTGGAGTATTATGCCTCCATCACAAAGGATGAATACCCAACTTTTGTAGCAACATGGACGGGACTGGAAGAGAATATGCTGAGTGAAATCAGTCAAGCAGAGAGAGTCAGTTATCATATGTTTTCACTTATTTGTGGAGCATAACAAATAGCATGGAGGAAATGGGGAGTTAGAGAGAAGGGAGTTGGGGGAAATTGGAAGAGGAGGTGAACCATGAGAGACTATGGACTCTAAAAAACAATCTGAGGGGTTTGAATTGGCGGGTGGGTGGGAGGTTGGGGTACCAGGTGGTGGGTATTATAGAGGGCATGGATTGCATGGAGCACTGGGTGTGGTGAAAAAATAATGAATACTGTTATGCCGAAAATAAATAAAAGATAAATTTTTTAAAAAGTGGGGGGAAGATAACAAGATTGGTCAAAATAGTGAAAAGGCAACCAACCAACACACACACACACACACACACACACACACACACACAGAAGGGAATCATAATAAAGGAATTTTGTTTTTAGAGCAGGAAGAATTGCAAATACCAGGACTGCCACATTCTGTCAAAAACATGTGGAAAATATGTCTCCTCATCAGGCCACTCTTGGCAACTGAATGATAACTTTGTGTGTTGGGTCAATAACAGGTCCTCCTGACCACTAGAGCTTACAAACAGGAAGAAAAGGAAGTATCTGAGTCAGGCTCCAAAATAGGACAACAATGTGTATGTCCTCACTGTGTTTGGTTATCTCTAAATGAAAATAAACCTGATGCCACCTGGATCACTACCAAAACAAGGTGATGATCCAAAGATAGGTTCACTTTATTCTCTTCTACTCTTATAACCCTTGTGGGAAAGAAAACCCATTACAGCACAGTTTCATCACTAAAAACAAGAGCAGAGAGACTGTGATGACATACATTTCACCTCACAGATTTAGAATATGGATATGTCAAAACACATTAAAATCTGTGGAAAAAACACAATTTGTCAGATAGAAATGGAGCCACAATGTCAGGATATCTTTCAGCCCAGGTCAGTGCAACCAATTGATCACATTCTTGCACAGATCCAATCAGTAGAATAAAAGCTTAAATAAATGGGTAGAAGCCAATGTTGCTCTAATGGCCACATAATGACGGTGTATAAAATTATATATGGATATTGAATTGATCCAGCACCATTTATTGAAAAGACTAGCCATTCTCCATTGACTTATCTTTGCACTTTTATAAAAAATCAGTTTATTATAATGTCAGAGTAAGTCTTGAAATCCATTAGTGCAAGTCCTCCTCCAATTTTGTTTTCCTTCTTATGTATTGCAATCTGCTAAGCAAGGTCTCTTGATTTTCAAGATACATTTTAGAATCATTTTGTTCATTATCTAAAAATAATAATGATGGCATTTTATTTAGAATTGAATTGAATCTGGGTGGCTCAGTACATTAAGCGTCCATCTCTTAATTTTGGTTCAGTTCATGATCTCAGGATTGTGAGATCAGGCCCTGTGTTGGCCTTGCCCTAGGCATGGAGCCTGCATAAAATCCTCTCTCTCCCTTTCTCTGCCTCTTCCTCTCTCCAAGAAAGAAAGGAAGGAAAGAAGGAAGGAAGGAATCGAATCTATGTATCAAGTTAGGAAAAAAAGACATCTTAACAATATTGAATCTTCTAACCCAAGGGCATAGAATGTCTTTCCATTAATTTAGTCTTTTATTTCTTTCTTTTGTGTCTTGTAGCTTTCCACATTTAGCAATTGTGCATATATTTACATTTATGTCTAAATATTTTTTCATGGTATTGCAATCTTGTTTCATTTTAAATTCCAACTGGTCATATAGAGAAACAATTAGATTTCACATGTTTATGTAACATCTCGTAATCTTGCTGTAATTTCTTATTAGTTCCAAGAGTTTTACATAAATTCATCTGTAAAGACAGTCTTATTTCTCCCTCTCCAATATGTATTTATATTTTATTTCTTATTCTTATCTTATTGCATTAGCTAGGACTTCCAGTACAATGTTGAATAGGAATAGTGAAAGAAGACATCTCTGCTTTGTTCCAGGACTTAGATGAAAAGGTCTAGCTAATCTAATATGATGTTAGCTCTAGTTTTTTATTGATATCCTTTATCTATTTGAAGAAGTTTCCTTTTTATTCCTGGTTTGCTGACAGTATTTATCACGAATAGTTATTGGATTTTGTCAAATTATTCTTGTCAACTGATACAATTTTTACTCTTTAGGCTTTTTTAGACAGGTCATGTTGAGTAGACATCACCTAGAGGATTTGGAGGATGAAGACCCTTATCCATTATGGAGGGGGATTTGATATTGAGGGTGGGGACTTCTGGATAAACTGACTTAGCAGAATTCTTACTAAAACTGGATTTTACAAGGGCACAAATAAGCCTAGGAGAAGTTTCAGGAGTCTCACTAATGTTTGGTCAAGCAGAGAATCTTTGTTAAATGTAATGGCTGACATTGAATGAGCTAGGAAATATTCCTTCTGCTTCTATTTTCTGCAAAATATTGTAAAAAATATCATTTCTTGTAATTTCTTCTTCAAATGTTTAGTAGAATTAACCAGTGAGATCTCTGGACCTGATGTTTTGTTTTGGGGGGTTAAGTTTTTAATTATCAGTTCAATTTCCTTATTCCATTTCTCTATTTATAGATGTGTTTCATTTTAACTTAACAGATCTGGCTGTAGCAGATTTGTAATAAAGAAACCTGGCCCTTCACCACAGACTATTTGGGTAGACCTCCTCCACATTATTGTAATATTCCTGTAACATAAAATGAAAGTGGTATAAGCATATTGGCCAGCCTCCAGAATCCATGAGGTAGGTGAAGTTCCAGGCCTGGATAAACTAAGGAACTAAAAGAAACTGAATGGCCAGAAATGCCACCCAAATCAGCTTCAGAACAGTATGGTGAGAATGCCAGTAACATCATTGCTGTCACCACTGTCACAGTGGAACCAGACACTCAAGATGTCTGCTGATACTACACAAAGTCACTGCTGCTGTTTCTACTGCCCTTAGAATAGCATCTTCCCTGCCTCTGACTCTTTGCAATATTCACTCTAAATCCAGTCTACTGGATTAGAACAGCTATTTGTCGAGCCAAGATCTTTCATCAAAATGGCTTCTTAACATGTCTAAGGTCTGTGAATGCCCTCTACCACCAATGTCTTCCCATTTGTTTACCCTTTCTTAAGAGCCAGACGTTGGTTATAGACAGTGGGCTAGCAGATGGTCCTTGGGTAGTCACTAAAGATATTGAAGAGATTTAAACTAGGGATTGAGACTCAACACCAAGGAAACAATCCTAAAACATGTGCCATCTCTTGCTTTCTGGCAAACAAAATCCCTCTTTTATAATTGCCTATAACTCAGGAGTATCTATTCCTCCAGGAGCTGGGTTTAATTAAGTGCACAAGGCCTTAAAATTCTCAGGAATACAAACTCAGAATCAGTATTGCTCCTTATTTAATTTTCATCTCTAGGAAGAGAGAGGATGTATCTAAACTTTAAGCTGGTGTCCCCCAGAATTCATAGGAAGAAAAATATCAAACCCACATGGAAGCCGATGGCATGTACGTAAGATTCTGCACATTAGCTATATGTAATGCTGGAGATCTTGTTTGTCTTTGCAAAATAAATATGAATACAGTAATTCCATGCTTTCTCAGGAATGAGACAGGCTTATGTATCTATTAAGAAGCTGTCATTAAGGAACAACACAGAAAAAGCCTCTAATAACAGAAATAAAATGACTGAAAATAATGCATCATCAGAGACCTTAAATACACAAAACTTTTTTTTTTGATGCTATAAAATAGTGTGTTTTGATGGTGGGATGTGGAGAGGAAGAAGAGGTTTGGGGACAATGTGCTGTTTCCTTTACTGCAGAATTGAGTACAAAATAGTTCCAATGACTTAGCATGTGACAAGCTCCTAGTTATTATCCAAGTTAAAGTGAATTTCTGGAGCATGGCATGTCCGTAAGTCTGACATTTGTAGAAATGACAGTCTGTCTGAGGAAAAGCTTTCAGCATATTCTCAGTGGTGGCTCACTGTGAAATTTGAGACTTCTCCCTGTTCTGCTGAATTAATTTTTATGGGGACCTAATGTGTGATAATCTTATTTTTGAGAGTGCAGGAGAATTAAGCATGTCCTTAGTGTATTGTGCTTCCCTCTGTTTTTACTCTACAGAGAAATCAAGTTAAAAAAAATCACAGAAATGCACAATTATACTACATAAAATAACAATGTCATAAGGCACCATAACAATATAGTTCTAGTGTTGTAGAGAGTAGAAAATAACATGTAGGTAAAAAGTAGATCTAATGAACAATACTTTTCGTATGATGTGGGCAATGTAACCCACAATCTGCAATGGGTTAATCTGTGAAAAATATGTTCCTGGACAGCATTAGAGTCCAGATTTCTTATTCATGCTCAAGGAAAATATTCTCAATATCTGGCCTGTCCTAGAACACATCATATCAGCGAAACTCTATGACCTGGACTTGAGGCACCAAATTCTACTCCTGTACTCTCAAGTGAGAGAATGCCACTCTTTTGACAGATTCTAAGAGCCACTACCAAACTGCCCAATCTGACTCAACCCTATTGAGATAAGGATCCTGGTATTTTTTTTCCAAGTCAGACTCTTCTCATAAATGTAAAACAGTAAATTATAGAATGTCCAAATGAGAATGCATGACACACATCAATCTTTCCAAGTTCAACTTGCAAGATTGGTGGCATTGCATAGACTCTAGGATCTGCTTACAGGCCTCCTTTGCTAAAAGTGTGCAGCAATAGCTACCTTTCGCTCTCAAGGGAAGGAACTTCTGATTTTAGTACAAAGAATTTTGTAGGTACCTTTGGAGCCATGACTTAGAGACCTGGCTGTGTGCCCCCCATTCTGGAGATGTGAATTAAATAAGGAACAAGGCATAGCCAGCTGGTAGTAAGTGCATGTTCTTTCCATTGCATTGACACCTATGAATTGGAGAGGAAAGAAATTAGAATACTATCAAAATTAATAGAATGTTATTTTCATGTCAGCAGAGAGAATTTCATGGAAGCTTTAGGAACAATTCCAAACCCGTTGGCTTTGAGCATGGATGTTATTAGAGGTTGCTGAATTTGCACAGCTTGTCATTGAAAGACAAGGCCCATTTCGTATTCAGTTCCATGTGCCCACCTGCCTTTCATGGTGTCTCCTTGTAGACTGTCTCACTTATTAATACTTAAACAAACCTGAATAGGTAAAAGCAGCCACTGAGATTTGGATTGTAAAGAGAACTTTTTTTTTTTTTTTCTGTTTTGCTTTCTTCCCTTCACAAACAACAGCTAAACTTATTAACTGGTTTCGTATGACAGGCACTATTCTAAGTGCTTGGCATTCTAATTTATTGAATCTTCACGACAGCCCTATGAGGTTCTATTACCCTTACACAAATGACTAAACTGAGGCACAAGGAGTTTAAGTGACTTGCCCAAAACACTACAGCTGTTGAGTGACTAACCTGTGATTTGAACTCGTGAAGCTCTGGGTCTTCTGGAGCCGTGTTCTCAATTATGCCATGATGTTACTGAAGGGACACAGAAGCTTAAAGAAGAATGACAAAACTGGCCTCTCCAAAAAAAATGTTGGCAGTTTCAG
The DNA here is from genome assembly GCF_009829155.1 of Mustela erminea. Lineage (NCBI taxonomy): Eukaryota > Metazoa > Chordata > Mammalia > Carnivora > Mustelidae > Mustela > Mustela erminea. The sequence continues at coordinate 30,282,779 of NC_045629.1, read as the reverse complement.
TATCTAAGCAATTTTTATCTCTCGATTGCCATAAACTTTCACCGAGATCTGCTTTATCATTAATCAAAAAGAAATTGCTTTTTTATGGCACTCAACTCTGAAAACTTTAAATACCTCTATCTTTTGATGATAACATTATGTTTTGTTTTATTTTTTAAAAGATTTTATTTATTTATTTGACAGAGAAAGAGATCATAAGTAGGCAGAGAGGCAGGTAGAGAGAGAGGGGGAAGCAGGCTCCCAGCTGAGCAAAGGGCCCGATGCAGGGCTCAATCCCAGGAACCTGGGATCATGACCTGAGCCAAAGGCAGAGGCTCAATGCACTGAGCCACCCAGGTGACCCGATGATAATATTTTAAAGCAATCCTCTACCTGTTTCAGTCCACTCAGAAATCGTAATATTTGTGAGATATGAATGAGTAAATTATTTGCAGACATAATTAAGTACACATTTTCATATATTTACTGTATATATCTAACAAATATTTAAATATTTTTCTTTTGTTGCAATGGAAAGAATGTCTGTTTCCTCTATGAAGCCCAGCCCTTATCTGACACACAGATCTTAATTCACGTGCTCTAGATTATAAAGCACCTTCCCTTTGTGAGGAGAGGTATCTAAAACCCAACTTACTCTTCTCATTTGTAATTCAATCAAATTCAAGTGGAATTAATTAATGCCTGTAGAATCATTAGTTAAATTCACTTGAAAACCTTCACTGGCCTTAAATCTCATTTCTGAATAAAGTATTGCGATTGGTTGTGTGAAGGTGTCTTGAAGTTACTGTTGTTTATTTTGCTTTATGTAGGAATTGGTTTCTATGCTGTCTCCTTTCCAAAGGCTGCTTCTAAAATAACTGCCATTGCCCAGCCCAACTGAACAGAACACTATCACATTAATGTTTAAAAAACATCGACTATGGTGTTAGAAGACAGGCTTTCAACTACAACATATTTTATGTGTAACAATCAGTTCACTTCACAGCACTTGCTTTATGTCCCTCATTTGTCCTATGGGAATTGTGACTGTCCATTCCTCATGGAGCTGTTGGTTCATTTGCTAATTCATTCCATCAGTCAACAGAACTCTTCAGCATCTGCAGGAACCATGCACTATTCCAGACACCACGGAACCTACAATGGATAAACCAAGTCTCTTCCTTCAGGAAATCACAGTGGAGGGTTGCTGGAATTAAATGAGAAAAATGTAAGTAATGTCTTCAGTGCCTCATGCATAGTAAACCCTAAAAATACATTAGCTATTTTAATTAAACCAGAGCATTTCCTTCACCCAAAAGGGTTTGAAAGGATGAGCAAACTTATTTTCAGTCCTCAGGCCTGGAAAATCTCCAGGGGAAACACAAAGACTACCAACTAAGGAGAAATGGAGAGTTGGAGGGTATACAGAGGCACAGATGTAGGTGATTAATTTTACTTAAAGTTATATGGAAAGCTTCATAGAAGAGGGTATTTGATATTTGAGCAGAAGGTGAAGAAGAGGAATTTGACAACTGGATAAGAAAGAAAAGAAAAGGCAGTCTGGAATCTTGGTGAAAAGAATAGCATATGTAGAAGACAAGAGATGCAAGGGTGCATGGCATGTCATGGGAAAAAAGAACAGGAGTCTGACCAGAGTATAGAGAGAGATAAGAGATGAAATTGCTAAAGCAAGTTGAGGTCATGTTGAAAACAGCCTCCAAATGTCATGCTAAGTAAGAAGTTGGAAACCATCCTAAATATAATGTGGAGAAATATGAAAGTTTTAAACCAGAAAATGACAGGACTGGACGCATATTTCAGAAATGTCAGAGCTATACAGCTCTGAGTGTGAAAACCTTGAGATGAGAACATCTATTACAATCTATGGTAATGATTAAGTTAAGGCATAACGAACTAGCATGGTGAGGTGCAAAAATAGACTGCAAAATCACTTTGAAGGAGAATAGGGACAATTAGGTGAAAGGAAGTAGGTAAGGAAGAGATTGAGGGAAAGGAATCTTCTCAAATGATACCTTCATTATTCTTTTGAGCTAATGTTAAATATTGAATGGGTCAAGAGTCAGGAGGGATAGAGGGAGAGGGAAAGAGAAAGAGGGAGAAAAAGGGAGAAGGAAAGGATGAAGGCAGAGAAGAGATGAATGCAAGGAGTTATATATAAATCAGATGTTGTGATCCGAAGGGATGTGTTCATAGCAGCAATGTCCACAATAGCCAAACTGTGGAAGGAGCTGAGATGTCCATCAACAGATGAATGGATATGTTGTATATATACGTATATATTATATACATATATATGTATATTATATAATGGAATATTAATCAGGCATATATACATATATATGTACATATGCATATATGTATACATGTATGCATATATATATATAATGGAATATTAATCAGCCATCAGAAATGATGGATACTTACTATTTACATTGGTATGGATGGAACTGGAGAGTATTAGGCTGAGCGAAATAAGTCAATTTGTCAATTGTCAGTAAGACAATTATCATATGATTTCACTCATATGTGGAATATAAGAAACAGCACAAAGGATCACAGGGGAAGGAAGGGAAAACTGAATGGAAAGTCATCAGAGAGGGAGAAAACCATGAAAGACTCTTAACTATAGGAAACAAACTGAAGGCTGCTGAAGGGGAGTTCGATGCAAGTATGGGGTAATTGGGTGATGGGCATTAAGGAGGGGTCAGGATGCAATGAGCACTGGGTGTTATATGCAACTGATAAATTATTAAACATTACATATGAAAAAGAAGGAGAGATGAATAGGTGGAACAGAGGATATTTGTATGACACTGTTATGGCATGTATGTAGGATATGATATGATATGATATGATGATATGATATGATATGATATGATATGATACTGTAATGGTGGATACACGTCATCACACATTTGTCCAAAGCCATAAAATATACAACACCAAGAGTGAACCCTGATGTACACTCTGGACTTTGGGTACCAATGGTTTGTGAATGTATTTTGATAAATCAATTTTGTTACAGATCAGAAATACCACTCTAAGGTGAGATGCTGAACATAGGGGAGGCTGTGCATGGATTGGGGCTATGCATGAGTAGATAGGAAATCTCTGTACCTTCTTCTCAATTGTGCTGTGAATATATAACTGCAATAAAAATAAATTCTACTAGGGGCACCTGGGTGGCTCAGTGGGTTAAAGCCTCTGCCTTTGGTTTGGGTCATGATCCCAGGGTCTTGGGATCGAGCCCCACCACATCGGGCTCCCTGCTCAGCAGGGAGCCTGCTTCCTCCTCTCTCTCTCTCTGCCTGCCTCTCTGCCTTCTTGTGATCTCTGTCTGTCAAATTAATAAATAAAATCTTTTTTAAAAATAAATAAATAAATTCTACTAAATATATGTTTAAAAATCTATACATGTTTTTAAAAAGATTATATATATATATAAAATTGTGATTCCTAGTACATGTCTAGGTTGCTATAGATTTAAAAAACTAGGAACAAGCTCAAAGAAGCCATAAATGCAGAATGAAGAAATAGGGAGCATTGAAAAAATATGGTCGAATCTCACAAAAAACAAATGTAGTCGTAGTTTCATAGATGAAATACATCTACTCAAGGACCAGAGGGTGAGAATAGTAAATAAGTCCTGATAACTACACCATAGATTCTTGTGATCTGAACCGGCATCAAAAAGAGGAATATTTTTTCTACCTGGTTTTGGTACATTAAAATAAAGCATAATCTAAAGACTAATAATTTTAGAAGTTCAGTGAAATAAACAGGAACATTGATTTGTTTTATATACGAGGAAATTAAGGCTCTGAGAGGCATTTTAGCTAATAAAAAGATCTAACTCTCAAATGCCAATCTCCATTTTTATAATCTGAGTAATCTTCCCATTGTAACACTCTTTTTTATCTTTCAGACATAATACAAGATACAAGAAGAGAATGATATAATAAGACAATGCTGACTTATTAGATAAGGTAAAATTGGTAGGACACCAAACAAAGCAATTTTGTTTTCTCTAATTATTCCCTTTAACACTAGCTGTTGAATAATACATAATTATTAATGTGACCAGCAACAACCAGTATTAAAACTCTCAACTTTCTGCCAATTGAAAACACCTTGACTCTCCAGCTTGTGTCTTTCTTGGGTGGAATGCGCTGGTTTACTATTTCTCTCCTACTGGCTCCAGTTTTTGGCCTCTTCAGGATGTGTAAATTGGGGTTGGGCAGATAGGTTAGGGGTCAGCAAAGGTCCTAGGAGACTGATAAAATTTTAATTCGGTTCTCTGTTTTTTCTCTCATAGGTGTTTTTATGGATTTCTCAGAAGTATCTGTCTTTGATGGGAACCTCGAGTTACAATCTCATGGAGTTGGAAATGTCTCCGTCCACATGACTAGCAGCTTACAAGATGAGGCACTCTCATCATCAGCTTCTATGTCTGGAAATCCACCCACAAGCTCTTTCTGAGGTGTTCCTCTCATTGCTGGCAGAAAGCCCACTTGAATGGGGTCATCTCAAGGTGCCTTCCTCTTCCATTATTCCATGATTGGTACAGGTGAGGCTGGTCCCAATGTGGCCCCTTAGTTACTAATAAGTTAATTAGCCCAGAAGTCAGGTACCTGTCCCTCATGTTTCCCAAATCATCTGGGCACATGCTATGTGAGGGGTTCTCATGAACCTTGGAGTACACCTTGGAACACTTTTCTTCCCATCTTCAAATGGGGTTGGTTGCTGTGGTAGGCAGCTTCTAAGATGACTCCCATTAAACAATGTATGTCTGTATTCTCCTTTGTATTTCTCAGGGAACCCTGTCATATCTCAACCACATAAGTACATGCATGTTCCATTAGAAGCTGAAAATTCTGTTATTAGTTTTCTGCTATTTGTCCTAAAGCAGATGATAAACACCAGTCTGTCTTTAGGGGGCAAGGATTATCACCTGCAAATAAAACAAAACTGTTTGGTTTTAATCTACAACAAATTAACCCTCCATATACCATCAGCCACAATAGGAAAACCGGAAACAAAATAAGGACTTCATGTTTGTTGAACTCTGTCATCATGAAGCCAACTACAAAAGAGGTTCTCATTCTGTACTTCATCTTACAGAACTTCCTGCTAGCCGCCTCTCCCTGCTCTTTTTCTAGCCTTTCCCTGACTTCCATTCATTCCATTATTCTTTTTATGGCATGTTTTTTCTGTGGGATTCTTTTTTTTAACTCTCCTCCCTGAAAAATGTTTGCTGTAGAGGGTTCATAGAGCCATATTCCCTTCAGCTTCTGCTGTTTCTCGAGTGAACAGAGTTTCACAGGTGGTTAAAACACACTCGCTGAATCAAGACCCAAGGAAGAACTGCCATTCCTTGAACCATCCCTATCAGCAGTTTTGTACAGGAAAACAATGCCTTCTTCATTCACAAAGGATAACTGTTATCAACAATAACTTATAAATGATATAAAATATTAAAATACCAGCTTGAAAACACTAAAACTTGCTAATAAAATGACTTTCATATGGAATATATATCCCACATTCATAAATATGATGGTTATGCACATTTTAAGAGAGAGACACACAAGATATGTTAGGATTACTAGTACTAATCTTAAAGTATAGTAATGTAGATAGACAGTTTTAAATATTTAAAAAATAAAATCTGATCCAATCTAGTTCCTTTTTGTCAAGTCATGATTTTGGCTTTCCTATCCTCTGCCAATAACAACACCATGTCTCCCCAGGCCTCATAAACTCTATCCTCACTGCACTTGACACAGTTTAATGAATAGGCAATGTCCTTTTCCTCTCTCTGGCTCTACAATGTTGATCCCTATCCCTGGCAGGCTTCCCATGTCAGCCTTCTCTCCTGACACCCATTTCCTCCTCCATCCCCCATACTAGCACTTATATGTCTATACAATCTGCATTTGTGACACTTAGAAAATGCTTACTAATGATTCTTGAATAAGTAAATGAATCAGTAAATGAATCAAAGTATATTATGAATACACTGCTAAGTTGTTATCTGACACAGTTGAAGTACAAATAATGGACACTCTGATTGACCACCCTCAGTCCACAGGCTAACTTCTTCCTCTGGAAGAATGTAGCTACAATGATCCATTCTGTTCTGTCCCTTCTTAAAACTATTTCCCAAATACTGTCTGATGATTGGCATTAACAGACTCTAATTTTCTTTGCAATAAATTACCTTCTTAAAGCAAATTTTCAATCACTCTTTGCATGACCTTTCATTCTCAACCTCTAATAGTGTGGCTATTGTCACTATCAGACAATAAAAATTGCTCTCGCCAAAACCACCTCTAATCTTCCAATTGCTACATCCAACCAATTGCTAAATTTCAGTACTACATAACTTGCCTGTAGCACTTGGATTGTGCACCCATACTCCCTCTTTCTAGAAACTCTATCCTGATACCTGTATTCCATTCCCTCCATTGTCTAGTAATCCTGTGGCCATTTCTAGTCTTTCATTTGTTGGTTGTCCTTTGCACATTCACTGTGTATTAGGGCTTCGAGAGTAGGGCTTCTAATCTTGCACCAAATACTCTCCCCTGAAAAACACTCCCAGTGTTTTAATCTTATGTAAATTTCACCTATGTCTTTATATTTTGTCTATTTCCAGCTTCAAATCCAAATTTTCCGTTGTCTACTGGAAATATCAACTTTGATATTGCACATTCAGGACAAAATTGTTAACATACCTGTATTCACACGCAGGCTATCCTGCATATACCTCCATCAGAGAAGAAGTGTATTTCATATCCAATCCCCTGGACTCTGGGACCACACTGCCTGGGATTACATGTTAGCTCCAGCACTACCAGCTTTATGACTAAGCTCTCTGTGCTTCACTTTGCCACATGTAAAGTGGGGATAATGATGGCACCTCCTTTATAAAGATGTAAAGAAGTTGTTCTTAAAATATTTAGAAGAGTGTTGTGATGGATTGAATATTTGTGTTCCCCAAAAGTCACATGTCAAAACCTAAAACCCTCAAAGTGATGGTATTAGGATATGAGCCTTTGGGGGGTAATTAGATCATGAAGGTGGAGCCTTCATGAATAGAATTAATGCTTTTTAAAAAAGACATTAGAGAGCCTACTTTTTCTCTCTGCTCTCCACCAAGTGAAAATAAATGAGAAGACAGCTAGCTGCAAACCAGAAAGCATGACCTCACCAGATATGGAATCTACCAGTACTTGACCTTGGACTTACCAGCCCTCAGAACTGTGTGAAATATATCTCCATTGTTAGAGCTACCTAGTCTCTGTTACTTTATTATAACAGCTTGAAGGGACTAACACACTTGTCTAGCATGTGTTAATCACTCCAAAGTTTGAACATTATTAGTTATTACTACATTTACCACACATAATTAGCTTTTTAATCCTTATGTCTCCACCCACTAAACACTGAGCTCCCTTATGGTAGGAACTATTTCTCAATCCTAGGCAGCAGCTGGTACATGGAAGACAATCCATGAAAGTTACGTTGAATAAAAATTTTACCTGCATCCTGTCTTTTCACACTGATTTACTGACTTACCAGCACAGCAGCTTCAGTATTATGCAACTCCTCTCCCAGTCATCAAAATCTGTGCACATACTCCAGGCCATAGCCTTTATGTCTGCTCTTCCTTTCCCTCAGTTTGCAGATCTGGGCACTTTCTGTTTTCTTTTTCTTTTTTTTTTTTTTCCAAAGATTTTATTTATTTATTTGAGAGGGAGAGAGAGAGCATGAGCAGCGGGGAGCGTTAGAGGGAGAAGCAGACTCCTGCTGAGCAGGGAGCCCAACACAGGACTCGATGCCAGGACCCTGGGATCATGACCTGAGCCGAAGACAGACACTTAACTGACTGAGCCACACAGGTGCCTGAGGTGGGCACTTTCTGCAGCAAGACTGAGAAAGGAAAAGAGAACTTCAGAAGATGCTGATAGAGAAATGCCTTATAGATTATGATGAATAAGAATTCGCTCTTGTGGATTCTGCATTACTTGATGGCTTTTTATGCCTAGATATGTTATGGCTACATAATTGTTGCTGGCCTCAATGAAATGCATAGGCTGTTTTGCAATTTCACAATTGTAGCACATACAAGGACACCGAAAGGAATAGCCAAAGCTACTGGGTGCTTCCCACATTTCCTAACCTCAGTCACAGGCAACAGAGAATTTCCTCTCTCCTTTTTATATTGTCCTCTTAGGAAAAAGACTAGAGAAACTCAAGGCACAAAGCACTGGGTGTTGTACATAAACACTGAATCTTAGAATACTGAATCTAAAACTAATGATGAATTTTCTGGTGTCTAACATAACACAATAAAAATAAATAAAAGAAAGAAAAGAAACTCAAGGTAAAATAAAATTCTTGTTTATTCAACTTATCATCAATGAACTGAAAGACTTGTACAGTGGAAGGAGACCTAGATTAAATTCAAGTACTGCTAAATAATTATGATACTTTGGTGGGGGCACTTGTTTTCTCTAGACCTCAGTTTTCTTCTCTGAAAACAAAAGGGTGATCTCATGGCCATTCCGTTTTGCTTATGGCTGGTCAGAATCCAGGACCAAACAAAGTGCAGAATTCTACTAATTTTAAAAAAGAGAGAAAGAGAGAACATGTTGAAAAAAATCTGAACATGATAAAGTAAAAACTTAGGCAAATGATGACTACACATAGTGACCACATGAAAAACTCATGTCAAATTCTCATTCTTCTGGTCTCTACTTACAGTTCTAGCTGGTGATTATTGAGCATAAATGCAAGTTTTGAGAAGAAACTGAATTATTTCCTCGTATAGAGACTAAAAAATGGCAAAAGCAGCCATGCCCATGTTCTTGTGTGGAATTGAATGTGTGCATAATGCCATGTCCTTTTACAATGCCTTCCTGTCCTTTACATAATTTTGTTTTTCATAATTACCACAATTAACTCTTTTCCATAGAAAAGGGAGAAAATGTCCTCTTGGCAAAGCCAGTTATCTGAATCAAGCCCATTGTTATTTCTACCAACAAGGAGAGGATTTATTACTGCATTCATTCTTTAACAATTAGAGATTTAGAAGACTGAATGTTTCAGGGACATTCACCTGAATTCACCCCTTTCTTACTTCTTGAGAGAACCAAGCATTAGAAAGAGCACCTACTGGATTATGGTTCTCAATTTGCCCCTAAAACTTTCTATGACCTTAGCCGTAGATTTAGTCCTTATAATCCTAATTTGCAAAAAGTGGCAGTTGAACTAGATAACTGGCTGAATCTAAATCCCAATAAATATGCTTGTCCTTATTTTTAGACTTTATTTCTCTAAACGAAATAAATGAGAATAATATTAGTTACATCAATGGCACTAGTAAAACATTCACTGAGCTTCAATAATAACAGTAACAATAACAATAAAATTTTATGGCTTTTTTTCTCAAAAGGAAATTGGAACATTTTACCAACATTATTGTCTCATTAATCTCATGTCTTTGAAAAATAGTACAGCATTGGGAGTGTATGAGCCAGGGAGTCAGACAGACCTGTTTTCCATTTACCTACCTTGAAATTGTTTCAGTAATGAGTGAATAAAATAATGTACATCAAGTGTGTACCTGCATAGTAAGCACTTAACACACTAATTCTCTGTCTCCTTCTCTATGTCTCCAAACCTACCAGCCATCTCTCCTTCAATTGTCTCTCCCTTCCCCTATTCTGGCAATCCTTCCTGCTCTCCCTTCTTTCCTTTTGTAGCACAGCAAGCTGAGAAAAGTTCATTGGAGTTTTTGTTTTATTGTCCCCAAATACTCTGATCCCCTCTGAAACAAGTCATATAAGTTTGTTATCACCGTTCAACTGTCATATATAGGCAGGAGTCCAGCTCCTGCTCTCAGTCAAGTCTCCAGAGGGTAAGTAACTCCAGATAAGTAACTCTTTCTCAATATCCCCTTCTTGGGATCAGATGAGTCTTAAGTTTGAGACATCATAATGCCCATGGTATGGGCACCTGGGTGAAACAGCAAATCTCTAAATGGAGATCAGCTGAAAACTAATGTGAAATGAGACCGACAATTCCAAGAATTCAAGTTATAATCTGCACCTTGATTCTCTGCATATATGTCTCTATAGTTGCCCCAAACTCTTTATTACCATCCTGTAAAGTGTTGAAGCCTTGCCCTGGGGCATCATGAGAAAGACTGTTATTCATGCTTGGGTTGGGCTGTTCCACCGTGAACTGTTTGCCACTTGAGGCCAACACAGTGGTGTTGATGTTGGTGCTGGTGGAAGAAACAGAAATAATTACAAAAGTCTCTCCCCCTTCCATGATGGGGTATTTTAGAATGAGAGTTAACTGACTTTCAATCCACCCAGACACCTTGAGTAGAGGTTATCTCCCCATTTTCCAAACTAGGAAAAGTAGGGTTTTGTAACTGCAGAAGGTGAAGTTTTATCTTAGAGAAGGTAGTGTAAGGTAATGCATGACATCTTAAAATTCATATAGAATAACTCATTCAAGAAAGTGTCTGTCACACTTCTCCAATGAAGACATACAAATGGCTATCAGACACATGAAAAAATGTTCATCATCACTAGCCATCAGGGAGATTCAAATTAAAACCACATTGAGATACCTACCACCTTACACCAGTTAGAATGGCCAAAATTAACAAGACAGGAAACAACGTGTGTTGGAGGGGATGTGGAGAAAGGGCAACCCTCTTACACTGTTGGTGGGAATGCAAGTTGGTGCAGCCTCTTTGGAGAACAGTGTGGAGATTCCTCATGAAATTAAAAACAGAATTTCCCTATGACCCTGCAATTGCACTACTGGGTATTTACCCCGAAGATACAGATGTAGTGAAAAGAAGGACCATGTGTACCCCTATGTTTATAGCAGCAATGGCCATGGTCACCAAGCTGTGGAAAGAACCAACATGCCCTTCAATGGACGAATGGATAAAAAAGATGTGGTCCATATACATTATGGAGTATTATGCCTCCATCACAAAGGATGAATACCCAACTTTTGTAGCAACATGGACAGGACTGGAAGAGATTATGCTGAGTGAAATAAGTCAAGCAGAGAGAGTCAATAATCATATGGTTTCACTTATTTGTGGAGCATAACAAATAGCATGGAGGACAAGGGGAGATGGAGAGGAGAAGGGAGCTGAGGGAAACTGGAAGGGGAGGTGAACCATGAGAGACTATGTACTCTGAAAAACAATCTGAGGGGTTTGAAGGGGCAGGGGGTGGGAGTTGGGGGAACCAGGTGGTGGGTATTAGAGAGGGCATGAATTGCATGGAGCACTGGGTATGGTGCAAAAACAATGAATACTGTTATGCTGAAAATAAATTTTAAATTAAAAAAAAAGAAAGTGTCTGTCACATAGCTATCCTCTGGTTTTGACCAGAGGAAGAAGTATTAAATGACACTCTTTATTCAGATACATACTTGGATAGCTCAATACTCTAAGAAGTATTTAGATTTGTGGGATACTAATCTTGAGGATGTCTTAGAGAAAAATACATCATGACTTTGGGAGCTGGCAGCATATTTCTCTGAATGTTAATGGAACTCTGAGGTCCACTCACTGTCTTGAACACCATCTTCCTCTATAATAAAAATTGAGCAAAAATTCTGGATTCTATAAACACACATACACAATGAAATGATGAGAAAGAGTTCCTGAATCAAAGTGAATGGGAGTGCAATGAATAATCCTTTAGAAAAGCAATGGATTTAGCAATGGGGACTGACTTATAAGTTAGTATTTAAGAGGCAAATTTGTATAGCTTGGCTCAAATAATTATAAAGGAAGACAGTACTAATGTAGTATTTCAAGGCTATAGACTTTAAAGATGGCAGAGTAAAAGAAAGTGTGGTTGCAGTTTTAAAGGATGTAGCAAACCAGAACAATGTGTTATTAGGCAAAAGAAAAGCTGGACTGAAGGAGGAGCAAGATCGACTGAAGGAGGAGTAGGAGACCTAATATCATTAGGTCCCAAGAGTTCAGCTAGTTATCAAACTATTCTGAACACCTACAAACTTAACAGGAGATCAAAGAGAAGAAAAGCATCAATTCTAGGAACAGAAAAGTGACCACTTACTGGAAGGTAGGACGTATGGAGAAGTGTATCCAAGGCAACTTTTGGGAAGATAGACCGCAGGGGGAGGGGCTGGCTCCCCACAATGGTAGAGCATTCAAGCACAAAATCAGAACTTTTAGAAGTCTGCTCCACTGAGGGATATCACTCCAAAGGCTAAGCAGGGAATGAAGCCCTCACTGAGACAGTGTGGTCCCAGGATCCACGGGGTCACAAAAAGACCAGGATGTCTGAATGTGGCAGAGCTCCCAGGTATCAGAGCAGGGAAACCAGCTGCAGAGACAGAGCTGAGGGGTGGGCTCTCAGCTGAGGGTTACCTTAAATTGTGATCCGACACCCAATCAGGCCACTGGTCTTCAAGCAGGGACCCTGCAAGTGGCAGATCCAAGGAGACCCCCTCCTTCTTCTTCCTGGAAGAGTTGCACAGGAGCATGTTGCAGGAATCTGCTGGGTTTGGAGACTCCAAAGGGGGCCATGTGCCAGAGATAGAAACGCTCGGTCACAGGTTGGGTGAGCACAGAGTGCAGCTGGAGACCAGGAAGATGGGAGGGATTGACTGCTTTTCTCTGAGGATGCACTGAGGAGTGACCCAGAGTTCTCAGCTCCCACAGGGCCAGAGATTGAGAGGCCACTATCTTCATTCCCATCCTCCAAAACTGTACAGAAAATGTTCAGGGAACAAAAGCTCCTGAGAGCAAACCCAAGCTGATTACTTGGCCTGGCCCTGGCAAGGGCAGTGCAATTCTGCCTCAGGAAAAGACATTTGAGAATCACTGCAACAGGCCCCTCCCCCAGAAGATCAGCAAGAACATTCAGCCAAGACCAAGTTCACTGATCAGTGAGAACTGCGGAACTCCAAAGCTAGGGGAAATGCAACATATAGAATTCATGGCTTTTTTCCCATGATTCTTTGGTCTTTCAAAGTTAAATTTTTTAAATGTTGTTTTTAAAAAATTTTTATTCTATTTTTTAAAAATTTTCCTTTCTTATTTTAACTATTTTACCTTATCAATACTTCTTTTAAAATCTTTTTAAATTTTCATTGCTATAGTCATATTCTATCCCTTCATTGTATTTAGCCTTATTTTTTTGTATATATATAGGTTTTTCTTTCTTTAAAATTTTGGGATACAGTTTCTTCTAACAGATCAAAATATACCCTACATCTAGCAAATGGTTTTGTTCTAGTTTCCAGCCTATCAAATTCTTTCCTCTTTTTTTCTTTTCTTTTTTCAATCAGCTTCTTATCTTATCAATTCCTTTTTTAGAATCTTTTTAAATTTTCATCTTTACAGTCATATTCCAACCCTTCATCATGTTCATCCTTATTTTTGTATGTATATATAATTTTTTTCTTCCTTACAATTTTGGGAGGCAGTTTCTTCCAACAGACCAAAATACACCCAAAATCAAGTGTGTGGCTCTGTTCTAGTCACCAGTCTAATCTTTTTTACCGCCTTCTTTCTTCCTCCACCCCCAGCCTTCCGGTTTTATGTCTCTTCTGATTTGGTTTGTGTATATTTTTCTGGGGTTTTTCTACTCTTTTAATATTTTGTTTTCTCATTCATCTATTCTTATCTAGATAAAATGACAAGGCAGAAAAATTCACCTCAAACAAAAAAGAACAAGAGACAGTTCCAACAGCTAGGGAACTAATCAATATGGACATTAGTAAGATAGAGTTCAGAATGATGATGATCAAGGTATTAGCTGAGCCCTAAAAAAGCATGGAAGATACTAGAGAATCCCTTTCTGGAGAAATAAAAGAACTAAAACCTAAATAAGCTGAAATTTTCAAAGCTATTAATGAAGTGAAATAAAAAATGGAAGCTCTTGCTGCTAGGATAAATGAGGCAGAAGAAAGAATTAGTGATATAGAAGACCAAATGATAGAGAATAAAGAAGTTGAGAAAAAGAGAGATAAATAACTGCTGGACAATGAGGGGACAATTCAAGAGATAAGTGATACCATAAGATGAAACAATATTAGAATAATTGGGAGTCCAAGAGAAGAAAGAGAGAGAGAGGCAGAGGTATATTGGAGTGAATAATAGTGGAGAATTACCTTAATATGGCAAAGGTAACAAGAATCAAAATCCAGGAGACACAGAGAACCCCACTCAAAATCAATAAAAAATAAGTCCACACCCCATCATCTACTAGTAAAACTAAGTCACAGTGACAGGTCATCGTGACAAAGAGAAAATCCTGAAAGCAGCTTGGGACAAGAAGTCTGTAACATACAATGGCAGAAATATTAGATTGGCAACAGACTTATCCACAGGGATGTGGCAGGCCAGAAAGAACTGGCATGATAAAAATATGCACTACATGAGAAAAATATGCAGCCAAGAATACTATATCCAGCTATGCTATCTATGAAAACAGAAGGAGAGATAAAAAGCTTCTAGGACAAACAAAAACTAAAAGAATTCACAAACACCAAACCAGACATACAGGAAATATTGAAAGGGTCCTATAAGCAAAGAGAGAGCCTAGTAACAGTAAAGTAACAGACCAGAAAGGAACAGAGACAATATACAGTAACAGCCACCTTACAGGCAATACAATGGCACTAAATTCATATCTTCAATAGTTACCCTGAATGTAAATGGGCTAAATGCCCCAATCAAAAGACACAGGGTATCTGAATGGATTAAAAAAACAAGACCCATCAATATGCTGTCTGCAAGAAACTCATTTTAGACACAAAGACACCTCTATATTTAAAGTGAGGGGGTAGAAAACAAGTTACCATGCTAATGGACATCAAAATAAAGTTGGGGTGACAGTTCTTATATAAGATAAATTAGATTTTAAGCCAAAGACTATAATAAGAGATGAGGAAGGACAATATATCATACTTAAAGGGTCTGTCTCACAAGAAGATCTAAAAACTTTAAACATCTATGCCTTTAATGTGGGATCAGCCAGAGATCACAAGTAGGCAGAGAGGCAGGCAGAGAGGAGAAAGCAGGCTCCCTGCAGAGCAGAGAGCCCAATGCGGGGCTCGATCCCAGGACCCTGGGATCATGAGCTGAGCCGAAGGCAGAGGCTTTAACCCACTGAACCACTCTGAGGGGTTTGAAGTAGCAGGGGGGCTAGGGGAGGTGGGAGGTTGGGGTATCAGGTGGTGGGTATTATAGAGGGCACGGATTGCATGGAGCACTGGGTGTGGTAAAAAAAATAATGAATACTGTTATGCTGAAAATAAATAAATTTAATTTAAAAAATGTGGGATCAGCCAATTATATAAACCAATTAATAACAAAATCAAAGAAACACATCAACAATAATACAATAATAGTTGGGGACTTTAACACCCCCCTCACTGAAATGGACAGGTCTTCCAAGCAAAAGATCAACAAGGAAATAAAGGCTTTAAAAGACACACTGGACCAGATAGACATCACAGATATATTCAGAACGTTCTAACCCAAAGCGACAGAATACACATTCTTCTCTAGTACACATGGAACATTCTCCAGAATAGATCACATCTTGGGTCATAAATCAGGTCTCAACCAGTATCAAGAGATTGGGATCATTCCCTACATATTTTCATACCACAATGCTCTGAAGCTAGAACTCAATCACAAGAGGAAAGGTGGAAAGAACTCAAATACATGGAGGCTAAAGAGCATCCTACTAAAGAATGAATGAGTCAACCAGGAAATTAAAGAAGAATTGAAAAAAATTCATGGAAACAAATGAAAATGAAAATACAACTGTTCAAAATCTTTAGGCTTAAAAGGCAGTCCTGAGAGGAAAGTATATATCAATACAAGCTTTTCTCAAGAAACAAGAAAGGGAAAAAAAAAAAGAAAAGAAACAAGAAAGGTCTCAAGTATGCAACCTAACCCTACACCTAAAGGAGCTGGAGAAAGAAAAACAAAGCAAGCTTAAACCCAGCAGCAGCAAAAGAGAAATCATAAAGAGCAGAGCAGAAATCAATGAAATAGAAACCAAAAGAACTATAGAACAAATCAATGAAACTAGGAGCTGGTTCTTTGAAAGAATTAATATGATTGATAACCCCCTGGCCAGACTTATCAAAAAGAAAAGAGAAAGGACCCAAATAAATAAAATCATGAATGAAAGAGGAGCAATCACAACCAACACCAAAAAATACAAAATAATTATAAGAACATATCATGAGCAGCTATACACCAGCAAACTTGACAACTTGAAGAAATGGATGCATTTCTAGAGGCATAAACTACCAATATTTAACCAGGAAGATAAAGAAAACCTGAACAGACCCTTAACCAGTAAGAATATTGAAGCAGTCATCAAAAATCTCCCAACAAAGAAGAGCCCAGGGCCAGGAGTTTTCTCAGGGGAATTCTACCAAACATTTAAAGAATTAATACCTATTCTTCTGAAACTGTTCCTGGGCTGCAAGTTTGGTTCAACACCCACAAATCAATCAGTGTGATATAATACATTAATAAAAGAAAGAACAAGAACCATATGATACTCTAAGTAGATGCTGAAAAAGCATTTGACAAAGTACAGCATCCTTTCTAGATCAAAACTCTTCAAAGTGTTGGGATCTGTGAAGATCTGTGGGATCTGTGGAAACTGAGAGCTTTTCCCCTAAGGTCAAGAACATGGTAGGGCTGTCCACTATCACCACTGTTATTCAACATAGTACTAGAAGTCCTGGCCTCAGCAATTAGACAACAAAAAGAAATTAAAGGCATCCAAACTGGCAAAAAAGAAGTGCAACTCTCACTCTTTGCAGATGATATGATACTTTATGTAGAAATCCCAAAAGACTCCACTCCAAAACTGCTAGGACTGATACAGGAATTCAGTAAAGTAGTAGGATATAAAATCAATGCACAGAAATCAGTTGCATTTCTAGCAACAGCAAGACAGAAGAAAGAAAAATTAAGGAGTCAATCCCATTTACAATTGCACCCAAAACCATAAGATACCTAGGAAAAAACCTAACCAAAGAGGCAAAGAATCTGTAGTAAGAAAACTATAATGTACTCATGAAAGAAATTGAGGAAGACACAAAGAAATGGAAAAACGTTCCATGCTCATGGATTGGAAGAGCAAATAAGTGAAAATGTCTATGCTATCTAAAGCAATCTATACATTTAATGCAATCCCTATCAAAATACCATTTTTTTTCAAAGAAATGGAACAAATAATTCTAAAATTTATACAGAACCATAAAAGACCCCAAATAGCCAGAGGAATGTTGAAAAAAGAAAGCCAAAGTTGGTGACGTCACAATTCCAGACTTCAAGCTCTATGACAAAGCTGTAATGATCAAGACAGTATGGTAGTGGCACAAAAACAAACACATAAATCAATAGAACAGAATAGAGAGCCCTGAAATGGGCCCTCAAACTCTATGGTCAACTAATCTTCGACAAAACAGGAAAGAATGTCCATCGGAATAAAGACAGTCTCTTCAACAAATGGTGTTGGGAAAATTGGACAGCCACATGTAGAAGAATGAAACTGGACCATTTCCTTATGCAACACACAAAAATAGACTCAAAATGGATGAAAGACCTTAATGTGAGATAGGAATCCATCAAAATCCTTGAGGAGAACATAGTCAGCAATGTCTTCAAACCCTGCCGTAGCAATTTCTTCCTAGAAGCATCACCAAAGGCAAAGGAAGCTGGGGCAAAATTGAACTATTGGAACTTCATCAAGATCAGAAGCTTTTGCACAGCAAATGAAACAATCAACAAAACCAAAAAACAATTGACAGAATGGGAGAAGATATTTGCAAATGACATATTGGATAAAAGGCTAGTATCCAAAATCTATAAAGAAGTTAACAAACCCAACACCCAACGAACAAATAATTCAATCAAGAAATGGGCAAAAAACATGAACAGACATTTCTGCAAAGAAGACATTCAAATGGCCAACAGACATATGAAAAAGTGCTCAACATCACTCAGCATCATGGAAATACAAATCAAAACCACAATGAGATACCACTTCACATCAGTCAGTATAGCTAAAATTTACAAGTCAGAAAATGACAGATACTGGTGAGGATGTGGAGAAAGGGGAACACTCCTACACTGCTGGTAAGAATGCAAGCTGGTACAGCCACTCTGGAAAACAGTATGGAGCTTCCTCAAAAAGTTGAAAATAGAGCTACCCTATGACCCAGCAATCACACTACTGGGTATTTACCCTAAAGATACAAATGTAGTGATCCAAAGGGACATGTGCACCCAAATGTTTATAGCAGCAAAGTCTACAATAGCCAAACTATGGAAAAAACACAGATGCCCATCAACAGAAGAATGGATAAAGAAGAGGTTATATATATAAAGTTATATTGTATGTATATATGTATATGTGTATATATATACACATATACACGTATATATGTGTGTGTGTATACACACACAATGGAATACTATGCAGCCATCCAAAAAACCCGAAATATTGCCATTTGCAATGATGTAGATGGAACTAGGGGGTATTACACTAAGTGAAATAAGTCAATCAGAATATTGATCTTTCTGATATGAGAAATTTGAGAGGCAGGGCGGGGGGTCATGGCGGGGCAGGGAGGGAAAAAATGAAACAAGATGGGATTGGGAGGGAGACAAGCCATAAGAGACTCTTAATATCAGAAAACAAACTGAGGGTTGCTGGGGTTGGTGGGTGTAGAGATGGGGTTACTGGGTGATGGACATTGGGGAGAGTATGTGCTATGGTGAGTGCTGAGTGCTGTGAATTGTGTAAGACTGCTGAGTCACAAATTTGTACCCATGAAACAAATAATACATTACATGTTAATAAAAAGAAAAGAAAAACTGGACTGCTCTCTGTGGCATTTTCTCAATAGGAAGATGTATTACTGAAGAGTGGAGTCTCCCCAGGGCCGCTAGAAATGTTTCACTGTTCATGTCATTTCACACATAATACATAAAGCTTCTATGGGAGGTGGACAAGGTGACCTGACAGGTGTCCTGTCTCTGACTTCTGTGATTTAAAGGTTCTGTGCTATTACCCACCAAGAAGCACTGCTTCTTAGTGATTCCATTTATAAAAAGACCCTACAGGTGTTTTCTCTTGGCTTCTACCTTTGCAAATTCTTTTTGTTTCCACCTGTGCAGTGAGACTCAAGATTATAGTATTCAGCATCACAGGAGAGGGGTGGGTGGAGGGTTAAACAGTGTCAGTGGTTGCTTGGGAAAAAATTAAAGGCAAGGGAAACTGGAGGAAAAGTGAAAGTTCACCACACACTAGTAAGTTTCTCTGCATCTAAATGGAATTTTGATCCAGATACCACATTTCTATAAGAGAAGCTGCATTGAGTGCAGAAAATAGTTCACATTAATCTTCCTTTTGACAAGACTAAGAAAAAACAAACAATGGTACCAATTTAACACTGGCTTATTGAAGTTCTCAGATTGTAATTCAATTCTTGAAGAAGTCACAGAGTAGTGGCAACCTTTGGATGACACTGAGCATCTCCAACTTGGTAAAAGCCTTTTAATGACAATTCTGGAGTGTGATCCATGTGTGCCATTTATATGATCTCTGTAAAATTTTATCTCTTGGTCCAGATGGACTTGGATTCACAAGATGAAAGACTCTCACAGAGCAACCCTTGCTGGGTTTCAATTATAAATATAAGGTTGGGCTGGACTCTTTTCTCCCCGTTTGTGGGCAATTGTGAATGGGGCACATGGTGAATACTGTGTATATTGTAAGAGACTGGTCACTGCTGGCTGCTTTAACTTCAGCAGGTTTCAAAGCTGATTTTTTGCTGCCAGAATAAAATAATGTTAAATTGGATTTAATGTTTCAGGCTAGAGTAGACTAGCAAGGGGACTTCTTCCCCTGTCACTTAGAGTGAAAGGTGAAATGGAAAGGGGTCACTTATGTCCTGAAATTTAAAATGGAACTGGGAATTCATTAATGAGATGAGCCTTATCATGTCCTAACCGGATGAAACCATGAACCTTGAACCGGGGCATGCAACAATTATTCCAAAGACTCTGCCTGGACACCTACAGTTTTGCTGCAATAAGAGACTGCTCAGTGATAACCTTAGTAGCCAGTTACATCCAGCCAAAGGTAGTTTTCTGCCACCAACATTAATCAAAATGTTTTGTAAACAACACACAGAAATATTCCTTTTTGTTTTTTAAAACCCTTGACTTTCGCTCCCTAGCGGACACAAGTTGGGAGGCTACTCAAATCTGTGCTCCCCAAATTACAAATTACAATTACAAAATACAATCCCCAAATTAATACTTTTGCTTTATTTCAGCTCTGCCAGTTTTCTTAATTGACACTAGCAAGACACACTCTACCACTGAAGCATTGAGTCTCAAGACTCTTAGCAATTTGTGACAAATTCTCACGTTCTGGGATCCACAGGGAAGAATTTAACATCTCTTCTTCTCTCTCACACACATGCCTCTGCTCCAGTCCTCTACCACCTGCCACTTTTGTTTCCCTTTTTTTTATTTTTTTAATTTATTTTTTATTTTCAGCATAACAGTATTCATTATTTTTTCACCACACCCAGTGCTCCATGCAATCCGTGCCCTCTATAATACCCACCACCTGGTACCCCAACCTCCCACCCCCCCCACCACTTCAAACCCCTCAGATTGTTTTTCAGAGTCCATAGTCTCTCATGGTTCACCTCCCCCTTCCAATTTCCCCCAACTCCCTTCTCCTCTCTAACTCCCCATGTCCTCCATGCTATTTGTTAAGCTCCACAAATAAGTGAAACCATATGATATTGACTCTCTCTGCTTGACTTATTTCACTCAGCATAATCTCTTTCTTTTCCCAGACATTGTCCCAGAAACATCAACCAATTCAGGAACCTGGATGGAATAAGAAAGCCTGAGCTTTCACTAAAGAACGTGAATGCTATGTTCCACATCTGTTCAATCTTGTGACATTTGTCTCAGCTGCTACCCTGCACTCTCTCTAATGAATCCACCCACAGAACTGCATCCTCTTTTTCCTTAAATTTTACATATAGGTGAATTTTCACATTCATTTCCTGGCATTTTGCATATAACTTTTTGTAGCTCTTACTATGCAATTCTGTAACAAATTTATATATGTGCATATTTATCTTTGACATAAAATATAGTCTAGAAGGGCAGAGACAAGCTCTAAGTATGTTTATATTATGTGCTCCCTAAGCTTAGCCCAGAGTTAGTCATTTTTTTTTAAAGTTTGTTGTGTGAAGAAAATGGATGAATTTGTCAAGAAATAGATCCCTGTTTACTCATTCAAGGGAATATCTAGTGATCTGGGAATAATCCAGGGTCCTATTTTTTAGATAATGTTGAATTATTGTTAACAATATACTTACTAAGAAGTTGTCAAGCCATTACTTGGAAACTTCTTTCAATGAGAATCTCAAGCCCTCAAAAAATAGTTCATTTCTTCTATGCACAATTATAAATTTGATATCCTGGGAGCTGATATATGTCCCTTAGAAGTGTCCACACACATAGATTAGTTCTAGTACATGAGTCTATTTAGAAAATAAATTAAGTACTGTTAAAATCAGAAATAAGACAAAGGTGCAATCTCTACTATTATTCAAAATTTTATCAGAATTCCTAGCTGATACAAGAAGGAGAAGTTAGAAGTACTAAATAATGAAAAAAATTGTCCTTAATATACGACAATATTCATAAAAATTCCAAGCAAATCTACTGCTATGTTATTTGAACTATTAAAGGAATGCAGCAAGGTTGCTATGAATACACACACACACACACGCACACACACACACACACACATATAAAATATATATAATTATTAGTGTCATTGTAAATCAGTAATAATTCCTTAGTGAGTGCAGTTGGCCAGAGATTCCATTTAGGATAGCTACAAACTATTATCCTAACCATAGCATTCCCTTTGCATTGTCAACGAATTAGACATCTATTGTCATCTTCTTTAATAAAGGAATTCTGATGGTGTTCAGATTCTTATTTCTCAAAGAAGGGGACACCATTCCCATTTCAGGAGCATATTCTAAAAGGGCTAAGGCAATCACTGGTTTTTAGCATTCTCTTTGTTTATGATTGGTTTGGGGAAGCCCCTAAACCAATGGTGTGTGGAAAATGTGCTAGGAGCTCCTCAGAAAGATTTGCTTACTCTTACAAGATTGTAGAGGCACTTTTTCTAGTAGTTTTTTCCATGCCTAGATGTGATGCCTGTGTGGCAGCCACTCAGTGACATGGAAGGGAACAAGCCAAAGACTGAAAGAGAATGTTAAGCATGACTGAGCTGAGGATGGAAAGAAACTGTATTCTTGATGAATACTGAAGCCACTGAATTGTCCAGTCCTTAAGACAACTACTCTGTAATTTGTGCTGTGTAAAAAAAATAAATTTTCCTTATTGTTTAAAACATTTAACAAGTAAGAGAAACAGTAAACTCAGGGATTCATTTGTAATACACCTAACCAATGAAGAATTAACATCCAGAAGAAAAGGAGAGTAAGAAAGAAGGAGCAAAAGCTCTCATAAATTAGTAATAAAACTATAAATAATAAAAAAACCAGAAAAAGATATGCACAGGGAATTTACAGAAAAGGACAGAATATTCATGAACATATGAAAGAATGCTCAACTCAAGAGAAATCAGAAGAATTCAGAGTAAAACACAAGTATAATTTCCAGCTCATCACATGGAACACTAGGTGTGGTGCATAAACAATGCATCTTGGAAAACTGAAAAAATAAAATTAAAAAAGATTCACCCTTTCTGATGAATACCCAACTTTTGGTATTAATTTCTAATCACTTCCTAGTAAAGAATGGGTGTCCATTCTGTCAGATGAAATTAAAGGAAATATCTGCTTTTATCTGTCCTTCTGCCATTTCTATCTTCATCTAGCCCTTCCCATGTCTCAAAGCCATTTTTTAGAGTAGGTCTTATCTTGATAACCTGGATGGGACTGGAGGAGATTATGCTGAGTGAAATATGTCCGGCAGAGAGAGACAATTATCATGTGGTTTCACTTACTTGTGGAGCATAAGGGATAACGTGGAGGACATTGGGGGAAGGAAAGGAAAAGTGAATTGGGGGAAATTGGAGGGGGAGACAAACCAAGAGAGACTGTGGACTCTGAGAAACAAACTGAGTTTTGGAAGAGAGGGAATTGGGGGGTTGGGAGAGTCTGGTGTTGGGTATGAAGGAGGACTTGTATTGCATGGAGCACGGAGTGTGGTGCATGAATCTTGGAACACTGGAAAAATAAAATAAAATTTAAAAAAGGAAATTAATATCAAAACCTTATATATATTACCTAAGGTCATTATAGACTATGTGCCTATGTATGTGTTTGTATACTAAAATTAACTGAATAAAGTAAATACAATTTTATTCCAAAATTATAGATTTAATCATCTTCAATTAATTCCTTTCTTATTTTATGATGTCTGTAGTTTAAAAAGTATCTAGTTTACATTAATATCTGTAATTAATCAAAATAAATACCTTTTTTAAAGAAAAAACTCTCTGCAAGATTCTCAAGATGCCTCTGTGTATCATGTTTTATACCTGCAGATGGTTTCAATTTCACAACATGGGTTTTCCTTCTTTCCTTCTTATTCAAAACAATGTATTAAGCCCTTGCTATTTAGTCAGTGCTCTAGGAATATAGCTGAAAAAAATGATAACAAGAATAATATTGTTGTTATTATAGTATATGATATTGACAATATATATTTATTATAACAAACATTAACACCTATACAGTACCTATTATGAACTACATACTGTTCTAAGAGTTTTAGATATATTAGTTCATTTGTCACAACTACCTTAAAAAGAAACATAATAGATACAAGTAAAAAGTACTGGAAGTTTAAGCATCTTGCCCATCATCACTCACAGTCAACTTCATGAGCATGCAACCTCTGTACTTGCTTTGAAGGACCTTATATTTAGAAGGGCCCACAATTGATTTAATGCTCTACTATTGCTGTCTCAAATTTCTTAATAAATTTTGAATGAGGTGCCCTTCATTTTAATTTTGTTTTATGTTCCACAGGTTATGTAGCTAATTCTCCTTGAATTTGAAAATGGGTTGTTGGTTTTTGGTAAACTTGTCATTAATCACTATGCTCTACTACTTCTTAAAAAAAAAAATTGATTGAATAAGACAGAGAGAAAACAACATAGAGCATGAGACAGAGAGAACGTGAGTGGGGCTTGGTCCCAGGACTCCAGGATCATGACCTGAGCTGAAGGCAGGTGCTTAACTGACTGAGCCACCCAGGAGTCCCTACTACTACTTTCTTCAGACAGACAGGGGACTAGTCTCACTTATTTATTCAATAAATATCAACTGCACATCATCTATGTTCCAGACACTATTCTAAACTTTAGGGATACAATGATGAGCAGGATAGGCAATGTTCTCAAAATCATATTTATTTTAGAGGAGATGCAGATAATAAATAAATGAATAACAAAAAAACATAGGATTGTGATAAATTTTATTAGGTGAATTAAA
Organism: Mustela erminea; assembly: GCF_009829155.1. Classification (NCBI taxonomy): domain Eukaryota; kingdom Metazoa; phylum Chordata; class Mammalia; order Carnivora; family Mustelidae; genus Mustela; species Mustela erminea. Next base: position 30,258,149 of record NC_045629.1, on the reverse strand, counting down.
CTAGAGTCATATGATTAAAAGTAGCTCATGGTTGCTGTAGACTGATCAAGAAAGAATGGCATTTAAAACAAGATTTTAACAAACAAGACACCGCTCATGAGAAGATCTGAAGAATGTTTCACTTAGTTTCACTTTTATTTGTTCATCTTCAGAAAAATACTTGACCAAAAATAAGAGCAAAGACTTCCTGGCCTAGAAAATGGATTATTGTTAGAATATGATTTTCCTCAGTTTGCATGCTTTTCCTTTTTTTAATTAAAATTCTTGGCTAATTCATTTTTCAAAATGGGAATGACATCAAAAGATGTCTTGAGAAAGCTTAGTATCTCTTACATTGAAATGCCAAAGGACTTTGTCAGTGATTTATGTGTCTATAAATTAAACTCGGTATGCTTAGTAAAATCTGGCCATGATACTAATTAATTGCAATGAGAACAAGATAGAAGTGATTAAAATATTGACTCATCAGATCCAGGCTGCTGTGTACTCTACGTGGGGATTGCCACCTGGAGTTGTGCAGTGTGACATCCTAACCAGAAGCTGGCTTGTAGCATGCATTTTCTAAAATCAGTAGAATATAAAACATTAAAATTTACACCCTTTATTTGACTGACAAGGAATCTAAGGAACAGTAAGCTCATTTAGATAGTGAAAAGCAGTTCAGGGTTCTCGATTCCTGTTATTTATTTATCTTTAATTAAAGATGGAACATCATGACATATTCATATTAAAAATAAGGGCCCTGGAGCAAGTCAGGATCATCTGCAGATAATTAGTCCTTCTGAAATGCTGATTATGTCCCACTTAATGTATCTTTCCTAGACCACAGTCAGACCCTAATTCCACTTCCACACACAACCCCACACTCACATTTCATTCAGAAAGAAAAGGTTCCTTATTCAATACCAATATTTGATATTTTAGAACTAAAACCAGGCCCTGTTAAGGAGATCACGTTATTCTTCTTCTTTATTTCCCCTGCGTGTCCCAGGTATTTCAGTACAGCCTACATTAAATTGCTCTTCACGAAAATAAGATAAAGATATTAATATTCACTTATCTTGCTCAATTAATAAGTTTCTTTCACATATTAAGAAAACGTTCCTCTCATAACAGTGATCAATTGTTTGTAATTAGAATCTACTTTCCTTCATTTATCAAACTCTACATTGTTGAAAATGATAAATAGCCCCCGGACATTTAAGAAAACAAGGAGTACAATCAGAAATATGAAAACTTTGTCTCTTAAGGGATGTGGGGGAGGGGTGCCCACATGTCTCAGTCTGTTAAATGTCGCCTTAAGCTCTGGTCAGGGTCTCAGGGTCCGGGGATCAGCCCTGCTAGTCAGGCCTCTGCTCAGTGGGGAGTCTGCTCCTCCGTCCTGCTTTCTCTTTCTCACTCTCAAATAAATAAAGAAATAATATTTTTTTAACAACAACAACAACAACAAAAAAAAAGTGTGGAGGAAATTATGCTCTTGGATTTCTAAGTATAGTTCATCCCAAGGTATGTTTTCATCTATTTGGAAACTTATTGGTTTTCCCTGACTTCTTTTTAGGTCTACAGTTTTGATAGTGGGTATTCATAGATAGAAAGTCACTTTCTCAAACTCAATAACTTTCTAATAAAATCTGTGAATTTTTGGTTACAAAGAAAGAAGAGAAAAAAGAAAAAAAAATAAAAGCCCTAGGGTGAGGTAGGAGGGGCGCTACTGCCATGGATTTTTAAACCATGGTTTATAAAGACTCGGGGTTCCAGAGAGATCCTTCAGTGATGGGATGATTGCAGTGGGGGTGGTGGTAAAGGGTAAGGCAAAAGTTGGAGATGGGTACCAGGAAGGACACCTAGCTCCTCCTTTTATCAGAGTAGATTCTGCTTATTTGTTCTATTAGGATTCTGAAAGAAATGTTCATTAAGAACAATTTTGATAACCACAAATCTAGCAAACTGCCCTTTTCTAACCAAGTTTTGTTGTTATGAGAGAGATAAATAAATTTTAAACTTGTTCAAAAGACACATACACACATAAACAACAAAAGAAGGTAGGAAGGAAGGAAGGAAAGGGGGAAAGGAGAAGAGGGGAGGAGAGAGGAAAGGGAAAATGAAGAATTTTTTGAAAGTATAGTAGGGTTCCATAGAATCTTTTTTTTTTTTAATTTTTTATTTTTTATAAACATATGTTTTTATCCCCAGGGGTACAGGTCTGTGAATCACCAGGTTTACATACTTCACAGCACTCACCAAAGCACATACCCTCCCCAGTGTCCATAATCCCACCCCCTTCTCCCAAACCCCCTCCCCCCAGCAACCTAAGGAGAAAACCAACAACCGTGGAGTGGGTAGGGCAAACACCAGACACTACCTGTATTTATGTGTCTCCAATTCAATAATCTAACTCAGATGGGCCAGCAGCTCTTGGGCCACCAACTGAGAATTGCCAAGAGAATTTGATCACCTCAGCTCAACTATCTATCGACTGTGGAGCAGTTAACCATGGGGCATGAAATAATTGCTGAGGGTTGACTTCTTTGGATAAGCAGAGCTCCTAAAAGAAAGGTGAGCTAGGCAAACATTCCACCTTCAATCCCAGCACCTAACTTGCTAACGAGTAGGAGACCAATCATTATCACACCCTTGAATATGAGTCCAAAGGTCATTGCCATGGGTTGCTCTGCATCTTGCCAAAATATTTATATGGAATTAGTAACTTCAACTGAGGTCCCCAGCACCTCCGAATGTAATTTTAGTTGAAAATGGAGTCTTTATAAAGGTAATGATACCTTTAGTATGAATCCCAATCTAATATCACTGGTGTTTTCTTTTCAATAAAAGGAGAAATTTGGAATAGATATGCACAAAGAGAAGAAAATGAGAAGAAACAAGATGGACACAATGTGAACATGAAGGCAGCCATCTCCACGCCAAGGACAGAGACCTAGAACAGATCCTTCCCTCACAGTGCTCAGAAGCAACTGATCTCTCCAACCTCTCATTTTTGGACTTTTGTCCTACAGAACAGTGAGACAATTAATTTCTGTTGTTTAAACCAGCCAGTTTGTTGCACTTTGTTATGGCAGCCCTAGAAAATTAATTTGATCATTTTAAGAGACCATCTTTCTTTCTTCAGGTTACGTAAGTTCATGTCAAAGAAAGAAACAGCATGAAGAGTCAGGCTGCTTAAGTTCCTGTGTGATTTCAGAAAGCCACTTGAACTTTCTGGGTGCCACTTTCTTCATCTTTAGAGGACCCATGATGCCCCAGCGCCCTACAATTTGGTTGTGAGGTTTTGAGAATGAATGAAGACATTGTGTTAGAGAGTTCTCTATAGAATATAAAGCCATCCGACGGGAATTCCTTTTTCTTCTGTGAAAAAGTATACAAAACTACATCTACTTCTAGCAGTCTAATACGACTATATTCATTAGATAATGGGAAAATTTATAATGAAGTTATTTTAAGCATTATTGCTTTCACAATTATGCATTTAAAAAGTGGAAGGAAATAGGGTATTTTCAATTCACAGTAGCGAGATAGCCTAAGTCCATAGCACCAACTGTTTCAGTTTTGTCATTTTCTTCAGCACCCTTATGTTTTCTTTCCTTCTTATTTCTCAGTCTTTCCATTTAACCTGCTGAGAATTCAAGAAATCTAGAGATCAATAAGAATCTTTTTTAACGTTTAAAAAACTTGCATGTATCTTCTTATAGTACCTTGTATCAAAATACAACACTTTCAAGACAGAAATATCAGTCCACATTAACTCCAGCTTGGAGCTGTTTGTGGTAACATTGTGAACACCAGAGCTTGGATTTCAGCTTCATAAAGCTGGTGTGTTTATACATGCTCCCACTCTCGCAGGTCATGTACTTGATTTAATTTAACTGCTCTTACTAACCAGTGACAGCTTTTATTGGTGTAATACTAGGTCGGAAGTCATCTCATTTCTGTGCTTGATAAAGACTCAATTACAGAGTTTGTTACATTTGACATTATGGAACTAGCTTGAGAGATTTTTGTGGCTGATTGCCTTGTGGTTACTCCCTTGAAATCCACAGTGAAACTTGATCTTGGAAAGCTGGCTTTCTACTACATCTTTGCAAAGCCTCAGATAAATAAAATGTAGGAAGTTAAATTGAACTTAGATTAAGCTGTTCCATAAATTGAACTCAAGAAGATTCCAAGTAATGGCATTCTAATATCATTTCTAATAGGTATTTAACCAATCTTTAGTACATGAGAGCTTCATACTCAAATTTGACTGTTTCTGAAATTATGACAAATTTTGCACTTTGTTCCATATATTAGGAAGCTCAGTTATTTTATTTTCTTCCTCCTTTTTTCACCTCCTTTCTATTCAAATCAATGTATATTTCCTTTTTGTTTTACTTTTGAAAATTATTAGTTCTTTCTGGATTCAGGGCCTTTCCATAATGAGATCACCAGGGTTAACAAAATACTGCCTAATGGGTACATGTATCCATTAGTCTTGTCTTGTCATCATCTCGCCAATTTCCATTTTTATCTCTATATCTGTACCAGAGCTGTTTTTCTGAAATGAAAATATGATCTATTACCCCATTCTCCTGCTGGTGAACATTTAAGTCATTCTAAATTCTTAATATTGCAAACAGTGTTGCAAGTAACAGGCCTATATATAAATATGTGAGTAATTTTGCAGGTTAACAACGTAAAAGTGAGATAACTGGATATGGAGACACATTATTAATTTTGATACATACTGCAAAAATCATTGTAAGATGATATTCATTTATATCCCAACCAATAATATCTATTTCTCCTCACCCTTACCTTCAGAGGATATTATCAGTCATTATAATCTTTTTAATCTTAGGAGGAAAAGTCCTAACTTCTTTTTTTTTTCCCCCACTTATAAGTATGTTGAGCATCTTTTCACATGTCTTTCTCTATTGTATTTCTTTTTTCTGAAGTTTGCCTATTTATATGTTTTGCTGCCCCTGTTTTCTTAGTCAAACTAAATGTCTAGTTGTAATTATCCCTTTTTAACAACTACATAATATTTCAAAACAAGTATATTTCATGATTTATGCAGTGGTTGCCATGTTAGCAGATATTCAGAATGATTCTAGTCTTTTTATATTATGACTAATGTTACATTAAATGTCCTCATAAATATATCCTTACCAAGAGATATTTATGGTGCTTTAGCAGAAATTTCTAAAGGTAGTATTGCTGGACCAAAACACTGACGTATTTGGATACTTTTTTTATTTTAATAATACTGACAGCTAACTTTTCTTTAAAAATTATTTGTACTTGCATACACCATTAGTATGAGAACATGCCAAGCGAAGATTCTTGCCAGCCTTGTTGTTATCAGCTTTGGACTAGGCATGCATACCCTGGAGTCAGAATGTCTTGGAACAAAGCTCATTTCCACTATTTACTATTTACTATATATTTCTGTATTTTTTGATCAGTGTTAAATGAACAAGCTAGATACTCATACATTCCCTAAGAGATAGAATCGTATCTATTTTTCTCTTCATTGTATTTTCTGTGCCCAGAAAACTATGTCTTGAACATGATGTCCCAGCGTGATAGTGTTTTTATTTTCAGTATTAGGAACTTCCTCGGCATCAATGATATTAAACATTTGGTTTTTTGTTCAAGTAACAAATATTATTTTCCTATCTTGTCTTTGTCTTAAAGATACTTTATTAAATCAAATATCAATGAGTCTTTCCTTTGCTGTTTTTGCATTTATCTTGTTCTCCTCTCCTACCGGGTTTTAAAAATGTTATCTGAAATAGTTATTAACATTTTTTAAAAGATTTTATTTATTTATTTGACAGAGAGAGATCACAAGTAGGCAGAGAGGCAGGCAGAGAGAGAGAGAAAGGGAAGCAGGCTTCCTGCTGAGCAGAGAGCCCCATGTGGGACTTGATCCCAGGACCCTGAGATCATGATCTGAGCCGAAGAGCTCCATGTGGGACTTGATCCCAGGACCCTGAGATCATGATCTGAGCCGAAGGCAGCAGCTTAACCCACTTAGCCACCTAGACGCCCAATATTTAACATTTTTTAATAAAATTTTAACAGGGGCACCTGCCTGGCTCAGTCAGAAGAGCATGTGACTCTTGATCTTAGGGCTGTGAGTTCAAGCCCTACAATGGGTATAGAGATTACTAAAAAATAAATAAATAAACTTTAAAAAATTATAAAATTTTAACAGACTGGTATTTCTAGAACATTTCATAAATAAACTAGTATTTCCTTATTAGATTATAATTCTACCCTTACCAGAAATGGAGTTTCCCCACATAGATTTAATGTAAATTTTGAGTGTTTAATCTGAACCATTCATCTATTTGGCATATTCTTGTTTCAATAAAAAACTGTTAAATTGTAATACATTTCTCTTACTGAATTGGGAGTTCATTACTGTATTCACTGTTATATTTACTATTTAATGTACTAAGTGATATTTAACATATACCAGTTGTGTATCTATGCCTACTGTATTTGGTTATCTTTCCCACTGGATTGTTAAGATCATTGAGAACAAAGAATGTCATCTTTTTGTTCCCTCTGTATCCTGTGAACTGCACTGCATGGTATATTCTAGATACTTAAAAACATATTTTATGAATGAATAATTGAATGCACACACAGATTTCTGAATTCTAAATATGCTACCAAGCATTCAAATCATTGTACCACTGACATTTCATTCCTTTAGATAGAAAAGATAATTGGCAAAATAATTTTATGGAGTTACTTGGTTTCTTGTCATATATTTTAGTGCATGTTTAGTGACAGTATGTGTCATATGACTGTGGATGTGCATATGACTGGTGAAAATGACAGCAACTTCATAAGCAACAGAGTGACCGTAATTCTATGTCCAGAAAATTCTCCCCCAAAGATTCAGGATTCAGAGCTTCTAAAATCCCCTTCTTACTGTCTACAGATTCTATGACAAACCCTTCCTGTGAGGAGAGAGATTAGCTGTTTTTAGACTATCAACGCCCAACTGCATTTTCTCTTCGACCACCAGGAGAACTCAAATTGTATTGAAAAAGGAGGATTCTGGACAGAAAGTAATTACATATCGGAAGCATTTTCCTTGGGGATAGAAGCTAACACCATTTGTCTAGTCTTAAAAACTCTGGGGTCTCACTTTCTAGAAAGGACAAACATTACCCATGCATGCATTTTTTAATCGTACTATGTTTTTTCTTAAAAAAATTTTTTTATTATGTTAATGGATTCTGTGTATCAAAACTTGGGCAAGAGCTCAGTGGGAATGTCTTATATATGTTCCATGATATCAGGGGTCTCAGCTGGGAAGACTTGAAGCCTGGAGATAAGTTGACAACTGGAGGCTGGAATCATCTGAAGTCTTGTTCACACATATCTGTGTTTGCTGCTGGCTTTCAGGTGAGACCTTAGCTGGGACCCTATGGTACATGAAGTTTCTTGAAGTAACTTTTGGGCTTCTCTCTACAATAGGATGATAGCATGGGTTGAAAGAGCAAACATCCCCCGTCTGCAGGGCAGGAATGCATTGCACTTTTACAATCTAGCTGCAAAAGACTTATTGAATCACTTCTACTAAATATTCTATTGGTTGAGATAGTCACAAAGTTCCACCCAGGTTCTTGTTGAAGGGGCACCGATCTAATGTTAAATGAAGGAAATGGCAGGGATGCATTATAAGAATGTATAGGATGAGAGATATTATTGTGATCATTCCTGGAATATACAATCTGCCCCAGTATTACTACTCTGAATTTGGTATTTAACATTTCCATGCATTTTTTCAAAATTTAGTATATAGGCATGAAGAAATGAAAATACAATACTTTTTATGTTTTAAAACTTTGTATTTCACAAGCTATTTTTTTTTCAATGTTATTTTTAAGATTGATGCAGATTGCTATTATAGCTCCAGTTCTTTCATTTTTTACTTCGGTACAATATCCTTTTGTGTAAGAATACGACAATTTATATGTTCCTACTCCTGCTTCTCTTGTTCTAAATTCCCAGCAAAAGTAAATTTTCAGCACTCTTCAGCACTCTGACTACAATGACAGTAGTATGGTCCTCAATGTGTTACATAACAACTTTAACCTCAAAAGTTCAGATGAATGTTTAACTTGTATGTTCAGTCCAAAACTGTTTTTTCTAAAAATTCAGTATGTTATACTTGTAATGTCATTATAAAATAACAATATGTTAAATGAGTGAATGAATCAACCAATCTCCTGATGATTAACAAGGCAGTCAATGGATTCAAGACCCTCCATTATCTGGAGACAAACTTTCCAACTTGACTTATCACACTTCTTTCCTCTGCTGACATTGGTGCCTCCCTTGGAATGCCTTCCATTCCAATTTATGTCAGTTACAAGCCTTTCCATACTTCCAGCTGCCTCTGAAAGTTGTCTGGCAAAGTGACAAAGGCTCATGCTCCTGACCCAGACAAATCTAGATTTAAATCCCTGCTCAGCCACCTAACAAACTCTATGAATTTGAGAATGTTTTCTAGACTTCAATTTTTGCCCATAAAATACAGACAATAATTTTACTAACCTGATAGATTTGTTTTAAAATATAAAAGATTTAATATATGAAAAATGCTTATCATGTGGCATGTTTTCAATAGATATTAGCTGGATGGCATTTCCTTCATGACACTTCCTTGAGCATCCCATCCCAAAAGAATGATGTAGTTCCCCCATTTTTTTTGTTTGTTTATTTGTTAGAATCATATGGAGGATCTCTGAAAATTGAAGTCCCGGGTTATACCTCAGAACAATTAACCAAATCACAATCTCTGATAGGAGAAAGAAGAATTTTTAATTTTTGAAGTTCACTCTGTGATTCCAATGGACAAGCAAACTTGTGAACTTTGTCAATAATATTCCCCCAGTCTTCCTGTTCACAGAAAAATCATCTGGAATATTTACTAAATTATTAAAAGAGCCTCCACCCCAGACCTAAGGATCTAAGGCAGAGACACGGTAATCTGTATTGTTAATCAGTGTCTTAGGTAAATCTTACTAACAGGCAGGTGTGGAAACAAGCTATTGGCATACTGGATGTACTTTTTTTTTTTTTTTTTTTTACCATAGCATACTCCCTTTTATTTTAAGCACCTTCAAGTTTGGCTCAGGTATTAGAAAGGAGAGGATTCCCATAAGGAAGGGGGAGCTCCATGAACTGTGCATTTTGGCTGTGTTGGTCTCATGATGAGTCTTCGTGTGTGGCGGGGGAGGGAGGCAGGGGCAGGGTGACCGTTTCCACCCTGTGTCATCAGGGCCACTGCTGCTCACGGGGCTCAGGGGTGGGACTGAGCCTGTTCATCCCAAAGCCTAGAGTCTCCCCTTTCCTGCACATCACATCACTGTCCAGGGGACCAGTCCCTTGAAGTCTGCCCTACCAAATGCCTAGGTGAAGTCTCTCCTGGGGGACATTTGTAGACACTCTCAGCTACAGAAAACACAGTGAGCTCAGACCAGCAAGGGCCCTGGTGCCCTGTGGCTCTGTGCCCTGCGGATATCAGGGCCAAGGTCCCCTTCTAGAATCTCTGGGGCTTCCTGGGTCCCAGACACCCAAGCGAGGGGGCCTCCTCCATCCGTCTCTGTGCCTCCCCCATCACTGCAGCACCTGTGTGTGCTTCCCAGGTTCTGGTTGGACAGCTGGAAAGGGAGGCCCTGAAGTTTTTAAAATGGACGTGGGTCTTTAGAATCATTGAGACCTATTTTTATTCGGTATTTAAACCCTATTTCCTCTCTGAATTATTTTGGTCACATCAGTTTTTCCATCTTAGAGTGACTACTTTCAAGGGCCTTCTGCTTTGTTTCAGTCATGACATGCCTTTGCTTTTTGATATTGATGTTTGAGTCATTTGACTTTCTTGCTGTTCATTTTCACTTTATTGTTGGAATTCTCTATTTTCAGAGGGATCTGCTTTTAGCTCTGGGAAGGTAGGTTTAGTTAGTCAGTGACCAATCTTTATTTCTGATTCTTTAGGTCCTTAGATACATGTCCAGAGGGCCATTTTTGCCTTGGCCTACAGTTCTATCAGCAAATGTTCCTATTTATAGTCCCAGACAGCAGGCTCACAGAGAGCCTGGGTGAGTGTCACAGACTCCCTAAGCTTGTCCTTAAATAATAAATAAATAATAAAATGAAATAAATACTAAATAATAATAATAATAAATAAAATAATAAAATAAATTAATTTTAAAATAAAATTAATAAAGGAAAAATAATAAAATAGAAATTAATAATAATTAATGCAATTAATAAGAAATAAATAAATTGATAATTCAAGGCAGAATTTTTGGGACCCCTGACTGTCTATGTGTGTTAAGCATCTGCCTTTCCTCAGGTCATGGTGCCGGGGTCCTGGAATGGAGGCCCGCATTGGTTTCCCTGCTCAAAGGGGAGTCTGCTTCCCCCTCTGCTGCAACCCCTCCCCCTGTGCTCTCCATCTCTCTCTGACAAATATGTAAATAAAATCTTTAAAAAATTTTAAGGCAGAATTTTAGAAATAACCTCTAAAAAGACGAGCTGCCCGGGTGGCTCATTCGGTGGAATGTGTGATCCTTGGTCTCAGGGTTGTGAGTTTGAGTCCGCCCCCCCCCCCCCACGGTGTAGAGATGAATTCAGGTATGAGAAATAACCTCTAAAAACAAAGAATTTTGTCATTTTTTCTACGGATAGATAAAAATCTATATCCACATATAAAAATATGTGAGCCAGGTTATGTTGGGACTCCCGTTACTGAACAATTGGAAAGCATGTTCAACTCCATGGTCACAGACCATCCAAGAACACAGCTGGCTCCTGGTCTGGGGGTAACCGTTTTCAGCTGCTAACGGCCAGGGAAAGAAAGTCTCTTCCCAGGCCAAGTTTTCAGCCTCCTGAGCCCCCGGAAGCATGTCTGTGGCCTCAGGAGCTCTCATTGCTTGAAGTCTCTGTGTGCCCCTGGTGTGGGTTGGGCCATGAGCAGATGAAAGCTCTGGTACTAGGCCAGCCCTGGACACAGGGAACGGTAGATGCCACCCACTTGTGCAAGCAGGTACAGGGTCCCACCAAACTGCAGATGAGGAAGAGACTGACTAGGACACAGTGGGGGTGACCTGCCCACTGGGGACCTGACGAGCAGCCAGGAGGAAGAGCAGGATCTAGATGGCCTCACTGTATCCCTGGGTCGCTGCTCCTCCCCTCTTTCCTATCTGCCCTGTTTCTCTGTGTGTGCGTGTGCCTGTGCTTATGTGTGTGTGTGTGTGTGTGTGTGTGTGTGTGTGTGTGTGTGTTGTCAGTCCCCTCTGTTCCTCTCTCCTACCACCTCCTTCTGCAGTGCTGTCCCTTCTCTGCTTCTCTGTCTGCTTGCTGCCCCATCTTTCCCAACTACCTGCCACCGTGTCCACGGCAGTCAGCGTCATCTCTCAGCCCCCAGGCCACCTTTCTTGCATGCTCAGGCCAGCACCCTTAAAGCCCAAGCTGTACTTCCTGGGAGAGTGTCAAAGGGCCCTGTGGGGGACAGGGGTCCACCCCGCCTATGGGCCACACTGCAAATGTAGCTGTCGGCGTCAGGGCCAGGCTACAGGGAACAGGCCCCACTCAAGCCCCAGTCCCAGTGTGGGGGCTGCTCAGCACCTTCTCCCCCTTCCCACCTGTGTCCAACAAGCTCTAAGACCTATACGGATGAGGGAAGGTCAGGGCCTGAGCTCTAGCCAGGCCTGCAAGCCTCTAGGACCCAGCTCTCAGCATGGACTCAGGGTGGCATCAGCCTGCCAGCTGGGTGACCTGGGGCAGGCGGTAAATCGTCTGAGTGTCTCAGCGTCCCCAACTACGGAACAGGGGGGAGAAGACTCCCTCCTTCTTAAAGTGCCTCTGAGGACTGGATAGGAATGGACAGACATGAAGAACTTGGCACGGCAGTTGCCGCAGTCAGTGGTGAGAATTCGGTTCCGAGTGGCAGCAGCAGCGAGAGAGAAAAGCCCAGAGAGCACCAGGAATGCCCACTTGGATCTTCACCCTGTTGCTGGATTAATCAAAATGGGTAAAGAACCCTAAAGGTCTTCAGAGCGTCTTCTAGAGGCCAGAGTCGCACAACATGTGAGCCCACCGTCCAAGATGTCACCCAGAACCAAAGGGCCTGACACCCAGAGAAGGAGGCAATGCAGGCACTTGCCCAGGGAAGAGAAAATGCATGTAGCCCTGCCATGCCCGGCTGATGGGTCTGCAGGGGCACGGCTATGGGACCAACTCTTGTCCCTTAGTGCTTCAGGCCCAGCCAGGGGAGATGGCTGGCACCCACTGCACTCCCGTTCCCCTTCCTCAGTTCAGCCTTCAAGCCCAAGAGATCTGTGAATCCCCCAAGGGTTGGGAACGAGGGAGTTGACCCCCCCATGGCGCCTCTGCAGGCCTGATTCTTGCACTGGGCGGTGACCCAACAGAAGCTCTGCGCGTGCATGGGGTTCCTGCACGCGCGCTCACTCCTCAGGTTCCAGGTTCTAAAGCTGTGTCCTGGCAACAGGCCCTGCATTGTGCTCTAGGCCTTCAGCCGTGACTTGGCAGCTGAAGGAGAGCGCTGCGAGCCTAGTTCGCTATCCTCAGCGTCTGACCTTACCGGACTGCTCTATGGGCACCTCCTTGAGCAGGCCATGCCCCTCCCCCCATCCCCGGGCTCTTCGGGGTCCGCACCTGCCAGGAGGGCTGGTCCGCCCCCACCGGGCTCACTGTGGCCGCAGACAACTCTTGGAGGCCAGGGCTCGCCCGGCGGTCCACGCCCCGGGGTCCACTCACAGGCGGTCCTCCAAGTACCCTGCAAGTTGGCATCCACGCTCCGTCCTAGCAGCTTGGAGAAGGTACTCCGGGACCCTGGCAACCCCACGCTTTCTTCTGGGGCTTCTTACCTCCTCCTGTAGGTGGGGCTGCCGGCTGAAATCAGTGCTGTCAGATGCTGGATCACAGATGTCCTGCCGCTGCCGCTCCGAGTCCATCGTGGACACGGTCACCCCCTGTCTGCTGCAGAAGCGGGTCATCACTGGGCTGCGGCCCTCAACACCCAGAAATGACCATGGTGACTCCACAGCGGAGCAGGTGTGCAGAAATCCCAGACAGAGCGGCAAAGGGACAGCCCAGATAGAGACTCACAGAAAGGACCCTAAAGGCACTGAGGCCCCACAGGGGGCATTTAGGCGCCTGGGGGTCCATGGAGGCCTCTCTTCCTTTGTGTCCAGGCCTGGGCCTCTGCTGAGAGCCATCCCCCGGAAAGAGAGCTCAGAAGACCCATACAATAAGAAGTCCCCCAGCTCCCACAGGAGCTCCTGCCCCACTCGAAATGCCATCACCAGTTCTTACAGTTCCACCAGGGGCTGCCACCCGGTCCAGAAGAAGAGGCGTCTGGCCACAAGTCAGGCCTCGCAGCCCCCGAGGTCCCCCAAAAAAGTCAGCCAAGAGAGCCCCTTGTGTCCTGCCGGAGTGCCTGCACTTTGCCAAAAGAACCAGCTGGAAAAGGCTGCCGATACCACCACGGGGCAGAAGGCAGCGCAGAGGAACTGCTCATCCCCAGCTGACTGTTCCAGGCCCCGAAAACGCGAGTTTCCTCTGCTGCCACACAGGCGAGGGGAGCCTCTGAGGCTGCCATCACCCCCCGAGCCGGGGTTTCGAGTGACTGTTGAGGACCTGGACCAGGAAAAAAAAGCTGCTCTCCAGCGCATCCAAGATGCTCTTCGAGGGGACACAGAGGCCACCTGCAGCTGTGGCCCAGCTAGCCCATCCAGTGCCTTGGCCCTGCCTGCTGCAGTGGCTGCTCCCCTGCCAGCCTCTGACTCCCAGGTCACCTCCAGGGACTGCTCCAGTTCTTCCCAGCCTCTCTCCTTGGGGTCTCACCCTGGCTGCAGTGGGAGCAACGTTGCATCTACCCAGGCCCTCTCGATGCCGTCCAGGGACATCACAGCCTCAGTCACAGTCCCCCCAGGGCTGCCTGCACTGCCTGGAGGTAGGGGCAACCCGGGATCCACTGCCCAGGCCCCACTCAGGGCTGTTGGTGGGCAGTGGCCCGGAGCCAGCACCCTTCAAATCTCTCCCGCGCATGGACAGCCGGCAGCTCAGGCTCCAGACCCACTCCAGGCCCTGAGCACGGCAGTAGTCCAGCTGTCCTTGGGCAGTGGCATCCAGGTAGGTTATGTGGTTCCCTTACCCGCATCTGCCTCCCGGGGGACCCGTGCCAGTGCCCAGCGAGGCTCGGTTACCTCCTCTGCTGTCCTCGCCCCTGGCGCAGCTGCTGCCCCTGGCTTGACAGCGGCCCCCCAGTTGTCCAGCGCTGTGTCCCATGCTGGGCCCAACAGCCAGCACCCCGGCCCCCCAACTGGCACCACAATGCCGGCCCCCATCAGCATGGGGCTTTCGGCAGCACCCAGAGTTTTGGGGAGAGGAGATAATGTTGCAGGTCTGTGCTCCAGATTAGGGGCTCTCTGCATCACAGCAGCAACAAGCAGGGCCCCAAATGGCCCGCAGGGCTCCAGGGCAAGCCTGGGCCCGAACACAGGGGGCCGCCCATGCCAGAGCACCTTGGCGGGGACCGCTGGAGCCAGCACGACGAACCAGCCTGTGTCGGGAGTCCCGAGTTTCCCTCCCTTCAGTCACATCCCAAGGAACCTGAGCCGGAAGAGGTCCAGATCAGACGGCTACAGCACTTCCAGCAAGGCCGCCTGCAGGGACGGGAGCATCCTGGCCTTTCCTCCTAGTGGCCCCACGTCCCTGGTCAGCAAGGCCCAGAGCAGCCTTGCCACCAAGACCCCCTCATCCCCTGCCCAGAGACTGATTAAGTGCAAAAGAGCTGCAAAGTGTAACAAGCCATCTTCCGCCACATCACAGCCCACTGCCGCTGACCCTGGCTTGGCAGTTGCCCCCCAGGTACTTGGCACCGTGTCCCATGCTGGGCCCAACAGCCAGCACCCCAGTCCCCCAACTGGCACCACAATGCCGGCCCCCATCAGCATGGGGCTTTCGGCAGCACCCCCAGTTTTGGGGAGAGGAGATGATGTTGCCGATCTGTGCTCCAGATTTGGGGCACTCTGCATCGCAGCAGCAACGAGCAGGGCCCCAAGTGGCCCGCAGGGCTCCAGGGCAAGCCTGGGCCCCAACACAGGGGGCCGCCCACGCCAGAGCACCCTATCGGGGACCACGGGAGCCAGCACAACGAACCAGCCTGTGTCGGGAGCCCCGAGTGCTCCTCCCTCTAGTCACATCCCCAGGCACAAGACCAAGCAGAGGTCCAGATCGGACGGCGGCACTTCCAGCAAGGCTGCCCGCGGGGACGGGGGCGTCCTGGCCTCTCCTCCTAGCACCACCGCCTTTGTGGTCAGCACGGCCCACACCAGCCTTGCCACCAAGACCCCCTCATCCCCTGCCCAGAGATTGATTAGGTGCAAAACGGCTTCACCGGGCAACAAGCCATCTTCCTGCACATCCCAGCCCACTGCCGCTGCCCCTGGCTTGACAGCGGCCCCCCAAATGCCCGGCGCTGTGTCCCATGCTGGGCCCAACAGCCAGCACCCCGGCCCCCCAACTGGTACCACAATGCCGGCCCCCATCAGCATGGGGCTTTCGGCAGCACCCCCAGTTTTGGGGAGAGGAGATGATGTTGCCGATCTGTGCTCCAGATTTGGGGCACTCTGCATCGCAGCAGCAACGAGCAGGGCCCCAAGTGGCCCGCAGGGCTCCAGGGCAAGCCTGGGCCCCAACACAGGGGGCCGCCCACACCAGAGCACCCTGTCGGGGACCACGGGAGCCAGCACAACGAACCAGCCTGTGTCGGGAGCCCCGAGTGCTCCTCCCTCTAGTCACATCCCCAGGCACCAGACCAAGGAGAGGTCCAGATCGGACGGCGGCACTTCCAGCAAGGCTGCCCGCGGGGACGGGGGCATCCTGGCCTCTCCTCCTAGCACCACCGCCTTTGTGGTCAGCACGGCCCACACCAGCCTTGCCACCAAGAACCCGTCATCCCATGCCCAGCACCTAAGAGGACGTAAAAGAGCTGCACCGTGCAAGAAACCATCTTCTCCCCCATCACAGCCCACTTCCTAAGGGCCCAAGAGGCAGAGGCTCGGCTGAGCCAATAACTACCTGGAGAAGTATCTAGTGGTGTACTTCCATGTGACACCGGGGCAAGACTAGTGTGGAACGGGAGACACAAATCAAGCCTGGTACTGGAGCAAGACCGGACTCCCAGCCTGCCAGCCAACATTGGGAAAACTTCCCAATCCCTGACCTACCATTTTTAAGGAAGGTGGGGGCCTGAGGCCTCGTCTGTGATCCCAAGGGCCATGGGCCTTGGGACAGTACACGGAGATCATGTCCCTTTGGCCTCCAGTCCCACAGCTCCTGGGACTCCTGCTGCTGCCCACAGATTTCCCCTCCCCTCTCCCCACGTTCCTCTCAGAACCTTTAGGTAGTGTTCATTTCATTAATTAAAGCCTGTTCTAGTTTCTCTGCATAGCTCTCCTGAGTCTCTTCTGTGGGTCATGTGGGCAAAAGTTGGGGGCCAAATGGATGCTGGCATGGGAAGCCAGACGCCACTGTTTCCAGGTTCCCGTGGCCCAGCGGAGCGGGTAGGGCTGGAAGGACAGACCCTTGAAGAGTGAGAGTAGGTTTTCCGTTTCGCGGATGGGCCTGGGAGAACACTGGCCTGGGGAGGGCAAACTGGGGAGACTCACCCTTGCCTATTGGAAGCGCTGCTCCTCTCCCATTGGGGACCCCACGGAATCTTTTCGCTTCACAGCCCTAGGGCGATGTAAAGACACTCCTGGCCTAGAGTATGGGTCTGGCATCCAAGATTGTGGCTCAGGGCAAAGGAGGACAGCTTTGCCTTGAGGGTATGACAGCTCCCTGAGCGCTGAGTGACATCCCACTTCATACAAGCACCAGGCCTCCCTCCGTGCATCTCTTCCCTCTGCCAAGCATTTGGGGGCCCCTTCCTGATGGCACTCAGGAGAAGAATGAGGAAGAAACAAGTCACCTGGGAGAGGGAGGGAGCAAGGACGATGCTGAAAGGACTGTCCCCCCCAAAACTCCTCAGCCCCATATGGATTAGATACAAGATCACAACCAACGAACGAGGAGGTTATACATGTTATACATTAGTCTTGGGTCTTGTAGGTCAACCAGAAGGAATGGGAGTCCTACATCGACCATAGTCTTGCAGGTAAACAGAGTAGGCTGTGCCTGGCCCAGCAGCATGGAATTTTTGGCTGATAAAAACTCACTCATATGTTTTTAGCTAAGTTTTATCAAGGCCTGAGACAAAATTAAGGAGAAATTATGCCATAAACTAGAAATTCCCAATCTATCAGGGTAGCACATCCATCAAGGACAACACAATTATTAGTAGATCAGAACATTCTGTGGGTACCACCCATTATCTATGTTGGATAAATGGAAGATAGCAAGAGTCAGGTGGAGCTCTCTACTACTTTGTTGAATCCTTAAAAGGGACACTTGAAAACAGGTGCCAGAAGCAGTAGGAAGCCTGATACCTTCGAAATTCACCAGCAGATAAGAAAGGCAAGCATCCTAACTGCACCCCTCCTCTGTTTCAGTGCATTGCTGCAAGAAAAACTTTAGAAATTTCCTTTGCTCTTTTTGGACAGGGTCAAGACTTAAGACTTATAGCCCAGAAATCCATTACACACTCCTTGTAAAACCACTAATCCAAGATCCACTCCACTAAGGAGCACACTCCCAAAGCAAGAGTTAGCTACACTCCCAGTCTAAAAATATTTACTCCCCTAACTGAAATATTTACTGAATCTGAAAAACAGTGTAACCACTTTATAGTTGTCATATCCTTTTATGAGGTCAAGAAGAACACAGAATTGCATAACTAGACGAGAGCATAGAACAGTACCATCAAAACCAAGTATTCAAGGAAAACACCCACCAACTGTTCAAAAGTACAAGGTCATGAGTATAAAATAAAGGGCAGCTGTCCTAAGACCATATGCTAATGAAGCCATGTCCTGCATTTATTGTACATGGAGTTTGGGGCTTGTCAAAACAAATGACTGAAAGAAAATTTGGCCTCCTGCCCACCAACCCAGGTTCTTCCTTGTGGCTGATGGCATCTTGTTAGAAACATCTAAATTTTTAAAATGCCCATCACCTGCTGCCAAACAAGCCTGATAGTTTAAAGTGAACTAAGCTACACCACATAGTTCTGAGCATGGAACAGGAAAAGGACGGTTTTAAGAAATAAAGTGGAATCCTCAAAAAATTCCACAGGGAGTGAGCAGTCAATCTAGATAATTTTCCATCTGCCCAGCTCAGACATAATCTTTAAAAAAAATTAGATTTACATGGCTTTCTGGTTTGTTGACACAAATAACTTAATAAAATTGTTTTGCTAAAACCCTGATTTTTTCCCCTTTGAACTCACACAGTATCTACATATTCCATTAGTTGCTTTTAATACTTCACTTGTCCTTTAAAAAAATCTGACTTTTAAAAGGAAGAGAGGGGTGTAAAGATATGCAGGTAAATACAATAAGTGCTTTTCTCTAAATAAGCTGCCAGCATGTTCATTGCTGTATTGCTTTTATTAGTAAAATATTGGAAGCACCTTAAATAGTTATTGATATATAAAGGACTGCAATACAACTATTTTTTTTAAAGTAGCTCTATCTGTACTATCATGAAAGATTTCCATTACAGTATTCAGTGAAAAAATTAAGTTACAGAACAACATGTATAATGTGAAACCATGAATGTAAAAAACAAAAATATATTTGTGTGCTTGAAAGTTTGGAAGGATTTTACCAATATCTGAGAAAGAGATGGATAGAAGGGAATTACTTTTTGCTGTATACCTGTCTATGATATTTGTTTTTACTACAAGTAAGAATCAGATTGTAAAATAAAGAAAAATGTAAACCTAGGAAAAGACTCTAAGTGCACAAAAAATATACATAGGAAAATGGATATTTATATTTTCCAGTATGCTTTTTTAAATCTACTCTCTAGAATTTTATATCATGGGACATATTATGTATACTTTTTAAATAAAGTAAATTTTCTAAAAAAAAAAAAAAAGAGTGCATGCAGAGGGGGCAGAGGGAGAGAAGGAATCTCAAGCAGACTCCATGCTGAGCGTGGAGCCCAATGCAGAGCTCAATCCAACGACCCCGAGATCATGACCTGAGCCAAAATCAAGAGCTGGACACTGAACAGACTGAGACACCCAGGCACCCCCCAGAGGCAACTTTAGATCCTTATCAGTGACCCTGAGCCAGCATGTCTCACCCTCAAAGTCACCCCACCCTGGACTCTGCAAACTGCTTCTCTGTTCACTAGGTGGCTGGGAGCTGAACTCTGCTGAGAGGCCACACCAACAGGAGATTAGAGGCCCAGAAGGAAGACGGGATTTCCCCCTCCCCTCTGTGTCTTGTCCACATTGCCTAATCTAGAAGCCTAGACTGGGTGCCTTCAGCCCCAGTTCCAGCCCTGGATTCCAGTCTGCAGTGTTCCTGGTGCACATAGACCTAGCCTTGTTCCTGCCCCTTCAGAGATGACAGCTCCAGCGGAACTGGGAGCGCATCTCCCAGCCCCCAGGGCCACCCTGGGGCTCAGGATGCCAGCACCCAGGCTCCGAGTTTCAACTCTGCAGGGTGCCTGGTCCAAACTTCAGTTTTTTTTCGTTAACAGTAAAATACACACCATATGGAGTTTACCACTGTAATCACTTTAAGCGTACAGTTCAAAATTGTTAAGAGCATTCGCGTGGTGGGTGCAACCAAATTCCAGAACTCTTCTCATCTTACAGAATGGAAGCTTTATTCCCATTGAACAGCAACTCCCTATTTCTCTGTCCTCCCAGGCCTGGGCTGTCACCATTTTACTGTGTATCCATGATTTTGACCACTGTAGGTATTTACATAAGTGGCATTGTACAGTAATTGTCCTTTTGTAACTAACTTATTTCCTTTAGCATGATATCCTGAAGATTCATGCATGATAAAACAGGTGTCGGAGTTCCCTTTCCTTTTAAGGCTGAAAATTATCCCATTGTGTGTATGGGCCATATTTTGTTTATCTGCTCACCATCCATGAACCCCTGGGGTGGTTCTATCTTTCGGCTACTGTGTGTAGTTCTGTTGAGAACACAGATGTACAAGTATTTTTGAGATGCTGCTTTCAATTCTTGGTGTGTACCCAGAAGTTGAATTGCTGTATCATATAGTTATTCTAGTGTTAATGTTCTGAGGAATTCCTAAGTGTGAATAACTCCAAACTTTCCCCTCTGTGCTCCATGCCATAGGGGTGGTCGCTTGTTCCCCTTGTGTTGTTTTCATTATTTTTAGTTCCTCAAAAATTCTTTCTATTCAGTTGTGGATAATTTTGTTGCATATTAATTTTTGGAAGATAAACTTTAGAACCTAATGTTTAGTTACAGGATATCCAGCTTGGGTTGGGATTGGACTTGAGTACTCCACAGCATCCTGACTGGGTTCTAACAGCAATGCCCATTCCACCTGCTGAGTGAAAGACACCAATACATGACATACGCGTGACAGATGAAGGACACTCAATACATCATCCATAGGTTTCTCACACCCTGGGTTCCCCTTGCTTAGGTCTGGAACCATGTTCCAGCCTTATCTCCAGTCTGGATTCCTTTCTTCCCCCTCCTTTTTTAAAAAAGATTTTATTAATTTATTTGAGAGAGAGAGCAGGAGAGGAGCACAGAGGAGAGGGAGAAGCAGATTGCCCACTGAACAGGAAGCCAGATGCGGGACTTGATCCCATGACCCTGAGATCATTACCTGAGCCCAAGGAAGATGCTTAACTGACTGAGCCACCCAAGAATCCCAAGTGCTTCTGTTTTTAACCAGACTTAAAACTGAGGGAAGGTACAGGGATATGTACTGGGTGCCCTTCAGCAGGAGGTCAGATAGAGGACTGACAGACAGATGGACAGATCTGGACAACAGTTCACATTGGGACATCAGAAGGTGAAGTTCTGGAAGGTGCTGAGATTGGACAGTCCCACCTCCTGGTCCTCCAAGGAGACCAGCAGGATCGAGAGGAGTTTTGAGTGTCCAGGGCCCCAGGACATTGGCTGGCAGTAGCTGGTACATGGTACCTACTCAGGAGATGAATAGGAGGAAGAAGAGGGGTGAGGTCGGCGGTGGGGAGGTTGGAGGGAAGGCAGGGCACCAAAGCAAGTGTAAAAAGTGATTCTTGCCGAAACTTGCCTCAAAACTCGGTTCTCTTCTCTCCCAGTCTAGCTCTGTTTCTGCTAGATTATTCACATTTTTAATATTACCAATGTTGCCAAAAATGCCATCTATTTTTCTGTTGCTGACAACCATTTAACTGTGGAAGCAGTTGCCTGGAGTCCCTGCAGCTGTTGCCCCATGTACCTGAGATGATGGTATTCCAGCTGTCACCATCGAGAGCCCAGCATGCAGGAAAACAAGATACTCTGCTGCCTTAATTCTGGTGGGGATTTAATTTAATTAGCATCTGATTTACACAATGTGCTTCTGACAGCTGTGTTTGTGGAGTATCCGTGGAAACGAGAAATTACCCTTCACTGAAATCATCATCAAAGCTCATTTGTCTTCCTGCTGCACCTGCCAGTCTTCGGCTGTGGGGACTTCATGTAGTTTCCAGTAAGTGACACTCCAGGGAGTGTCCTGGGGTCTGCCAAGTGTTTCGTGCAGATCCTTCATAGGAAAAATCTGGAAATGGGGCTTTGGAGGTTTGATCAAAGGATGGATATTTTTTAATAGTGGATTTTAAGACACATTAAGGATCTCAGGAATTACCCCAGCAGAGATGAGAGAAGAACCTTGAGGCAGAGAAAACTGTGTGCAAAGGCTCAGGGGCTTGGAGAACAGGGGGATGGGCTGTGGGGCGTGTGTGTCTGAGTTTCTGAGCTGGGGCCGGAGTGGGTGGGTGAGGACAGAGGTGGGGACACAGAGAGGGACCGTCCTCAGCCACCTGCTGCTCAGCCTGGAGGGACAGAGCTCCCTTCAGGGGTACCTCGGGTTCAGAATGAGGCCACGCTACCAGGTCTCCAGTGTGTTGGGGGTTTGGACCCCGGCCAGGTGGATGATGGTGTGTGGGCCCCTCAACAGCTTCTCCAGGCTTGGAGTGATGGCGGCAGGGCCCTTGGTCTGCCCTCCTGCAGGCTGAGCCAAACTGTGCCAGGGGAAGAAAACGTGGTGAGAGATTTGGGGAAACCAGCATTGGAACGTCCTGACCCTGCACTCCCCCCGGCCCCGGGGAAGCCGAGAGCCACTGTGGTGAAAGCAGGTGGGGTGGAGGGCCCGGCGGGCTGCCCTTCCTCGGAGGGAGGCCTCCACACCTGTCCCCGCCAAACTCACCGTGGTGCTGAGCCTGTCCTGGGCCGTCCCACAGCCGCTCTCTGCTTAACGCTGGCAACGCTTATTGCCACGGCCCTGGCTCTGAGAATCAGACTGGAAAGGCCCCTGATGAAACTGTTTCTCTGGAGTCGTAGGAAGACGTGAGGCTTGCCAGGAGGCCGTACCTGCCATGCACCCAAGGGTCCCCGCACCCCCCGAAGCAAGCCTAGAGTCTCGACGGGATGGACAGCCAGATTCTGGCTGCCTCCTGAGCCTAGCTCCCAACTCTGGCCCTCACTCTTCCCGGCCCCAATCCCCCGTGTGACTTTAAGGAGAAGATCCAGATGCTGGGGAGGCTGGGAAGGGCACTAGAATGGCTGGAGGGCCAGGCCCACTGACCCTTGGGCCTCACACCGTCCTTCCCAACCTGGAATCAGGACAGCATCAGCCGGACCCCCTGGTAGATGGTCCATTTCCTGCAGCAGGTCTGCAGAGACCTCCCTTCCTTCCCCGGGGAAGAGCCAGCTGCTGTGATAGCCTTGTGGCTTACAGGGGACCTCAACCAGACCTGCAGATGAGTAGAAAGATGGGTTCAGTGTACACCCAGGTCACGCTGAGTCAGTTCACATGGTTGGGCGCCCTACAGGGGAGTGGTTCTCCCGGGTGTCTGATGAGCAATGACATGCAAAGGCCCTGTGGCTGGTTCTTCTTGTGGGAGAGCCTGGAGGCACGGAAAGGGCTCTGGCTGTTCGTTGTGCAAGTGAGGCCTCCTGGAGCTTTCAGCTTCTCCATCAAGTGGCTGCTGCTCCCCTAAATGAAACAGAAGAATAGACAGGCTTCCAGACCCCGGGAACAAAGCTGCTTAATTATATGAGCATCTTGTAACGAAGCCTCTTGCAGCTAAAATTAGATCCCGAGTGCATGAATGTGTGATAATGTTTGCACGCCAGAATTCACTTTCCCCTTAAAACATGAGAGGAGCTCCCTGGTTCCTGGGGGGCCCTCAGCGGGGAGATGGGAGTGCTGAGGGGGGTCTACATGGCTACAAGAATGCTTGGGGTAGAGGTGTGTCTCCTGCACCTGGAAGCTCACCAGGGCTGTTGCAGTGTGGTTTGTGGGGGTCTAGTGGGAAACTGATGGGTCTGGGCCCCTAGTGCTCACTGTTCCCACCAGGACCAGTAGGCCTGAATGAGGTCGAGATGGAGTGGAAGGCAGAGCTTGAGCCAGGCAGGGCCATGCCCCCTGTTCCCGCCCGTTTCCCTCCCCAGCAGCCCTGGTGCCTGGGTTGGGGCTATTTAAGGTCATTGTCATCTCTGGGGTGGGGCCCCAGCTGGGCGCAGTCCAGCGGCTCCTTCCATCTCTCTGGCTACAGTAATTTTGGGGATGGTTGCATGAGCTATGGACATGTATACACTCATTCACATGCAGAGACGATCACACTCACAGGCAGACACACATGATCACATACGTACACACACGACCCACATGCTCACTTGGAGATACATGTGCACATGTACACACATGTCCCCATGCACTAACACACAGACACAAACACACGGGTATGTGCCTGTTCACGCTCACACACACATGATCAAAGTCACACACACCGGCACCTACTCAGAGGTCTGTCCAGCTCCACAATACAGACAGGAGGGTGGGTCTTGTGGGCATCCTGAAGGCTGCGGAGGCCCCTCCCTGCAGAGCCCAGATTTTGTTCCCCCATCTGTGCTGCTTTTAATGCTCTCAGGTTTAAACCCCCTTGGCTGGAGGACAGCTGGACAGTCAGTGCTCACTCTCAGGTGAGTCCTTCTGCCCCGGGTGACCCGTATGGCCAGGTCAATGCCCTCCAGGAACCCCACGCCTGCTGCCTTGGGAAGTTGTTCATTTGGGCTTCACGATGGGAGGAAGCTGAACAATCATAAGAATGCGTTTCTGCAAATTTTGGATTTACCTAAAGACACAAGCATGTGCCTATTAAGCATGGGGGAAATTATCAGCGAATGTTTTAAAATGACCAATAAAAAGGAAAATATCATTGCTCGTTTTTTTTATGGATCCTAATGTTTCTTTCTTTTTTTTTTTTTTTCTGATGGAAACATCAACAAACTCCCCTCCTAGATGCCGGCCACTAATGACACAGCCAGCACACAGTAATGCAGGCACGCGGGTGCCCGCCTGTCATAATTCATCTTCATAACTGTAATTGGCCCAACAAAGAGCACAAAATCACTCTGCAAAGAGCAGATTCAATAAAAAACCGATTTCACTCTCTTTTCCAAAGCAACAAGCTGGGGACGGGAGCTCTTAAGTACATATCAGGTCGCTTCTCCGATTGCCACTCCCACCCCAATTTGATGAATTCTCGTCTATTTATTGAGGACCTACTCCACTGGAATCATTAGTTAGGTACTGGAGGAAAGCAAAGTTTGAGGCAAATTCCCCATGGCCAAGAAGCACAGTCAGGTGGGGCAGGAGATAAGTTACACTGTTATGAACGCCCCAGAAGAGAGGCAGTGTGGGTGACTCCTGCCAGGGAATCAGGGAGGGCTTTATGGAGGAGGTGGCATTTACACATGATGGAGAGGCAGGAAGAGGGTGGGCAGGAGCTCAGACTAGCACGGGGGCAGTTTTAGCGGAGTGCAGGGGGTAGTGCGGGAGCGTGCAGAAAGGCAGGTGGAAGATCCCTGATTGTGGAAGAAGCAGGTGTTGAAATTTGTAGGTGAAACCTGAGCCCCCTTCCCCTCCTGCGGTGTGGTAGGAGAGCAACCCGCCCCCTGCCAGGCCCAGGGTGGTCCAGCTCCCTTGGCTGCAGGCCTGCCCCCAGGAGCCCAGAAGGGCAGTGCAAAGGACTCCGCCAATGCTGCTAATGAGAGGAGGCGGGGGGGGGGGGGGCGTGCGGGGGGGCTGTCACTGGGGTCACTGCTCACATGGGGCACAGGCCTCACAGTCAACCCCACAGCAGGAGGCTCCCGGCGCTTCCAAGGCAAAAGATTTTGGACCATTTACTGCTCAGTGCTTCTCTCCACCTCTGCTGCCGACACTCCCCTCCTTGAATGTTCGAATGCGCCAGGAAGAGACACTGAAGAGAAATGTTCAGGGGGACAGGAGGGAAATGCTAATGAGAGCCACAAAGCAGAATCCCGGGGAAGGGGAGGTCTCCTGAAGGAGTGGCATCCGGGGTCGCTCGCTAACAGGGAAGTCGATTTGGTGACTGGGCAAGAGACTTTCAGAAAAGCAGGGCCCGGGGAACAGAGGCCGGGTGGCAGCCAAGGGTGGTGGGAAGGAGACCCACGCTGGTGCAGGTCTGCTCGCCCGCCGGCCATCCACACCTCCACGGGGTATTTGCTAACAGACCGACTGACTGTGGGGAAACTAGGGGTCACAGCTTCTCTGCAGGGGAAGGCAGGTGCTGCGGGGACCTTTCCGTCCTGGAGGATCTTGGCAACATGTGGAATGTGTCCCTCAGGAACGCCCCACCTACACCTGTGGCTCTCACTTTTTTGGGGCAGAAACCCGGACTTGGGGGATCTGGGAGACATTTGCCCTTTCCCTCCCCATGCACATTCCACCTGTTGCCCACTCCGTGTATCCCCTCTGCTTCTCCTGCGTTTCTCTGCTCCCCCTACCCCACCCAACTACCCCATGGTTTCCTCTGGGACAGACTGAATCTCCAGTTTGGAGGATTCACTGCCTCATTCTAGATCTTACTTCTCAGCCTTCCCCCAGCCCCATGCCCCTCCCAGGCCCTACAGCCCCTCCCCCCTCCCCACAGCCCTTGCCCAGGCACCACAGCCCCTCCCCCCTCCCCACAGCCCTTGCCCAGGCACCACAGCCCCTCCCCCCGCCCCTCCTCAGGCCCTACGGCCCCTCCCCCCACCCCACAGCCCCTCCCCCCTTCCCAGAGCCCTTGCCCAGGCACCACAGCCCCACCCCTGGCCCCATGCCCTCCCCAGGCCCTCAGCCCCTCCCCCCACCCCACAGCCCCTCCCCCCTCCCCACAGCCCTTGCCCAGGCACCATAGCCCCTCCCCCACATCCCACAGCCTTTCCCAGGCACCACAGCCCCTCCCCCATCCCCAGAGCCCCAAGGCCAGGCCCTGCTCCCTGCCCTTGGGAGGTGCACCATGGTGGTCCACATGGGTGGACCATGTGACCTGTCTGGGCTAATGAGATATTCTTGATGCAATGCCTCCAGAGGCTTGCCACATCCTTGTGCCCTAGAGTTGGGCAAGCTTTCATTCCTGGGATCCCCCGAGAAGGTTATGCACCAGGCAGAGGCGCCACTTCAGATATGGCCTCTGCAGAAACCTGAGGAAAAAACCCAAGTCTATACAGGAGCCTAAAGCCATGCCCCGCTCGCCCGCCCCAGAATGAGGGTAGCCCAGATCAGCTGTAGCGAGGTGAACCCGCAGAGCCCTGGTCATGAGAAGAAATAGCCTTTGTCTCAAGTCACTGAGGGTCAGATGCTTTGTTACGTGGCGTGGCTGCTCGGTTTGCGGGCTGATGCAACCCTGGTCATCCAAGCTCCCCCCCTTCCTCCTTAAGCCCAACTGTCATAGGGATGGTCGCTGTAGCAGGAAAGACTTCCCCATTAGAGATATTCTGACTTTCTTCCAGAGGCTTATTCCTTAGTTCATGTGCCAACATACGGAGATCCATGCTCAGCCTTAGCAGGGGCGACAAGAGACAAAAGCGGGGTGGTTCTGCAGGAGGCTGAGACATACGCCCTTTCTTCGAGAGTGAGAGAGCAGGGCCAGAAGCCAGCAATCACATGGCAGGGTACCGGCCACGTTTCTGACCCAAGAGCAGACCACGGGGAGACAAAGTCATCATTCTGCAGATGCCCATGTTTCTTCTTAAGACAAATTATCTCTATTTTTTAAAAATCCCCAGTAATTACGAGTATCCCTTCTTCTGCACACGCCGCATGAGCCAGTGAGGAACTGGAATGCAACACAGCCTTCCCATATGTCAGTACCAGTTACGCCTTCTTTTAAAGCGTGTTCTGTGCATCCTTCTGGAAGGAGGTGAATGAAATGTTCTTGTAAATGGACAAATGATTCACAGGATCATGACTACTTCTCACCAGCTGCATCAATTCTAGGCAGCGATGGGACTTGGTGAGATATTATTTACAACTTGTTAAAAACACTCCTTGAGACACTTCAGGCCTTGTTTGGTCCTGGTGAGCTCAGCTGAACGTGGCTGGGCTGGCAGTCGACCGAAACTGGTCCTCCCGGCACACCCACGCTGCCTGGGCCCAGAGGAACTGCATGCCGGCATGGGGAGGCTTCTGGAACTCTTTCCTCTGAGAGGGAGGACAGGGAAGCCTGAGACGGGACTTTACTGGGCCATCAACGAGGCATTCGATCAGGCATCGATCCAAGTGACATTCTGTCTGGTGATGGGGTCACAGCTACACAGGGCAAAGGACAAACACACAGTCCTGCTCTCAGGTTGCCTATGGTCGCACAGAGATATGGTTCCCCGTCTATTAGGTAGTCTTTAGGAAAGAAATGACCTGGCTTGCCTGTCCCTTAATCTCCTCCTCCGTCAAATTATGAAAATGAAAATGGTAATCACATCCCAGGACGGTGGGGACAGCCACATCAGCCAACACATGTCGACCATACCCCCTTGTTCCCTGAGAGGATCCTGAGCTATTTGGTGCGGCCATGCTTCCTGATGACGGCTCACCTTCCCAGGCTCCCTGCAGCCTCATGGGCCACGCGCCCCGGTTCCTGTCCGTGAGCACAGATAGAAATTTTGGTGAGTGCATTCCTTTCTGAGTAAAAGGACAAAGTTTCGTGAGAGACGCTGCTCATTTGCCTTCTCTCCAGAAACACCTGAATGGAACCTCTGACCACGTGGGACCAAGGGGACAGTGACGGTCTGGAGGGGTCTTGGGCTCCGGACGTGCTCCTGGGCACCTGTCAGCTGTGTTCTACTTAGTTCCAGACAGCTCTTGCTTCAGCAGCTGTCTCATGGGCGAACGTGCTCTGGACAGTGTGAGCCCACAGACTGCCAGGTGTGCGGGAAGTACTCTGTGGGGCCGCACTGTGTGGTTACTGATGCCGTGAGCACCCAGCACGGTGGCGTGGTGAGCGGGTGCGGACGCCAGATGCTTCATGGGGCCTGTAGTCCCAGCCAGTGCCACGGGCTCTGAGCCTCAGAGGTCTTTCCACGAGGACCCCTCTGCTCCTCCCAGCTGTCCTGCCCTCCACGGGGCCTCTACATTGGCCGTTCCAGGAGGATCCAAGCCAGAGCCCTGGCTTCAGTCCTGCGCGAACCGTCCGCCTCGCTTATTTCCAATGGGGGTCTGCTCCCAGCTCACTCCCAGATGAGAACCTCCCGGAGTGACCCCTCACCATCAGTAGCCCCTTGACGCTCCCGTCCTTCGGGCCCGAGTGCCGACACTGCCACGGACATTTCAGCAAGGCCTCCCTGGCCACTGGCAAACTCCCGGGTGTGCTCCCATCTGAGAGTACCCAGCAGGCCAGCTGTGATAACCGCTTCGGCCTCTGGTCCCACCACGCACCAGCCCTGAGAAGGAGACGTGGTGGACTCTGACTCATTTTTCCAACCACCCTGGGGAACGGAGATGCTGCCAATGTGAGCGTGAAGGAGCCTGGACGGCAGTTCCTCAGAATCAGGGAGCACGGCGCAGAGCTGTCAGCGTACCGGGCGCACGCATTTCCCGTCTCTCCCGGCCTCGGGGGCGTGGGCTCTGGAGACTCTGGAGCAAGTCTGTCCCACAGGCCGCAGGATCTAAGCCCAGCTCTGCCGCCTAAGCCACGCCAATGGAGGCGAAGTGCGCAGCCGCCCCTGGCACCCACCAATGCGGGGCTCGAAAAAGAGTCATGGGGTGATTCAACGGGCTGAGCTGTAAGGCGTGGGGTGTTCTTAGCCGAGCTCTCTCAGCGCCTTGGAAGCCGGCCTGGGGGAGCAGGCGGCTGGGCGCAGGCCCGCCGGGCGCCTCAGGGACATCCTGCTCCGCAGCTTGCCACACTCCCTGTCCTGGATGTACTGCTATATCAGATTCTCTTAATAATTTATAAGCTCTTTTTCAGTGTGGTACAGTGTCTCTTTCAACTTTGTGTTTTCTAATACAGTGCTTACATGTATTAAGAATGCAACAAATGTTTTTAGTTGACTGAACCAGGAAACATAAAAGAGTAATAATTACAAGCCTATTCCCTAATTAAAACATTTCCAATTTGTATTAAAAAGTGAAGGTGAAATGTTAGTATTGAAGTACAAACCCTTGACATAATCTGACATCTGAAAAGTACTGGCATTAGTCTCAGCTTTGCCACCATCAAGCTTCCACTTAGATTCTCTGGGTCCCAGTTCCCTTAGAGGTCTAATGTTGGACATATGCAAACAGTTAGGTAAACTCTCTACAGCTTATTCACCGTAAATGCCAAATGAAGTCCAAATTTTATTAAGTATGCATGAGGAGAAACTAAAGCTATATTTCTCATTTAAAATCACCTCCCTTAATTTTTCTTCCTGGAACCAATTACATTATTTTTCTACAGTCGAACATTCTTTCCCATTTAATGGTGCTCTTTAGTGTCTGCAGATAAAATGTGCTCAGAACCTCAACACCACTGCCCTTCCCACAGGGGCGACAGTCTCCAGGGCCACACTCTGCCATCCGTACATATGTCTGTGCTTATTTTTATTCTGAGACTTCTCTCTCACTGTCTGGTTTGTGAATTATGTGTCTGCTTTCTGTTTCCTGCCAGAATGTTCTCTCCTCAGCAGTAGGTCATTTCTCATCAGCAGAGATACACAATCATCGCCCTCATTGGTAATCCTCTCACTGTACAAAATGAAAAACATATTTATTTTTGTTGCTGTATTTTAACCCCATCTCTTCTCACTTTTCAGTGATTTTGGCTTTAAGATTAAGATGATCAAAATAAAAGAGCAGGTATAGGACAGTTAGTCTCTTGGTCTTCCAAATCAAAGATGATAACAGAATCACCTTCAGAAAGGACAGGATAATCAGCATTTAACTGCCAAATTACTTCTTATTGATTATATGGAAGAAAAATATATTGATACGGAAAAACACGATCTCAGTAGACTTGAAGGACTGCAAGACACACACACAAGGAACAACATATGTGTTAATAGATACAATTTTTTTAGTCAACTGATACAACTGAAATTATCAGTGTTTCTATTATTTTCCTAGCAAATTCTTACACTTAAAGATGATTGGATTTTTTAACATTTTGGAAAAAATGGATATTAAAGAAAGTAATAATGACCAAAAAATAACTAATATCTGATACCAAAAGACTTTTAAAAGAAAAAGAAAAAACAGCATTGGATTAGAATCGTGGTGTATGTCTCTTAAATAAGAATATGCTTTTTTTCAGTGCTGCCTTTTGAGAAATGTGATTGAAAAGGTTATCCAAAAAAGGAACAAAAACGTTATAACTAAACCTGACCTGGCCTTGGAACAAATACCTGTTTCATTTCTTCAGTTGATGGTCTAAATGTTAGCTAAATGTCAAATGTCCATGATTATTCTGTAGGTCATTCAAGTACCTGCAGTCACAATGAGTCACATAACATAACAGATGAAAATATTATATGGTGATTCTGCTTCTGTAGCTGGATGAAACTAACAGATTTTTCAGCGAGACATCTATAATGTCTTGAGTAAGTCTGAATAAATCCATAAATCTCTATTCTGTGCCAGTGAACACTGTAGAAGATAAAGTAAAAGATGAAGAAGAGAAAGAAAAACTGCCATTTCAATTTTTAAGATGCATATCGAGGACCAATCATATAGGGCTGGCTGTTGAAGACGGGGGAATGGCTGGCACATGATCCTGAGATAGATGGTTTTAATAAACCCATAAGCCATAATCTGATTGAGTTTCATTCCTACATCCATTGAGTGCTGTTCTTCAAGATAATCACTTTGAGCAGATACACGATATTCTCCGTAATTGTCATTGCTCAGTACAATTTTGAAACACCTCTTTTGGGAGATACGCATTTTTCAAATTACAAGATGATCTGTTTGTAATTGGTCCTAGTTTTTTTTCTTATTTTCTTCACCAATATATTGTTATGTATATGCACGCATACGAAAATGGTAAGGCATACCTGGGTGGCTCAGTTGGTTAAGCATCTGACTTTTGGTTTCGGCTCAGGTCATGATCTCATGGGTTGGGGAATTGAGTCCCAACTCCCACTTCCAGCTCCTCACTCAGTGCAGAGTGGGCTTAAAAGATTCTCTCCCTCCGCCCCTCCCCCTTCTCTCTCTCTTAAAGTAAATAAATAAATAAATCTTAAGGGAAAAAAAGGGAGTGGTTAAGAACATGGAATCTGGATCAACAATACCTGGGTTTAAATTCCAACTCTATTAATTCCTACGGCAAGAACTTGAACAAGTTACTTAACCCATCTATGCATAGATTTCTTTTTCTCTATCTCTGTACCTAATTCACAGAGAGGCTGGGAGAATTAAACGGTTATGCATATACATACAGATGTATATGCACACTATAAATATACATGTTTAAAATCATAAATGAGAATGTGTTGTTATTGTTATTATAAATAACTAGAGGTCATCCTTTTTTGACATTCTTTTTGGAGAGGAGTTTTCTCTGAAGTTGTTTTATTTTTCCCTTTGTAAACAGTACCTTTAACCATGCTAAGTATGCTTTCAAAATCCTGCAAAATTTCCTGGAAGTAAGATTAATATAATTTTAATAAAAAATGACAATGATAATATGGTGAATAGTAATTATTACATGTTAAATCTTCCATATGGTTTTTAAATGACTTTAGAGTGATTTTAAATTTTTATATAAATTTAGAAAAATAATACTTACATGATAATTCAATCTTCCCCAAAAGCACATAGTCTGTCTCTTCCTTTTCATGTTTTAATACTGTTCACCAACATTTTATGATTTAATTCACATTGCTATTTATACATATTTTACATTTTCTGTGTTTATTATGAATGGAATTATTTTTTTCCATAATAAATAATATAATAATAATAATTATAATTTTGTAAAGTTTAAAATAATGAAATGATTTTCAAATTATTGAAATTCAAATAAATAATATATAATAATAATTATTATTTTCTAACAAGACATTGCTGATATCTTAGGTCTGTTCCCCCAAATCAGATGCTGAGACAAGGATTCATTTGCAAGAAACTTATAAAAAGGGGCACCTGGGTGGCTCAGTGGGTTAAAGCCTCTGCCTTCGGCTCTGGTCATGATCCCAGGGTCCTGGGATTGATCCCTGGGTCAGGCTCTCTGCTCAGTGAGGAACCTGCTTCCCTTCCTCTCCCTCTGCCTGCTTCTCTGTCTACTTGTGCTCTCTGTCAAATAAATAAATAAAATCTTAAAAAAAAAAACTTACAAAAAATTATTCCCAGGAAAAAGTATTCCCAAGGGAATAGGTTTACAGAGGACAGAGAAAGGGTAAAAGCTCACTCAGCAAGGATTATATCTCAGACGAAGTCCTGCCTGAGGTACTTTCAACTTGATCCCATGGGTAACTATGACACATAAGCTAAGACTCATGTCAAGGAACTAGGGCTTCCATAAGCCCATACATGTCAGTCAAGGTTAAGTGGACACATTCAGGAAACATAAATTCCCAGAAACTTCTAGATATTCATTTAGACAATGTAAGCACTAGTAACCTTAAGGTACTACACAAAAACAGGTGCCACATACCCACCTACTGGAAACCAAAGAACACTAAACCCATAGCACATAAAAATAGTAAGAAGAGGATCTGATGCTTAACATCACTAGTCATCAGTGAAATGCAAGCAATGCAAATCAAAACAATGATGACATATTGTCTTATACGTGTTAGAAAGGCTAGAATAAAAAAGACGGGATTAACAGTGTTAGTGGGGATGTGGAGAAAAAGGAACCCTCATACATTGTTCATGGGAAGGTAAATTAGTACAGCCACTGTGGAAAACAATAAGGAAGTTCCTGACCCAATAATTCCACTATTGGGTTTAAAAAGATATATGCACCACTGTGTTTATTGCATCATTATTTACAATAGCCAAATATAGAAGCAACCTAAGAGTCTCTCGATAGATGAAAGAATAAAGAAAATGTGGTATGGACCTAGAAAGTATTATGCTAAGTGAAATAAGTCAGACTGAGAAAGACAAATGCAGTACGATTTCACTTACTTGCAGAATCTTAAAAAAATGAATAAACGAATGAAAAACAGAATCAAACCTGTAAATAAGAGAACAAACTGATGGTTGCTGATGGGAAAAGGTGAGGGAAGAGCGAAATGTGTGAAGGCAAGTGGGAGATACATGCTTCCAGTTATGTAATGAATGTATCACAAGGATAAAAAGGACAACATAAGGAATACAGTCGATATCATAATAGGTTTTATGGTGACAGATGGTAACTACACTTGGAGTGAGCATAGTATAATGTATAAACTTGTCCAATCACTACATGTACACCTGAAACTAATGTAACATTGTATGTCAACTACACTCAAATAACAAAAAATTTAAAAGAGCGAGAGAAAGAGATAGAGAAAGGAGGAAAGGGGATAGACTTCTGCCTGCACAGAATTCCTCAGCTTCATTTATAAAAATCATAGAAAATGTGATTTTTCTATCGGGTGTTATTTTTTCCATCAGGGTGTTATACGCTTAATAAAACAAATGTTTTCATGAAACAAAAAAGAGCTGAGAGGATCTTGACAAAGTACTTAAATTGTCCCCTAGGCTTGCATGTCTCAGACCCACTCCCACCTCATTTTAACTTCCCTCAATCCTGTAACTGATTCTTCAATGTGATGGTTGGTCACAATTTCTTAGGAAAAATAATCTGTATCTGGAACAGAAGCTGGAATTGGAGTTACCAACTGATAAAGTTTAAAATAATGAAATGATTTTCAAAGACCCACCACATTCTTCACAGGCCAATAATAAAAGATAAATGGGAATGTGAACAGCATCACAGCTCTACATCTTTTGAGCCTTTCAGGGTGAGACTCACTTCGGCAATCCCCAGCATAAACACAGTGCGCTTTCAGTTCAGACTCTTGAGAGGGATGACAAGTTCAGAGGCTTCCACGTACCCTTCCTACCATAATAACCATCACTTCCTGGATAAGAGGGGCACTGCATGGATTCTGTCGGATGCCAAATATGCCCATTCCAAGTACACATTCAGGAACTGGAGAGCTATTCACAGGGTGGGTCTGTAGATCTAATGGACCCTTCACCCTTATGTGAAGTTTAAGTGTCTCAAACTTCACATAACTCCCTTTATTACCTGATTATTATAAACCTTACTTTGGTATTTTGAATCCTTAAGAATCGTTGTGAATCCCCAAGAGTTAAGATCTCCCATTTTCTCCAGAGTACAATTACTGTAGTAATTGGCCTCAGATTTCTTTTGACAAGGTTGAAGGAAGAAAAATGGTAGATGCCTTTGGCATTATTGAATGGGAGCCCAAACTCTCTTTTGGTAAAGAAGTTCTTGATCTGTGAACTGACTTAGGTCTGGAATTAGGAGAGAGGACATGATTCTTCATTGTGTTGACTCGGATCATGTGTTTGGTCCACTACCTGGAATTGTCTTATTCTAGATCAAGTAATGCTTTGCTAGGTTGCATATTTACTATTTTTTTTTTTAGGGATATGAGATTCATTGGCTCCTACTAAAGATTTCTGTGTGTCAAAACTTCTAACGTACGTTACACTAATATCTCCACTTAGTCTGACCATTGAATGTTGCATTATCTTCATGAGGAGCCCAACTCAATGATAGCATATCCCAACATTATATCTGGACTACTGAAGACATTCCCATATTTTTAGGGTATGGATGTTTCTTCCACCTGTGTAATTTCCCAATGACTGAGTGAAGAGAGTAACTTTTGGGCTCTCACAGAAGAAACAATGTGGGAATAACTAGTTGTACATGATAAATCCATTCCAACTTGCCTATTTCCCTAAGTCCTTGAATTCATTCCTCTATTTTATACCAGGGAAGGTCTGGTATCTCAACCTTGTGGAGTTACTGGAGACAAATTTTTACTCAACAAACCAGGTAAAATATTATAGCCCCTCCCACCTGACACACTGAATACATTACATTCAGACTCATTGATAGTGCACCCATATCAATAAATTTGGCCATACCTATTCATAAACATTTTGTGATTCATTTTGGAGTAAAGTTATTTCCTCCCAGGTCATTTTGAGCATATCCCCTTGGAACATGCTGAGAATTGACACCAGTTATAAGATGGTTGGGGTGAATCTTGAGAAAAAGAGGCATTTCTTGTATAACAACTGCATTAAGAAAGATTATTACAGACTCTTTAGTAAAAGAAAGCTAACAGGAGGGAGGGACAGAGTGTTCAAATGTTCAACGTTCTTAATATCATCCAAGACTTCCCAATTTTCCTGTTGCAAGTCTTAGGGTCCACACCTTCCTCATCGCAAGAGACTTGATGAAGCTTCGAATTCACTTTCTGTAACCCATACAATTAAATTTTGTTTCTGATTTTTCATGGGGATTATCATAGAACTTCAGAAAATAAGAGATGATGTATATATAGATTCACCATCGAAGTTCTCTGGCTTTTTGAACGTGACTTGAGTGAGAGTCACATCACTTGAGAGTTTAAAAGACCTGTAATATCATTTTCTTTCTGAAAGTAATTCAGTGCACTGAGGAGCAGCCATCTCCCACCAGCGTTTTTGGCCATGATTAGAGGCACAACAGTTACACACAGCAGTCGCTTTGGTTCTCTGATCATTTGCTTCACTGGATACTTAACCGCAATCAACTGGAGATGATAAATTAGTTAATCACGGCATCATTGAATGTTGGGACTCACTTGGATCCCATTTCATTTTGTCAAGGATCGCAGCACTGTATTCAAGCTTAGTTCAGAGAGAACCAATCCCTAAATCCAGGACAACACAAATGTTTGCAAAGACACACACACACTGGGAGAAAATACTTGCAATACATTTAACTACAAATGATTAATGCCTCAAACACCAAAAAGAATTTCTACAATTAATAAGAGAAAAACTAATAACACAAGAAAAAAATAGGCAAAAGCATATGAACCACCAGTTGCCTGCAGGGAAATGGCCAATAAATGCATGGTAATCTGATTATTGAGCAATTAATCTTTAGGTGGTAGTTCTTTTTATATCTAATTTTTTGTCTTAAAATAAAATTTGTTGATATTAATGAAGTAATAAAAATTTCTTTTGGTTAATATCTTCTGAGTACATTTCCTTTTGCTCTCTTTCCCCATCCTCAGCTGTTGGGTGTAAGCTGCAGATAGCTGGTTTTTAAAAACATAGCTTATTTATTTTTACTGCTGAGAATGATCTTTCCACATTTATTGTGATTATTGCTATATTTGGAACTATTTCTACTTTTAACTCAGATTACTTCCATTTCATCTTTCATGTTATCATTGTGCCACATTTATGTCTGTTTACTTATTCCAATGTGTAGGCATTCTTGTTTTACATGTTCAATGTTTGTTTATATTTACTGGTGTGTTTAACATGTTTTTTTTTGTTTTGTTTTGGTTTTTTTTTTTTGCCCACTTAATATGTTGCATCTCACCCTCTTTCTGGGATGATTTTCTTTTTATCTGAAGTACATCCTTTCCGAGTTCCTTTAGTGAGTATAAGAATAAATTCAATATTTATTTGTCCTAATTTTTTTTAACTCTTATTCTTGAAAAAGAGTAAAAATTCTAGGTTATTTTTCTCAGCATTTTGAAAATATTCTCTTTTCTGCCTTTCACTGTCATGAAACCTGTTGCTGATTTTATCCACATATACTTACATTCATTTTTCTATGGTTTTTAGAGATCTCTTTAACTTTGGTGATCCATTAGGAACCTGTAATGCATTTAAGAGTTGATCTTATCTTTCTTTTATCTTTTTGATTCACCCACGCTTCTGGAGTTCAGTAATTTATATCTTTAATCCATTAATGAAAAACCTCAGACTTGATCTCTTTAAATAGACCATTACCTTCATTGATTCCATTCTCTTCTAAAAGTACTATCAGTTCAGTTTAAACTTTCATGACAAATGTGTTTGATTATATTTTTTATTACAAATTCTCTTTGTCTCCTTGTAAAGTATATTTGTTCTTCTTAACATATGGGCTTCTTTCTCGTATTTTCTATGTTGCAGTCATTATCATCCACTGTGGCTAATTTCTGTGTTTGTTTTAATTTTAACTGTGATTTTACAGTCAGTGGATTTTTTCTGGGGAATTTTACCTAGTCTGGGATTCAACCTTTTTCAGAAGTTTTATATATTTTCCTGATCACATATGTGAAGCATCTTATTTCATGCTGTTTTTTTTTGTCTTTTCTTTCCATTCCATTTTATTTGTCTTTTGTTACACATGGTATATTTTGTTTGCTTTTGGGTCAACTTAAGTTTATGTCTCCACTTGTGGTTTCTTAAACTGCAGGAGTAGTGTAAACTTGAACTCCAAACCACTACAGTTACACATTCTCAGTGTAAACTTTTTGTTCATCGTTTGCCCTCTGAAAATACTAGCCAAAATAATATTCTTCATCTTCTATCGTTCTTTACAAGAAAATTTTTTTGTTTGGTTGTTTTTTGGGATTTTTTGTTTTGTTTTGTTTTTCATCTATTCTTTTGCTAATATTTTAGTTCCTTCAATTCTCAACAGTGTTCAGGAACTTCACATACACGCTCCTTCCTTTTGCCCACATAGAGCCAAGGCCTGGTCTCCTGGGAAAGCTGCCTGGTTTTCTGGAATTCTTCTGCAGGGGAATTACAGATTTCAGTTTATTTCCCAATCAGTTTTTTAACTCTTTGATTTATATCCCTAGTATTTCCCCTACCTTATAGTGAACTCATTAAAAAATAGTCTGTTATATCTTATCCTCATAGAAATATATATTGTAGTGAAGATTTTCAGGGTCTGGCTTCTGCATCATTGCCAGAAATAAGAGTCCTGAAATTTTCATTTAAATTTCATCTTTGATTCAAGAGTTCCTTAGAGGATAATATTTAATTTCCAAATAGTTTATGAGTACTATTATTTAATTTTGAGATTTATTGAAGAGTTGTTCTAAAATATGACCTCTATGTTTCTCCATTTGGGGAATTTATTGGGATATTTCATGTAATCTATTGTATCATCAATTTGATCAACATTTTAAGAAACAAAAGGATGAGATATTTTTAAGAAAAAAAGTGTCAATTATCAATGTATTAGAATTTACTATTGAGTCTATTAGAATATTCTACATCCTTATTTATTTTACACTTTATCATTTGTCAAAAATTGAAGATGGCAATAACAACATGTTTCAAACTGTGTTGTGTTACTTTTCTTTTTCTCTAGGGGTTTCTGCTCTGTATACATCAATACCATGCTGTTTGCTCCTTACATTTTGGTTCTTTTATATCTTCAGTGCAAATAGTAACTCTCATCTTCCATTTTCTGGTTTTAGATTGGGAATTAGGTTTCAGGGGATATTCATAGTCCCACTCCTAATAAATAATAATTATTGCTTGCTGAATGTACCTTTGCCCATCCTTTTATTGTTTGCTTTTTTTCTGCTATGCTGTTTTGGGTTATCTTTTGTACATGGTGGATATTGTCATATTCTAGAGGGGCCAAATTCTATTTTTTTAAATTCCAATGTAGTTAATCTACAGTGCTACATTAGTTTCTGCTGTACTACAGCGATTCAACAACTCTATACATTACTCAGTGCTCCTTGTGATAAGTGTACTCTTATTCCCTTTTACCTACTTCACCCACCCCATCCCCCACCTCTCCGCTGGTAACCCTCAGCTTGTTCTCTGTTAATCTATGTGTTTAAACAGTGAATTAAGGCTCTTTTTCCTTTTGCATTTGTGGTTGTGTATGAAATATTTAGTCATATGAACATCACGTTGTTTCATGTTCTGTTTATTTTGTGCTTCCTTTCTGTTTCCTTTTACTTGTCTTTTTCTACATAGATATTTTGTTTGCTTAATTTCTGCGGTGAGTTAAAAGTCATATTGTTTTTATGTTTCTACTGATTACTTACAAGTTAACATTTAAAAAATATACTGTAAAATATCTATATTTAAATTTTTCTACATCAGTGCAGAAGTGTTATCCATTGACTTCCTCCTATGAAAGATGAGAAATGTAGTTTAAGCTTTTACTTCCTCTCCTCCCACCACCAACCCCACCCCACAGCCTAGTTTTAAGAAAACATAATCTGGATTCTTAGGTCCACTTTGGTACTAATACATGATATGTTGTATACTCCTTTTAAAGAACTGAGTTTATATATATATATATATATATATATATATATATATATATATATTTACATGACTTGTTACAGCTATTTTTACTGCTCCTGGGTATTAAATAAAACAATGTTCAAATAGTTTCTATCCTTACTAGCTGTCATTTTTACCATAACTTCCTCATTTTCATGATCTCTGTTTTAATTAATCTCTTGTTCAACTGCTGATTTTTTTTTCTCTTAGAAGTGAATGAGGACAGTGTATTTTCTGAGAGTTTGCATACAAGAAAAGAACTTTCTGTTGCCAGAGCACATGACCACTAATCTGACTGCATATAAGGTTTTTATCAGAGGCAACATTTTCCCTCAAAAGGTACTCTTCCATTTTTTTCCTGAAGCACTTAATAATGGAGGTACAATTCTTATGTCCTGATTTTTTTGTTTGTTTGTTTTGATCATTTAAAAAATATACTGGGTCAGAGGTTGGGTTGTCATTGGGGGAAATAGTGAAGTTATCATATCCCTGCATAATTCAGGCAGAATATTGCCTCTTTACCAATTCTTCCTTGTAGTCCTTGCCTGCAAGAGAGGCCAAGTCCCTGATATGTTTTACCATTTGCCTAGCTGTCCATACCAGGCAGAAGGCAGGCGACATTGGGGTCCACCTCTGACATCCTCCATGCTGTCAACTCTCTGCGTGGTTTAAACGGACCATGCCAGGAGCAAATCCCCTGATTCTACTAGTGGAGGCTGAAACACAGTTATGTGTTTGAGAAAGAGAAAAGTAATTCAAGTGCAGGACCTTCAGAGGCTATATGTCTCCTTTGCCTCCTTCATTCAGCTCCTGATGTAGATATAAAAATTATTGTATTTCTCATCATCATCTTTCAATATTCATATAAACTTCTGAATCTGACTTCGACTCTTCATAAGAAGAAATGCAGGGCCCAGCCTCTTAAGTCTTGGTACCACCAGCGTGAAACAGAAACTTCTTGACATAAAAATAGATCACATTTATCCACAGAATACATATTAAGTGGCCCTGTTTTGACTTTTCTTCTATGAAACTGCAGTTGGTTTCTAGGCCATCTGCCTTTGTGAAGGATAGTAAGTGAAACCATCCTACGAAACTCATAAATGTATTCGCTGTAAGAGATTGGTGAGTTGATGTTAATTACTTTGCTCAGTAAGGCTGTCACCTGTAGATTCAGCCTTACCCTAGGTTTAATTTTTTTCTTTTAGACTTTTTTATGTATTTGTTTGACAGAGAGAGACACAGCAAGAGAGGGAACACAAGCAGGGGGACCGAGAGAGGGAGAAGCAGGCTTCTTGCCAAGCAGGGAGCTAGAAGCAGGGCTCGATCCCAGGACCCTGGGATCATGACCTGAGCCAAAGGCCAACAACACTCAATGGCTGAGCCACCCAGGCACCCCCAACTATCCCTTTCTTTAGAGCTTTCTCATTTCATTCCAATTGCCCACTTCAGAGGCTTTCCAAAATACTCTGCCTTACCTCAGTGGGCCAATGCAGCCCTAGAAACCTGCATTCCTAAATCCAATCTCTCCTACCGTCTACCAAGCCCTTAGTTGAAACACAATACTTATTTTTTACCAGGACTAAGGCAATTCTCAAGACTTATCTGAAATTGCCTATGAGCAACTAAAATCGTCTATGAAGGCAATAATATTTGCAAAGTGACTTACCAAACATGCCATAATGTATGACATGAGGATTTTAGGGCATACTCCCAGTCACCTGCTACTGAAATTTAGCTCATTCAAATTGAGATGGTGCCTACTCCACATCACAAAATTTTACCTTTTTTTGCACATAGATAATTCAAGTGCTTTTAAGCATATTTTGCATTTTTTCTCTAATCACCTTCATAAGAGAAAACATAAGTGGTTATTCGTCCATCACTGAATAGCACAAAAAGAGAAAGACACAAGTATCTTCATTTGTTTTCTATGTTTCTAAGTAAACTTTAACAGTATTTCTAGGAGGCTTTTCCAACAAGTAGAAATTCACTACTAAAATATTGGCAAGTTTTATTCTGTTTAAGAATTGGCTATAAAACCCAAAAGGAATGAACATTTTGAGAAATCCTGTTTGAATAATCTCTTTTGAAAGTATGGTTGGAAAATTTCTAATTTGGGGACACTTGGGTGGCTCAGCCAGTTAAGCGTCCAACTCTTGATTTCTGTTCAGGTCATGATCTCAGGGTTGTGAGTTCCCGAGCCCTGCATCAGGAGCTATCTGCAGTGGTTCTGAAACCCGCTAAAGGTTCTCTCTCTCCCTTTTTCCCTCTGCCCCTGCTCGCCTCTAAAAAATAAAAAAAAAAAAATAAGAAAATTTCTAACTTGAATCTGATGAATAAAAGAAAACAATCTGAACCCTTGTACAGATAATTGTTTTGTTTCTGAGCTAGCCATTTTATCTCCTTGAATCTCTACATGGTTTATTTGAGTTTCTGTGATGACTTTACACATAGTTATTTTCTACTTACCAATGAGGATTACTGAGGGCCTATGACCAGTTAGGTCCTTTCCCAAACATTTCATGTGTGCCACCTTGTTCATTCACACCAGACCTCTAGGGCAAGAGCATCACCATTTCACAGATGAGAAAACTAGCACCCAGAGAATTCCCCAGTGCATCTCACTATCAAATGAACTTCTATCCACGCATTCTGGAGGGATGGAGGAAAAGAGACCCCATCATTAATATAAAAATGTTGACTTATAGTGATGCTATGAAAAAACATATTTGTTTTATTTTATTTAAACAAATATCACTGTTGGGCACCATCTTATTTTTAAACAAACACCTATAATTCACAAATAACAACATGAAAAGTATTATTCTTACCTCCATTTTGCAGATGAGAAAACTGAGGTATGGAGAAATTAAAATTATCTGAGATAACTCAGGAGGGCTGGACCAAAATTTTAGATCCTAACAGGCAGGCTTCAGACCATCATGCTCAAACGTAAAGACAGCATACGCAACCCTGTACAGAGCAATAACCAACTGTGGGCTTTTCTCAGAATGCTCTCCACAGATTTGAGACTTCTGCATTTTGCATGTAGCCCATCTCATTAAGAATAACAATGCTTTATATGCCTTTGCTAAGGTTTTTAGAAAATATAGCAAAGGGTAAAAATCGGTGACTGGCAAGAAAAGTTAAAATGAATGTTCAAGGAGCTTTCTCCTATGAAGACAGCATTTTCTAATAATGTATTATTCATTTGGGAGATTATAATATTTAAGTGAAACATATTCATAGAATTATTAAATTTTAAATAAAAAAGAGAACTTTGAAATGTGAAAAGGAGAACACTACCCAGAAGTATTTTTCTGCAGAAAAATATTCAATCACCCTAGCTTTAACCCTTATGTTTATATATCTTTAGCATTCAGGAAGAGTTGTTTATTTATAAATAAGTGAAATAAACACCATCTCTGTGTTGGGCTACTAAAGGTGGCACAAGAAAGATGTTTTAAAATGTGTTCTTTTCATTTTGCTTTTGTTTTGTTTTTACATTTTTGTAGCTCCCTGCTTGTCCTTGGCAATTTGTTTCTTTAAACACTTTATCAGTCGGCGTCTGCCCCCTGTGGTAAGCTGAGGAGGCAGCAGTCATGTGTACATATTAGTGCAACTTCCAGAATGTGTGTGATGAGGACGCCTGCACTCTGCACAAAATCAGCCCTACAGCTTTTCAAGGCAGTGTGTCAGGGTCAGTGGAATATGAGGACAGGGGAAGATAGCACTCAGGATGCTCCGCTCTTCTGAAGGAGGTAGAACGTTGCAGGACCCAACTGTGACGTATTTCCTGGGTGGCTGTGAATGCAGCTGTGAAATCCTGGCCCAGGGAATCATCACAGTGGGGTGCCAGGTTTCTGGTTCCCCAGGCTCAGGTCGCTTAGATTCGAAGAGAGATGATCTCATTTAGCTTGAAGACCACAATCAATCAATTTGTTAAATACCAATTCAGGGTGCCTGGGCTGCTCAGTCAGTTAAGTGTCTGCCTTTGGCTCAGGTCATGATCTTAGGATCCTGGAATCGAGTCCCGAATTGGGCTCCCTGGGAGCCTGCTTCTCCCTCTCCTTCTGCTGTTCCCCGGCTTGTGTGCTCACCCCCCACCCCTCTCTCTGTCAAGTAAATAAATACAATCTTAAAAACAAATAAGTATTTATTTGTTAGAGAATGGTTATGCTTTATGGAAAAATATAAGTCAAAATGGAGAATTTATGTATTTAATATTTTTCTTTATTTACGATTAGTTTTGTTTGTTTGTTTTGAGAGAGAAAAGAGCTGAAGTGGAGAGGGGAGGGACAGACGGAGAGAGGAAAGAGAATCAAGTGGACTCTGAGCTAAGAACAGAGCCTGACTCGGGGCTCCATCCCACCACCCCGAGATCAGTACCCCAGCTGAAACCAAGAGTCTGGTGCTCAACCAACTGTGCCACTACAAAGAGTTTTAAAATTATCCACAGATATATATATCTCTATATATCTCTATCTATCTATCTATCTATATGTAAAGTATAAGATTATGTTAACATCAACTCGATTTTTTTTTTGTCTAAAATGCTAATATTCAGGCAGTGTCTTTATTAAAACTTTTTTGTTGATACATTGAATATATTTGTAAGCAGCCTGGAGAGAATGAGGGAAAAGGAGATGAAGAAGGAAGAATAGATCAATGCTGACTTTGAATGATTAGATGATTAGATGTCACCACTATTCAGGTGTTTATAATTTATTTTTCTATTAAGACAACAGTCTAGCTATGATGTTGAAATACAATTGACTTCAACTCAGAAATGGGAATTAAGATACCTAATTCAAATTAAGTATAAGGGAAAGAAACAGGCCAGCTTGTACCCTCATGAAGCAATGGAAGGCAATACACCAGCCAAAGCGGTTGAGAGCCCGGGAACCACTCCCAGGTCGCTCACTCATCTGCTCCATGGTAATTTGCTTAACCTCTGTGAACAACAATTTCCACAGCCACAGAATGCGGTTGATCGAGTTACTGTGTGAGAGAA
The DNA here is from genome assembly GCF_009829155.1 of Mustela erminea. NCBI lineage: Eukaryota > Metazoa > Chordata > Mammalia > Carnivora > Mustelidae > Mustela > Mustela erminea. Next base: position 30,213,398 of record NC_045629.1, on the reverse strand, counting down.
CTTGCAAAGCTTTAGAATTAAGTACAGAGGCAATAAACACCAGAGTGCTCCAAGGCACTGTCCTTCCCAAGAATTGTCCTGCTAAAGGACACCTGGCAAGGGACAGGGAAATGTAACTTGGAGACTTGTTTATAAGATGCTTGACATTTGAAATAAAAACTGACATTTCTAGGAGATCCAGGATCCTTCATTACTGGAGAGAAGCAGCCTGGTAGGGGCCTGCTCTGCCTGCAGGGAACAGTTGGAAATTTCCTTTCCCATTCCACACCCACATAATATTTGTGGGGGGGGGAATAAAATTGGAACACTTGATTCTTCTAGGGAAAAAATAAATAGACTACTATTTAAAACTTAAATTAAATTAAATTAAATTAAAATCTTAAGAGCTATTCATAATGCAAGAGCAAAATGGAGTTTGATAGCCATCACTGAGATGGCAAATTTTAAGAAGGCAGCCACAGGCATCAAGATCCTACCCTAGAAAATCCTAGTTTCTGGGGAGCCTGGGTGGTTCAGTGGATTAAAGCCTCTGCCTTCGGGTCATGATCCCAGGGTCCTGGGATTGAGCCCCACATCGAGCCCGGCATGGGGCTCTCTTCTCAGCAGGGGGCCTGCTTCCTCCTCTCTCTCTCTGCCTGCCTCTCTGCCTACTGTGATCTCTGCCTGTCAAATAAATAAATAAAATCTTTTAAAAAAATGCTAGTTTCATCCTTTTTCTCAGCTTAAACTCATAGTGTTACCTTCCCAAGTATGTTGCCATAGGGCATGTGTAGAGTAATATTCCAAAGGAGAAAAAGATACATTCTAAGATCAGCTGGGTTTAAGGAATGTCTCATACTACATTACTGGGGATGATGAAGATGAAGAAAACAAAAAATGTCATAGACACACACACACACACACACACACACACACACGTATATTTACTGAATCTAATGAAAGGAGAGAGAACATGACAAGAGAGAAAATGAGGCTTGGAGCTGACAGAATTTCTGAACATTTCATTTCCTGTGTATGAATGTGGGTGAAATGGGTAGACACAGCGAGTCCTGAAACCCATTACCAAGACCACAGCAGGAAAACAAGGCTTTCCCCACTGTCAACACCACCCTATAAATGTTCCATGAACTACCAATCTACAGAGCATACTTTGGGAAAACTTCACAGTAGAATTCATACAAATAGAGCAACTAATAAGAAGATTTAGATACATAAACAGGTACTACTATCCAAGTTCTTGTGTCAAATTTTCAATTATTACACACCTTTGTGTTGGCCTATTGATAGAATTCATTAGATCTTAATCCTGACTATATATAACAACCTGAGGAACTTTAAAAACAAAAACAATAATAATATCTTGGTCTCACACCCAGTGACTGATAACAATGTTCTAAGATGAGGACCCCAAACGGATACATTTAGAAGGACCCAGATAATTGACTCTCTCTGCTTGACTTATTTCACTCAGCATAATCTCTTCCAGTCCCGTCCATGTTGCTACAAAAGTTGGGTATTCATCCTTTCTGATGGAGGCATAATACTCTATCCCCAGGGGTACAGGTCTGTGAATCACCAGGCTGGAAATAAAAAAAAAAAAAATCTATTCTAAATGTAAAAAAAAAAAAAAAAAGAAGGACCCAGATAATCAAGCGGCAAACCCAAGATAAATAGTCAAAAGATACCTCCTTCCCTCTTGCTTATAGCCCCTTGGTTTTCTTCCCATCCTCCTTCTTCTTCTTGCCCAGTGCTGTTGACAAAATGGCACCATTCCCCTAGTTCACCAAGAGCCAGCTCAAAGAGGCAAGAAGAGTGATATCAAAAGAAGTGGAAAGAAGGAGAGACAGGAAGGACCTAACTGCTCTTCTGGACTAATTTCCACCCCACATGGCTATGGTTCCATTCCTTCAGGCTACTTCTCCCATGATTCCCACCTCAGATTCTTGGTCAGCATTGAGAGTATGCAGAATAAGGTACTCTGGTGACATATTTCCTAACCCGGAAATCTCCTGGGGAGAGTCTAATGTACACTTGTCGAACCGCTGGCCATCAACTTGACCAACTCTTGTCTTCAGTACACTCTTATAGGCCCCCACTATGATTGCTGTATTCAGGGTTACAACCTCAAACAAGGATGCCAGGAATCATTTGCTGGGGCCAGCCCTGTTATCTTAACTGTTAAGACCCAGTTATCTCCTGAAATGCAGATTCCCACTCTCATCTATCCTGTTCCTCTGCCTCATTATCTCCGTGTCCCTTGAGGATGTGAAGTGTTTCATGGAGTCTAATGTAATATGTCTAAGTCCAGGGAACATAGTAATTTTCATCAGGCCCTTTCTTTGTGTGTTTCTTACAATGATGGACCTGAGTCCAAGGTTTGACTTTCTAGGGAAGATGCATACCAACCTCCCAGGCTTCAACTTTCCAAGTACAATGCGAATCTTGCCTATCATGCTCCACCCATGGGACTCTATAGCTGAGTATGCAGACCTCCAGAGTTAAGGAGGAGACAGATTCATCACTATCTGATTGCCTTCCACTGAGCCGCCTCAAAAGCAAGATCAAGGTCCTCAAACCTGGTTCTGGCTCATGTTACAGCTTCCAACAAGACTTCAGGAGGCCTAACACCTATTAGGATACCTGCATCAAAGCATCTAATTCTAAGCTCTCTACCATGAAAACTTCAAGAGTAGGTGTCAGAAAAACATCCTATGAATTGTAACTCCATGCATACTCTATAGTAACAACAACTGGTTTAATAATTCCATTAATAGAGTATAATGTCAGGTACATCATATATTAAATAGGATCTTTTGGTCTTCCTGACACATTGACTACCATGACTGAGGTTATTTCTGTGAACAAAATGCATTAGAGTTTAAAGCATTTACTGGCATGCTTGACTCTCCAAATAGCTAGTTAAATGACAAAACCAGTAGCACTTGGTAGACATAGGTAAACGGTGCTTTGTCCATAGCATGTTTTCCAAAAGGAAGACTTCCTCATTTTTTTTTGTATTTTTACTGTATCTAAAAGAATATATGCTAATTGAGATGAAAAGGAATAATTCAGTGTGGAGAATTGACTCAAAACTGTCTCTATGACCCTGTGTTTCTGGTGTTGTCTGCAAGAGTGTGCCCTAATAAAATCTGCCCAAAGGGGGTTGTGCCAGGTCACAATTTTATACAGTGGAGCACCAATACACAGGCACAATGTACTTGTTCTTATTGCCAGATGCCGTTAGGTTAGAAGAGCAGAGCAAGTCAGCCCTCAGTCATAAAATTGGCTTCATTGCAACTAAAGTAGAAAAGTTGGTGTGTCCTCTTCCCTTTAAATGCGGAGACTGGCTTCTCCTTACTGGATGTGTGTGTTCACATCTATTTTCCAGTAAGGTGGGATTGCGTCTGCACTGACCATTGGTTCCCATCAGCTTGTAATTCTCTTCCCATATGAAATTCTTTAGCCCCAAAAGAAAACTCTAGGGCACCAAAGTGATTTGATGGTTTCTGTCAACAACATTATAAGCAAATAAAAATTCTCTTTCAATGTTCAGATTTCACTCACACGGGTGGTGGTCAAACTTGTGCCTTCATGCCATATTGTTCACAAGAATATTGGAGTAAGCTTTGGACTTTCTCAGAAGGAATTATATTTCTGGTTTTTAAAGCCAAACATTATGGGGATTAGTCTTTCCTACCGTGAGAACTCCCTGGTATAAGGTCCTGTTCCTCTGCCCTCTTTGTGCCTGCAGTGCCCTCCACCTTTCTGACCTTCCTGAACTTTCAGCCACAGGTTCTACTCTATATTTCATTGTGGAGGTTGTTCTGCCCGTCGTTTGATCACTCTCTGGTTTGTTGATTTGGAAGTGGAAAATATCTAGTTGTGAAAGTGGGACTGGGTGAGCTCTGGGTCTTCCTACTCCACCATCTACCCAAGCTCCCTGCTCCCAAATCATATTTCTGCCAAGGACCACGAAACTCAGTAACTACCAAGTGACTCGTTCCCTACTATCGGGCCTCACAGCACATGTGACTAAATTCACATCCCAACAACATTTCAAGTCACTGCCCTTGGGGGCTGCTTTTAATTTACCCAAATGATGAATGTTCATTATTTCAGGGCACCTAGTCTGCTTCAGTTTGCAAATTTTATGGGCTACCCTCACGTGCCACAGAGAAATAAATGACAGAGACAGTCCAACCCCAGGGCTTGCCCCAATAACCAAAGACTACCTACACATTTTTCCTCTTTAGAAATCATATTAAAAATCAAATGAGTGACAATGATGCTGTTATAAGCCTAACCTGGAACACAGTATGTTTTATTTTTAAAAAGAAAACTTTATAATATCACTAACTTGAAAATATTAGAAATTTGCAACATATGTCACAATGAATCTCAACACATCAGTGTGTTACAAGAGCATATTTGAAAAGCATTAGTGTATAGGTTTAAGTCTAGGGCAATGAGATTGTCATAGCACTTTAAAAATGCCTTCTTCATTCAGTTCTCACAATATTCCCGTAAAGCAGGAGATGAACATGTAACTTCCCTCATATTAATAGTCAAGTAAGCAGTTCTGTGTTGCACAAAGTGAGATTTAAGCATTTGTTGCATGAATGGAGGGAAGGAAGGAGCAGGAAAGGAGGGATGTTTTTATAATTAACTTTGCAAGGCTCACATTCAGAAGACTTTTCTTTGTTCTCAACTTCTTCACCTGCAATTAGGAAATCATGTTGTCATACCAGTATTTTTATAGTCTACAAATTTGGTTTTCCTTTGTGATCTTTTATAGAAAAAAAAAAAGATACTGAGTTCAACTAAGTTCTGGGAAACACTGCATATTATGTCTGTTTTGTAGATTCACAATGCCCTTCTGTATAGTAAAGGTGATAAAAAGTCCTTCAGGAAAGAAACATTTTTAATTTTGTTTCATATGTATTATTAGCATTTATTTGACCAAGACATGCTTTTCTCCTGTAACTCCTTTTAATGTGACAGGTAATTGGGTTCTAAGGAAAACTTTGAGAACTACTAGTATAGGAAGTATTAACTGTCTCCTGGTTCAAATAATAAAGTGGCTTATAGAAGCTTTACTCATTCATTTTTATTTAAAAGAAGAAAATGGGAAATAATCTCATGAGAACCCCTATAAAGATCTCTTCTTCAAAATGACAGAAGCAAAAGAAATAAAAATGAGGAAAAAATGTTTATCAGTTCTGAAACTAGTAAATACTGCCAAAGATGTATCACAAATCTTTGGCAGGAATTACTACCAAATACAGTAAATTCGAATTAGTGTGAAGAAAAACATCAAAGGCTGATGTGCAACTTCCCTTCCTGAAAATGTGCAGTTTTCAGAGAAATTTCTAAAGCAAATTCTGCCAATTCCCATCCATGGTGAGTAAATGTAGAACAGGACTGGAAGCAGGAGAGGCTTTGGGAGAAAGACTTCTGCCCCCAGGCGAATGAAGGCGTGGAGAGAAGAAGGAGCAGCCACTGGCAGGGTGGTGTTATTTGTTTAATAGAAGCCACTTTTCTTAAAATGTAACATATTCTCTCCAACCTGGCTGCTGGGAAGGATCCTTATGATCTACAGACTCTAGAAGGAAGGGGGAACATTTTTCACAGATACAAAGATGGCTTATGCAAGAAAGGGGAAATAAAAACAAAACAAAACAAAACAAAACAATGGCCTTCCCAAACTGAAAGCCCTTGGGCCCTGTCATTTTTCTCCAGTTTGACTTCCCATCTTCTGTCTTAGTCGGCTTGGGCTCCTTCATGAAATAGCATAGACTGAACAGCTTAAGTAAGACATTTATTTTCTCGCCCCTTTGAACTGGAAGACCAAGGGCCCCAGCAGAGTCAGCGTTTTGAGGGCTCTCTTTTGGCTTGGGAGGGCTACCTTCTGACCATGAGCTCATGGGACATTTCCTTGGTGAATGTACTTTCTCTTCCTCTTCTATAAGGGCACTAATTCGAACGTAGGGGTCCCGCTCTCATGACCACATCACCTCCCAAAGGCCCAATCCCAAATAGGATCACATTGAGGGATCAATATATGAATTTGGGGAGACATAACTATTCAGTCTGCAAGAACTGCCTAGCTGAAGTAGATGAATAATCCACAGTCAAAGGAGTGCTCCTGTCCACCCTCAAAACAGGATACGTCCGCAACCCCCTACTCTCCTCTCCATATCTCCCACCTCCCCCACCCTGCCCCCTTCCTCCACTGTACCCCTGCCTGTCCATACACATTGGAATTCACTACACGCTAACAGTGAAATCTGGTGTATTTCCCCAACACATAAAGAGAGTAAAGCATACAGAAATAAAGTTTCCCATGGACACAGCTCTTTTTCTACCTGTCTCAGGTATAGCATAGCTGAATCTATACTTAAATTTGAAAGATAAATTAAAATAGGAGTCAGATAAGCAGAAAGGGGAACTATGAATAATCTATCTATGCACTCTTGGGAATAATTGCAGTCTTACAGTGGTTACTTTCCTCGAACATGAGTGAAAGCAAAAAAATTTTGTTTAAAAAATATGGTAGAATCATATGGTATTTGTCTTCCTGTGACTGGCTTATTCTGCAGTTCTGCTGTTCAACACTGTTCCTAAAGATAACAACTCTGTAAGGTGCACTTTAAAAATCTATTAAGAGTGGACATCTCATGTTGTGTTCTTACCACAATAATTTTTTAAATTGGTTAAATAAAAGAACCAAGCATTTGTCCTTACTTCCCTATAATTTATACCACTGAGCAACCTACTAGCTTAGGAAAAAACATCTTGCAAAATTGTTCCAGTTATTGAATGAAAAGCAAATGAGAGAATTTGAATATTAACATTTTAGAATGTTAGGTGTTGAGCATCAGTGGATGCTAACATTAAAAAAAAAAAAAAAGTGAAAAGCTAGCATTATGTACTTCTTAATGAAAGAATGCATCACAGCTACAGTGTTGGCAAGGGAATGCAACCAGGATCTAATCAAGCAACTGGATTCAGTAGCCCATTTACAAGAAATGCAGAAGACAAAGAAATATGCTAAACTGTGAAAAAATCTACCGGTCCAATTCCCCAGGTTCTTCAAGATATTTATTAGAATGGAAAGAGAGAAAGGAGAGAAAATGTGTAAATTAAAAGACACCTAAAAGTAATATAAAGTTTTTAAAAGTGGGCATGTAAAATTGGGTGATAAAATCACAAGGAAAAGCAAAGAAGTAATTATGAAAGTCAGAATAGTGAGTACTTTTGGAAGGAGAAGAGCCATGATTAAGACTAGAAAATAAGATAAATAAATCATGGGCATGTAAAGTACAGCAAGGTAACATAGTTAACAATACTCCATTGTATATTCAAAAGTTGCTAAAAGAGACCTTAAAAGTTCTCATCACAAGGGAAAAAATTTGTGTGTGTGATAATAGATATTAACTAAGTTTATTATGGTGATCATTTTGCAATACTTACACATATCAAATCATTAGGTTATACATATAAAACTACCACAATATTATATGTTGATTACACCTCAATGAAAAGAAATAAAAAGTAAAATTCAACAAAATCAGATGGAAAAATGGAGGGGCTTATGGAATGACTGCTGAAGTTCTGTTCTGAACCTAAGTGACGGTAATGAGATTATTCACTTTATTTCAGTTACGTAAGATAAATAAGTTTTATTAGCACAGTAACTATAGCATGATAGTAACTATATAACAACTATATAGTAACTATTGCACAGAGACTACAGTTAACAATACTGTATTGTGTACTTAAAACTTGTTAAGAGGATAGATCTTAAGTATCTCTATCACAAAATAAATAAGCAAATAATAACAATAAAGGGGTAAGAAGGGAACTATGAGAAGCAATGGATATGTTTGCAGCCTTGGTGCTCATGATCTCATGGACATTTACTTATTCACAAATTTGCTGAGTTGTATACATTAATTACGTGTAGCTTTTTACATGTTAGTAACACCTCAATAAAGCGGGTTTTTTTTATTATTTACTCCATAATAATTTATTGCTCTCTAATTCTTTTTTTGTCTGTTTTCTTTGTTTGTGCTTTATTCTACAATGAAAGAGTTTAAAGCGGGACACAAACCATGAGAGACTATGGACTCTGAGAAACAGACTGAGGGTTTTGGAGGGGAAGGAGATGGGGGTTTGGGTGAGCCCCGTGGTGGGTATTATGGAGGGCACATATTACACGGAGCACTGGGTGTGATGCATAAACAATGAATTCTGGAACACTGAAGAGAAATAAAATAAAATAAAATAAAATAAAATGGAAAAAAAAGTTTAAAATATGGTAGAAAGCACAACATGCAAAATGTAGATTAAGCATATTCTGCTGTTGTTTTTTTTTTTTCTCACTATAGCACATATGTCTAGATTAAGCATTTTCTTTACAAAAAGATTTACTCCCAGAAAGAGAAAAACATTTTAAAGAGGAGCTATAATGTCAAGATAATTTTAAATATATTAAATAATATATAGTATTATCTACACATAATTCCCATTCTTTTCAAGTTCCCAAGGAAGTTATTAAGTTTATATGGTCAACTCTGTAAGTCTGAAAATTTGCTTGAAAGACATTTTTTTTCCTGGAAAAAGAATAAATGAACCGCATTCCCTCAAAACAAATCAATGACAAAAGAAAGCACTGACGAAGCTTTTATACAACAACAAAGTATGTGCTATAGGATAATTCTTTCAGACTTCAAGGAGGAATATTTTCACGAGCACAAAAAAGGAAAGTTTCACTTTACATAAAGTTAATATAACCCTCAAACAAAATCTGACCAAAACATCATACAGGAAAATAAAATCACAGACTCATCTTGATATAAACTTAACAGCTAAAATTGCTAATAAAATGTTAAAATTTATAATGCATTATTGTTTTAAAATTCTATTATATGACCCACTGATGCTCATTTCCAGAATGTAAGAATAGTTTAATGCTAGAAGGCTTGTTAATATCATTTCTTTCAAAAATAGATGAAGGAGGGGGCACCTGGGTGGCTCAGTCAGTTAAGCCCCTGACTCTTGATTTCGGCTCAGGTCATGATCCCAAAGTCGTGAGATCAGGGCTTTGTGGTGGTCATGGAGACTGCTTAGGATTCTCTCTCTCCTTTTCCCTCTGTCTGTTTTCCCACCTCCGCTTCATTTGCTAACCACACCTAAGTGCACGCATGCTCTCTCTCTCTCAAAAAAATTAAGTAAATATACAAACAAATAAGAGATGAAGGAGAAATACTCTGCAATTATCATAGATGCCAAAAAGTCATCAAACACCTATTCTGCATTTTTCTTAACTTCTTAATAAATGACGTGACTAAAAAAAAAAAAAAAAAAAATCAGTAACAGCCAGAAATTTTTTACTCCCAACACTAATATTAATATTGTTCTAGAAATAACATATTGTTCTGGACGTATTATTCTAAAATAACTAAGGAATTGTTTTAAAATATTTTCAAAGACTATGAAGTACTAATAACTGAAAGGAGTCCTTATGTAATAGGGGCTCAAAATTAAATATTTTGTATTTTCACATAAAGGAGTTTTGTATATGAAGTAAATAAGAACACGGACTAAAAATAACTTAAAATAAGACAACTCCATAAAGGCATCCAGTTTCAAAATTAATATTTTAATTTTCAGTTAATAATTACTTAAACATATTCCATTCACAATAACAATTGTCAGGCAATAGTCTTAGAAACTATCAAAATGAAAGTAGTGGAAGATGGGATTACATGGGCTTTTTTCCAACTTCTTTTTTTTTTAATATTTTGTTAATTTATTTGAGAGAGAGAGAGAGAGCAAGAGCACAAGAGGGGAAAATGTTAGAGGGAAAAGCAAACTCTTTATGGAGCTAGGAGCCTGATGTGGGACTCAATTCTGGGACTCTGGGATCATGACCTGAGCCTAAGGCAGTTGCTTAGCCAACTGAGCCACCCAGGCACCCCTCAACTTTTTTTAAAAAAAGAAAAAACTGACAATCTTATTATCAAAATCTAAAGACCTATTTCTTTAAAAATTGATAAATAAAATACATCAATAAATTTTACCATTATATTTTAAGAGACGATGGAATTTAATATGCACTTCACAGAAGCATTGTTTTAGTTATTTTTATTTTATTTATTTTTATTTCTATTTTACTATTTTTTTAATTTTTTATTTTTTATAAACATATAATTTTTTTTAAGATTTTATTTATTTGTTTGACAGACAGAGATCACAAATAGGCAGGGAGACAGGCGGGGGTGGGGGGAACAGGCTCCCCGCTGAGCAGAAAGCCCAATGCGGGGCTCGATTCCAGGACCCCGGGATCATGACCTGAGCTGAAGGCAGAGGCTTTAACTCACTGAGCCACCCAGGTGCCCCAACAATCTACTTTCTGCTTCTCTCCAGTTTCTTCTGGCAGCAGGAGACACTTGGCATTCTCCGGCATGGGGCTAAATCCTAAATCTGCTTTCACCTTCTCATGATCTTCTACCTGTGTGTGTGTGCCTTAATTTAGTGCTTCTTTAACATCATTTCATCTTAAATTTTTACCTTTGTTTCACCTGCAAAAACTCTACTAAATCTTCATAAACATATAATATATTTTTATCCCCAGGGGTACAGGTCTGTGAGTCGCCAGGTTTACACACTTCACAGCACTCACCAAAGCACATACCCTCCCCAATGTCCATAACCCCACCCCCCTTCTCCCAACCCCCCTCGATCCCAGGACCCTGGGATCATGACCTGAGCCGAAGGCAGAGGCTTTAACCCACTGAGCCACCCAGGCGCCCCTTTATTAATTTTTTTTTCAAGTACTAGAACAGTCTTCAGTAGATGTCTACCTCAAACTCTCATTTTCAAATGTGAGACTTAGGGCCTCACACTTTTAAGAGTTTGTTTAAGATTTCCAGTCAATGGCAAAGTCAGAATTAACACCCAGACTTCTGATTTCGAGTCCACATTACATTTACTTTGACCTAATTCCTCTTCTCTACTTCTCTCTCCATTATACCAAGCATAATAAGTGTTAGCTTTTCATGGTCTCTGTTTAAGCTGACTTAGATTTTAGAATATTAATAAAACACTTTTTTTTTTTCAGGGCACCTGGGTGACTCAGTGGTTAAGCCTCTGCCTTTGGCTCAGGTCATGATCTCAGGGTCTTGGGATCGAGCCCCACATCAGGATCTCTGCTCAGCGGGGAGCCTGCTTCCCCTTCTCTCTCTGCCTGCCTCTCTGCCTACTTCTGATCTCTCTCTGCCAAAAAAATAAGATCTTTAAAAAACAAAAACAAAAAACTTTTTTTTCAACTCTCCATTCAACTCTGTCACTAAATTTGAGCTTGGAGTAAAAATCTATCAGTGGAGATTTAGGGGTTCAGGACAGCCTAGTTGAAAATTCTTGTGTGTATCTTTTCTCACCTGATACTGACCATTGTATGGCAGCCACAATATTGTTTTTTCTGCTAAAATGATAAAATTAAAAATAGGAAAACATTCCCTTTTCTGGGGCTCCTTTGCCCTCTGCTCTCCTTTCCCGTCTAAGTACAGAACAGATAAAAGGGACATTCCCAAAAATACATGTCCTCCTGGCCCGTTCAAAAAACTCTTTAAACAGAAGTAAAGGTTTTATGGCCAGATGTAGATATCACTTATTAATTAAATAGTATACTAATTTATAGTGATGTTCCAATGATCCCATTCCACAAACTCGATTCGAAAAAAATTTCTTTTAATTCTAGTTATACTCTGGAGGACAAAGGATCCCACAGTCTTAGCAAATGAATTTAAGGAGCTAAAGCAATATAGCATGCTTAATATTTAAGAAATATTTCAATCAAATACAATATAGGATACACGTTTAGCTCCTAATTTGAACAAATCAAATGGGAAAAAATAATTATAATGAGAAAGCTGACTAAAAGTGAACATTGAGGAGAAGGGAGTTGGGAGAAATTGGAAGGGGAGGTGAACTATGAGAGACTATGGACTCTGAAAAAAAAATCTGAGGGTTTTGAAGGGGCGGGGGGTGGGAGTTTGGGGTACCAGGTGGTGGGTACTATAGAGGGCACGGATTGCATGGAGCACTGGGTGTGGTGCAAAAATAATGAATACTGTTATGCTGAAAATAAATAAAAAATAAATTAAAACATAAATAAAATAAAAGTGAACATTGAAAACATATGTGATTATATTATTTTAGATATAATTATGGTATTATATTATTTAAGGTATTCTCATCATTTAGAGGTATTTGATAAAACTTACAGATTGAAAAAAATAAATCTAGTCATAAGTCCTAGCTTAGCCAAACATATCCACCATGGTCAACTTTAATTATTAATATAATCATGGAATAAATGCAAAGTGCAAACAATTAGCCCTCAAGACAGTAGGTAAACCACAGAAATGAAAGCAGTGTAGTTTAGAAAAGGAATGAGTAATTACAGGTTTAGGCCTCAAGAAGGAGAGGCAGAAGAGGATAGAAGCTAAGGATAGAACTCCAGCAATTTTAACTAGCCTTAGAACACCGAACTGCCCGGAGCAAATCATGGTTAGAGCACTACCCCCCCACCTGCCTCCTCCGCCCTATTCCGGCACGCTTGTATGCTGTGACCATCTAACCCACTCTTACATGACTCTTCCTGTGAATGTATCCTCATGCCTTCAACCCCTCTCCTGCCATCACTCTCAACTGGTCACTGCGTTTTCCAATTTGCTAAAACAAAAACTGAAGGAATCAGAAGACACCCTCAGGGGCTTCCCCATCACATCTGCCGGTAGTAGAGATCCTCATATACTCTGTTTTCTTCTAATTACAGGTGAACTACCTGCATCCTTATCTCAGCCAACCCTTTAGTTGGGCACTTGGTCACATTCAACACAGCCTATTTAAGGATTCAGATTCTCAAATCTCTCTTCTCTCCCCTCTTCCCTACCCCACATCTTCAATTTCCCACTCTACACTGGATCATTTCCATTAGTATTCAAGTACGTTATTTTGTTCATATTAAGTTCCAAAAAAAATAGAACACATTCAACTCTCTTGACCCATCCTTTCCTTTCGAGTCCTCCCTGTTGCTCTGTGCCTTGTCCATGCTATCCCCTGCTCCTTCCCTTCTCCTGCTTTTGCCACTCATTGAACCACTCTCAGGTCAACATCTCCAATAACCTCCAGATTATCAAATCCAATCGTGACCCATTCTCAGTGTTCACCTTATTTGATCAAAGAAGCATTTAAAATGGTACTTTACAAGGCTTTCAAGACAATGCTTCAAATTTTCTACCCCCTGTCTCTGGTTATTCTTACTCTGTTTACTTTTCAGCCCTTCTTTTCCTCCCAGACCTTTCAATGCCTAAGCATCTCACTACTCAGTCCTTTAGTCTCAGTTCTAAGTATCTTCACTGCACTGGTGATGTTATCCTGATTCATGGCTCTCAATATCACTTTGTCATGCAGAACACCAGCTCTCCCCTGAACTACATATTCATGTATCTAAGGTTTTAATGTAACCCTTAGAATTTAGATTGACATATTCAAAACAGAGCTTTCCAAATGCTACACCCTTTTCCCATCTCTGGTAACGCTATTATAGTCCATTCAGGTGCTCAGATAAAAAAAAAAAAAAAACAAAAAAAAAAAACACAAAAAAAACCAGCAACAACAAAAAAAACAACACTGGGCTCGCCTTGATTTCTCTCTTTTTCAGACCTTACATCCATTCTGCTAACAAATTCTGATGACTCATTCTTCAAATTATATATAAGATCTAACCTCTCCCTAACACCCCCACTATTATCACCCTGAACTCTGTCACTAGCTTCTCTCACCTGGATTATTACAACACTCTTTGAACTGGTTTTCCTGCTTTCACCCTTAATCCACTTGAGCCTGTTCTCAACAAGGCAGAGTGACCGTTTTCAAATGTCAGCCCTATATAGCCAATCACTCTTTTGCTTAAAATCTGCATGTAAAATATGTATGCATATAAAACCCTGCATATAAAATGAACAGTTCCCACTTTAAGCAAAAGCCAAATTCTTAAAATTGTCTACAAAGTCTTACACATATGGCCCTGCCATGACCTCTCCAATCTCCCGTCTTGCTTTCCCCCTCCTAAAAGAAATGAGGAACTCTTCTGTCTCAGGGTCTTTGCATTGGCTGTTGTCACAACCTACATTCAACCTGTTAACAAATCCTGGTGGCTCTATCTTCAAACTAATTCTAGACTCTTGTCTCTTCTTAACACAAAAATGAAATGTTCTCACATTTCCACCCCAAACATCTATAGGGTATAGGGCTTACTCTGCTCAGTGAGGCCTTACCAGTGAGACCTACCCTCACTGCAACCCCTAACCTCTTATTCAAACACCCTTTCTTTGCTTTATTTTTTTCTTGATTGTACTTACAATCTTAAATACCATGTACCTTATTTATTTATTTATTTATTTATTTTTATTGTCTCTCTCTTTCTCCTTACGGGAACGGAAGTTCAGTAAGAGCAGGAATATTTGCTCTTCCATTCTCACTGTCTAAGACTATACTGGTACATAATAAATCAATAAATAATTACATGAGTGAGTGAATGAATGATTCTAATTGAGTAACTCATTACCACAATGGTATTTCCAACAAGAATGTTGTGCTTCTAGAGCAACTTTGCTGATAATGTCAAAAACAATAACGTCTTACGTTTGCCTAGCACCCTACTCATTACGTAAAGTTTCTATTCTGTAGATTTTTGTACTCTTAGTTTTCTAGAAAAACAAATATCTAATTTAAAACTGAGATAGCCAATAAGATATTTCCAAATAGTTAAATCTTTGTTGAGACCCAGCCTTGCCTTGTGACAGCCCAGGATTCAAGAGAATTTTCCGCCCTGCTTGCCTCATATCTTCAGATGGTTAAACGACCCCACTCTTTCCTCTTGCTTTTCACAGTTTATTTTAAATTTATTTAATAAAGCCTATAGCTCGAGATAGAATTTAGTTTGTAAACCTGTCTGTTCTGTGACCTCTTGTACAGATAACTTGCCTGGTGGTGCCCTTGAGGCTATAAGTGTAAAGTGAATCAAGGTCATTTCCCACACAAAACTGGAAGGATTTAGACCATCTGCTGAGTGTAGGTGGACATGTTGCAACTATATTTCTATAGTAACAATGTATCAATTTGTGAGGATGGATGCTAATGCTTTCTGATTTGTAGAGTATACAAATCTGCTTTCAAAGATACTGAAAACTGGAAAAATGAAACCCGATTATTTAAAAAACTCTTCTGTATTTTGAGAAATTTAGAAATGTGACCCTGTCAGTTTTTGGAGCACTTTGAAGCACAAAAGATCACTGATGCATGTGTGGGTTTTTTTCCCCTCACCTCTTCCAGATGTTAAAACACAATGGCTTTCAAAAGGGGAAAAAACACACCAAACAGCCAATAACTGATGAAATAATTGCCAATATTTTTTAGTTCTCTCTAATAACAAACCAACAGACCAAATCTATGGAGATTTCTAACTGCAACTTCCCAGAAAACCAGAATGGAAGCAGTATTTAAAGCTGACACCATGGGACTTGATGTTTCCACAAATGCAGAAAACTGATGTTTCTACAAAGGCTGCTCTTACCAGCTCCCTGCGTTGATGGTACTAAAGTGTGTCTTCCTTTTTCCTGGGGACCACTGTAGCCCAGACTCACCTAACATTCTTTGCAAAGTGAGCCAGGCTAAGACAGGAAGGGATTGTAGTCCATCTCATGAAAGACAAAGACCCTCCACTAAAGCAGAAGATGGCAGACCTAACTCTGGCCAGGCTCTCTCCAGTTAGGCTCTCCTACTGCTCTCTCTCTCCCTCTCAATCTCCATTTCTCTCCCTCTGTCTCTCTGTCTCTCTCCCTCACTCTCTCACTGCCTTCATACCACAGTCATCACTCAGACACATCTGATTGCAGTTTGTGGAACCTCCGTTCTGTAGGTTCTTATAGATCTTGTGGTGCTCATTGGACCTTTGTGTTAAGGGAGCATTCATAGGTACTTGGTTAGAGAACCAAGTATTATTACAACCTAGTATAAACCTTAGAACACATGATGTGTAACTGAAAAAAAAAAAGTGAGGTAATTTTTTAGTATTTATACTATGTTAATCTCCAAGCATAGTAAAAGTTTTCCAGGAGTGTAAATCACTCCGTTTCATTTACACAACTGGAAAGAAAGAAAGAAAGAAAGAAAGAAAGAAAGAAGAAAGAAAGAAAGAAAGAAAACCAGTGTTCATCAAGATATTTCTTGTCAAAAGAACAATGTAAGCAAAGGGAAAGAGACGTGAAACTGTATGACACATTTGTAATTCTGCAAAGTATTTAGCTGGGAGAGAAAGGAAGGTAAGAAATAGGTTGGGAGGCAAACAGTGTCCACCTGATAAGTGTCCTTAAAGAATTTGGGCTTCACTCTGAAGATAATTGGCATTACAGATTTTTTTTTGATTGATTTCATTTTTTTTTTCATTTTTTTTGAATTTAATTTCTTTTCAGTGTAACAGAGTTCATTGTTTATGCACCACACCCAGTGCTCCATGCAATACGTGCCCTCCTTAATACCCACCACCAGACTCCCCGAACCTTCCACCCCCTGCCCCTTCATAACCCTCAGATTGTTTTTCAGAGTCCATAGTCTCTCATGGTTCATCTCCCCTTCCAATTTCCCTCAACTCCCTCTCCTCTCCATCTCCCCATGTCCTTCGTATTATTCCTTATGCTCCACAAATAAGTGAAACCATATGATACTTGACTCTCTCTGCTTGACTTATTTCACTCAGCATAATCTCTTCCAGTCCCAGCCATGTTGCTACAAAAGTTGGGTATTCATCCTTTCTGATGGAGGCATAATACTCCATAGTGTATATGGACCACATCTTCCTTATCCATTCGTCCGTTCAAGGGCATCTTGGTTCATTCCACAATTTGGCAACTGCATTCATTGCTGCTATAAACATAGGGATACAGATGGCCCTTCTTTTCACTACATCTGTATCTTTGGGGTAAATACCCAGTAGTGCAATTGCAGGATTGTAGGGAATCTCTATTTTTAATTTCTTAAGGAATCTCCACACTGTTCTCCAAATTGGTGCAGCCAATTTGAAGAATAGCCAATTACAGATAATTTTAAAGCAGAATAGTGATATGGCCAAATGTGCCTTTGAAAAATTGCTTTGGCTGCTACAAAAAAAAAAATGGAGGTAGACAAACGGGACTGAGAGATCAAGGAAGACACTATTGTAGGGAGTAATACAAATATAAGTAAAAATTTAAGAAAATCTACAACGTAACACATTTGGGTATATCTAGTATGTTAACTAGGGAAGGAGGATCACATTGCCACATCAATTTTATATAAAAATGGAGCATGGAGCATCATACACTAATTTAATCAACCAAACTATAAGATTTAAAGTTAAGAATGCACTTGGCACAAGAAGTTGCAAAACCCTTTCCCTGACTGTTCATACCACTGAGATCTTATCCTTCCGTGTAACTATTTTTTTTTTTTTTTTTACTGTGCCCTCCTTCCAGTTTTACTGTAATGAGATGGGTTCTAACAAGCTGCAGCCCCAGGTAAGCCATGTGCCTTCAATGGCATGCCTTCTCTCTTTCCAAAACCCACAGAGTACATACAAACCATTTTTTTTTTTTTTTTACAAACAAAGAAGTGCTCTTAGTGTTATCTTCTTACATTAACCCTCATTTTTCTTCTATATGGTTTGTTCATTTTTTCTCTCTGTGGAGTTATTTCAAAGCTTCTTTGATATCGTTTGCCTTTCCTCCTGTATCATTCCACCAACTGATTTAATATCCCACTTGAGAGAGAGTAGATTGTAGGAGTTAAGGGCACCGATTGAAGCCAGACTGCCTGAATTCAAGTCCTAATGCCACCATCTAATTACTCCATGACCTCCAACCACTTACTTAGCTCTTCATATCTCATTTTCTCCTAAAATGAAGATAATAATACCCATCTGTGGAAAAAAAGTGGCAAAGTTGACTCCAGTTCTTTACTAGATCCAGACACTTGGCATTTGACATCGTGGCTCTTCTTATAAGGAGGAAGAATCTATTCCCAGTCTCTTGAACCTGGATTAGTGTTTTGACTTGCTTTGTCCAATAGAATATGTAGGAAGTGGTAGTGTGCAGTCTGAGCTTAGGTTTCAAGACTTGCCCTCTTCCTTGGAATCTTGCTGTGGCCATGAGAAAAATCCCAGGCTAGTCTTTTGAAAAATGAGAGACCACACAGAGAAGGACCAAGTTGTTTTATTTGAGACCATCCTAGATCTACAACTCAATCCAACCAGGCAGCTGACTGGAAACAGGTGAGTGAGTCAGGCCAACGTCTTTCGGGCTTAGGCCAGATCAGTAGAACCAGTGACTTGTGAAAAATTGTAAGTAGTTATTGTTTTACATTTTTAAATTTTAGAGTGGTTTTTTATACAGCTATCTTGGCAATAGGTAACTGATGCACTGTATAATGAATGGCACTGAGGCTTAAATGAATTTGTCAAGTGCTTACCTAGAACAATGGTTGCAATTTAATAAGTATTACTTAAATGTTTGCTTTTATTATTATTTGTAGTAGTAGTAGTAGCAAAGAAATGGGATATGGATTAGAAATACAGATATGAAATGAGCATAAAAGTGACTACAGAAAACATGAGAATAGATGGGAGCCTTGAGAAAGCATTTAAAATCCTAATTCTACCCATTTTGACAGCTTGAAATATGCATTTATCTCTTCTATGCCTCAAAACATCCTAAAGTTTAAATGAATAAAAAACTATAAAATTTCAAAAAAGACAATGAGAACAAGAGGTTAGCAGAATGAGGAAACACACACACACACACACACACACACACACACATCTCTTTGTAGAAGTGTCATCATCAGAAGAGAATGGATTCTTCTCAACAGAAAGCTTTTGGTCAGATTCTATGGATGGCAGGAGTAAGGAGTGTAGCTAACAATGGGGGTTTAGAAACAAATGTCTGTGCAATCTAATATGATTCCAGCCCCACAATCCTACCACACAAAGACAAGTCACTTCTGTTTACCTGGCCCCTCATAGGAGTCTGAAGATTATTTTCTGGAGGAAAAAAACCAAAAAACAAAAACCCAAGGGACTGAACTTTATAACAGGAGTTAAGAAGGCTACATGCTAAAGAGCAGATCTCCAAACCATTCCCTCCCACCTTGGCATTTGTAGCCAGATTTATAGCAACCACCCATTTCTAAGGGGTAGGAAGCATCTTCTCTGCTTTTAGCAAGAGATACAGATAACAAAATAGATAAAGGGGGGGGGGAGAAGACTCAAATAAGTGGAGATTATTCAGGTAAAAAAGGGGGGATATTTAAATATCTCCTTCTTTTTCTCTCTCTCAACATAAAATATTGCAGCCACAAAACAAGAAGAGGCTTCTCTACCAAAAAAATGGAAAAATAAAAAATAAATGTTCAAAACGAGGGCTTTAATTAATCACTCATTACTTTAAACTGAGACACCAAAAAGTTGTACCCCCATTATAGTGGCACTATAAGTAACACAGCCCTTGCACAGACGTATAGCCTGGTTCTTCATCATCTGGATGGTTCAATGAACCTCAGACTTTGAACTCACATTAAGATGGTCCTAGATTGGAAATGATAGCTGGAAATGTCTAGTTAGCTGGCATAAGAAAACAAAAGTTCTCTCTAGAGAATGATGTCCATCATTTTAAGCCTCTAATTATTCCCACAAATGAGGTTTCTAAAATAATGTCTAGCACACAATGATATGACCATAACCAGGAACAACACAAAGAAACAAGACCTTATGAGAGAAAACAACCAGATATAACAAGAAATATCATATTCACAGATACTTGATATACTATTCTTACCATAAGTAAGTGGAAATAAAACTATAAAATACCTGGGCTTACTTCAGTCGATAAAAAATGAAAGATTGAACTTAAATATTTCAGCAGGACACCATAAACTACATGCCAAAGTTTTACAATGTATAATCTGAAGAAGTACATCTCTAAAACAGACTTAAATACTGCCTGTGAGTTAGGCCATTCCTTTGTTGGAGTGCTCTAAATGTTTAAAAGTACTTTCTTTTGCTAAGCCAGTATCTCATAACTATTGTGTTCAGGGGTGTGCTCGTAAATGACATGTTTGTACCGTTTGCTAGATTCTGTAGCAGAAATACTCTCACTGTGACTTGCTTCAAGTAAACAATAGGATGTCACTAAATGTAGATCTAAGAGACACGTTCAATCAGATCTTATAGGCCAGTATGAGCCAGTGCCAATACACTGTTGGTTGTTATTTCTGACGATGTCTTTTCTGGCCAAGGTAAAATATCCCTAATTCTTAGTTACTTCCCATATGCAGTTGATTATCTGTAGAATATTCATTCCTGTAATGGGTATTTATTTAGGGCCTACTATTTGTCAGTAATTGTTCTAGGCACTAAACATACATCAATGAACAAAAAATATCTTCGTGAAGCTTATGTTATAGTGAAGAGGAAAAGACAATGAACAAACAAGTAAATATATAATCTGTAAAATATTAATAAATGATATGGAGGAAAACATATAGGGATAAGGTGGGGGGGGTGCTATTTTATATGGGGGAAGGCTTCACTGATTAAAGACCATATGATACATTTACTCTTTGTTCTCATACATTGCCATAAAGCTCTTGATAATTTAGAGAGAAAAAGAAGAGAGTTGAATTTATGAAAACTTTAAGAAGAGCTTACAAAGGGTATAAGCACTATGAAGAGATATTACTCTAAAGCAGAGATTGCAAACAAAGTGTTCAAAAGAATTGAACTAACATTTAAAACTTGGAAAAGTCCAGTAAATATGCAAAATTTCAGGCTTGCTTGCAAGACTGGGAACCAGGCAATGCTGATACTGCATTCTGGTGTCCTTTAGACAAGGGCTGAGCTCTCCAGGCAGGCGTTCTAGTCCGTAGAAGGTTGTCTGTCTGTATCACCTTAAATTACCTACATGACCCTTGCACCTATTTGAATTTGTGACCTGGTCAAAATAAATTAATAATTATATTTTAAAAATTTTTTTGTTTTTGACTTTTTTTTCTTTGTCTTTGAAACTTAACCTATACATTCTGAAAAGTAATACACTAGTGGCTCTGCAATTTACTCTACAAGGGGTTTCCAAAATACATTTTGAAAAATGGTAACATGAACATAAAACAGATGTATAAATTCGCAAGACAGCCACTCAAAATGGAAAAGGGAAAGAAATATTAAGAGCTAAAAATTCCAGAGTGCTAAAATATTCATAATACTTTTTATTAGTAATCAAGATATAGAATATTACAGCAATATTCATATTCTTCAATGTGTGTCTATTTCAGCATAATTTGTTAGTTTTGAAACATAGTTTCTTCCTGTGATCACCCTTACCTTATCAGCATTACTAAAATATAGTGACATTTAAGTGGCATTTCATACTTTGAAAGTATTTAAAATATACTGGACAATATGGAGGAGGTCTGACCAAATTAATTTAAAAATTGATGCAAATAACTTTTCATCAGTGAATGTAGTGTGAAGGTCATCAAATTGCTGCCCATCCAATCCAGATAGAATATTTTTTAATTCACAATTCCAAATTCCAAATAAACTTCAAACCCAACAGCAAAACCAACACCTACACTAGTCTATGAAACATATTTTACAGACTCACTTTATGCAACATCACCTTTCATCTGCCAAGACACATATTTATAAAATTCTATTTACAATGCTGCCTAGAAACCACTATTAGTCATCATAAATATTGCTATAACCAAATAATTCTCATAAACCAAATGTTGCAAATAAAAACAAGTGATTCTGAAATAATTTCTAGAACCAGTCTCCTTGATTTCAAATTGTTTGTTTGTGGGAAGGAATAGAAGGAGGACAACATAATTAAAGTAGACCTTACAACTAAAACTATTATATTTTCAACTTAAAGGTACCTATAAATGGAAATGTTTGACATAAGGAGCTATTTCATAATTAACTTGGTTCTCTTCCCTTTCACTTTGAGATTTCCTTATATCTCTTTCTCAGTTATAGAACACATACATACACACAAATACGTAATTAGTTGACATAAAATCCATTTGGAGATCATTTTTTTTTTAAAAAGAAAGCCTTGTTTTATCTTCGTAGTGTTATTTTATTTAGATCATGTGAGGTTCGAAGGCATTGAACTTCTCAGAATAGGAATGTCTCTTATACCACATTTTTAACATAGTGAAATATGCTAGTCACTGTTATATAGGATGAAATCGTAATAGATCTGTTCAAATATACAACTCAATTAAATGTGTGTAAAAGGTAGAATCTATCTGAATCTAGCATATCTGAGTGAGATATTCCAACTGCTCTAACCCTAGTTATCAGCTGATGAGAAAATATATCAGCATGAATACAACCACCATTGCCTAAGATGATACTGGCTTTACATGTACTAAGTGCCAGTGATGTCCAGGGATTGTGTTAAATATTGAGAAGAGAACCACAAACAAGATGGGTGTCTATCCTCCAGAAACTGTGAAAGTTTTAATAGTGTAACACATTCAACAGCAGAAGTAGCCATCCATTCATTCAACACATTTAAATCAAATACCTAAGGCAAGAGAGCCTTGTTACGGGCTCAAAAGATACCTAAATAAGGAGTGCCTGGGTGGCTCAGTGGATTAAGCCTCTGCCTTCAGCTCAGGTCATGGTCTCAGGGTCCTGGGATGGAGCCCCACATCAGGCTCTCTGCTCAGGAGGGAGCCTGCTTCCTCCTCTCTCTCTGCCTGCCTCTCTGCCTACTTGTAATCTCTGTCTGTCAAATTAAAAAAAAAAATCTTTAAAAGATACCATAAATAAAAAAGAAGTCTGTGTCTTTAAGGATTTCACAATGAAGGGAAAAAATAATCAAAACCTTTACAGTATAGCTGCTAAGCATTTGATAAAGAAAGGACCTAGTCCATACAATTGACACTAAACAGATAACATCCCTTAGGACATACCTAGCTTAACCTGAAGAATGGGGTGGGCAAAGGCACTCTAGGCTGCAAGCACAGCAGGTACAGAGCTAGGGAAGCCTGAGAATCCGAATGACTGGAGGATTCAGGATGCCAGTGGAGTGTCTGTGCAAATAATTGTATGGCAGGAGGGTGGAGCCAAATCATGAAGAGCCTTGTATTCCATGCAGAGTGCCAAGAGACACTGCCCTTAGGAAACATGAAGTCATTGAAAAACTTAAAGCAGGGAATGAGAGTCCAGTTGTTTTTCAAAAATATCTCTTAAGGATGTAGTGGAGGAGAGAGAGATTCCTACTCCCTAAAAAAGGCAGCAGGAACGGATGAGAGAGGACAGTTAGTAGCAAGCAAATAGTATCACACAGGATTTAGTGGTTTATTTGATCACTCTTAGGTTTCCAGCCTGAGAGATAAAAGATACAATTAAACTACATACTTTGGAAAAATATACAACGAGAAAAAATGAGGTAGAAAATAAGCTTATGTTGGTATAGGTTGAGTTGGAGATATCTTTGAGAAACTCAAGTAGATGCACTAAAACCTGCTGAGTAACAGGATTGGAATTTAAGGTCATGGAAGACTAGTGGCGGGGGGAGGGGCGCGGAGTGGGCAATGAAAAGAAACCAGTGGTTAAAAACATCAGAGTGAATGCAGTAACTTAGGAAGTGAGTGCAACATGAGGAGAGGAGAGGGCAGAACCCTGAAGAATAAAAATGTTATGACAGGCAGAGGAAGAGAATCCAGGAAAGAAGGAGGAAAGATTTTAAGTCTAACAAGATGAGAATTAGGGATGTCCAAAGAAACCAAGAGGGAAAAAATATTCCAAGAAGGAGTGATTAAGTATCCAATACTTCTGAGATGTCAAGGAGACTAAGTGGTAAGATGTACCTAAAGTGCTTTTATAAGATTGCATCCAAAACAAGTGGCCAGCAATAGACTATGATTGAAAAAATTATGAGCCGTTTACATATAATGCAGCTATTACAAAACAAAAATGGTCTCTATGCTCTGATATGGAGAAAATGTTTTCCTCTGAGGGGAGAGAAAAAGGAATAGAAAAGGAAAGAGAAATAGAACCTGCCACACAGAGCTTCTGCAGTAGGCATTTCTAAACAGCTAAATTTTAAAAATACCATTGGAAACAACTGAACCTATCACATATTAAATTGGTAAAATAGCCATAAATTTTAAAAGTTGAGTTTAAATGACTTCGAATACAGCGTTTTGATGTTATATATGTCCTTAAAGGGATGTGTTCAAGGAACAGAAAGAACTATGTAGGCAATTTAAAATTCTGTTAGAAGGTATATTGTTTAATATAATATTACTATCAATGTTTTGCAGCCAATTTATATCAGTTGTTAAAAAATAAGGAATTAAATTAATTCTATCAGAAGTCAATATCCTTCAGTGAGGAGAAACATGATAACATTCTAAATAAAGAAATTAAGGAAAAAGAAGCTGAATTATTAAAATGCAATTAGAAAGATCAACACAAACCTGTAATTTTCCCTGCTACTGAAATGGTCTAGAACTACATCATTCTTAAAGGGCCTATCCACCAAGAAGATCTAACAATTGTAAATATTTATGCCCCCAGTATGGGAGCAGCCAACTACGTAAGACAACTGTTAATCAAGATAAAGAGTCACATTGATATAAATACATTAATAGTAGAGGATCTTAATATTCCACTCTCAATAATAGATCATGTAAGCAGAAAATCAATAAAGAAACAAGAGCATTGAATGACACATTGGAACAGATGGACCTCATAGAACATACAGAAGATTCCACCCTAAAACAACAGAATATTCATTCTTCTCCAGTGCACATGGAATTTTCTCTAGAACACAACACATACTGGGTCACAAACCATAGCTCAAATGATACCAAAAGATTGAGATTATTCCCTGCATATCCTCAGACCACAGTGCTTTGAAACTGGAACTCAGCCACAAGAAAAAGTTTGGAAGGAATTCAAACACTTGGAAGCTAAAAAGACCACCCTGCTTAAGACTATTTGGATCAACCGGGAAATCAAAGAAGAACTTAAACAATTCATGGAAACCAATGAAAATGAAGACACATTGGTCCAAAACCTATGGGATACAGCGAAGGCAGTCCTAAGGAGGAAATACATAGCCATCCAAGCCTCACTCAAAAAAATTGAAAAATCCAGACTACACCAGCTCTCTTTACACCTTAAAAAACTGGAAAATCAACAACAAATTCAGCCAACCACATGCACAAGAAGGGAAATAATCAAGATTAGAGCAGAGATCAATGAGATAGAAGCTAGAGATATAGTAGAACACATCAATGAAACTGGAAGTGGATTTTTTGAAAAAAAGCAGTGAGAGCTTCTAAAGCCCAGATTGTGGTTTCTAAATAATAATCTACTAAAAGAAGAAACCAAAGCTCCAATGTAATAGAAGTTCGGGGGTCAATTTTGGAAATCTGCACATCTAGGTTTTAGATAAAAATTCCTGAAATTTAAAGATGGGGGCAAGTAAATGAAAACAAAGCATGTTGCAGAGCAATATGTATAGTATGAGCTCATTTTGGTTAAAAATATATATTAACAGCACAGCCATAATAAATGTGATATCTAGATGGAGTGTTAATTTTTACAAATTTTGCTTGTCTCCATTTATTAAATGTTTATACTTTACATGTCTGCTTTTATAATTTTTAAAAGTCAATTTAAGAAATAACATCATCAACAATCAACCAACTAGTTCACTGAAGACCTGGGATGTGGTCTTCAGAAGTCAGGGTGCAGTGGAGTGCAAATGAATAGGAGTGGAAACTCTAAGTGTAAACTACAGAGTTTGGTACTCAGTAAAGAAAGGAAGGAGAAAGCAGAGTGATTAATCGGAAGCAGAGAGCTCGAAGGCTCCAAGCATCCTTTGCCCTAAATCTTTGGTACTGGATTTCTTCTCTCCAGAAGATGCCTCTAACAGACATCCATGTCATGCACTCAGTCACATTTTAGTCTTTGTTCAAATGTCAACTTCTTACTGAAGCCTGTTCAAAATCACAGCTCTCTTCCCCAACTTCCTCCCCTCCACTTGCACAAATCCCCTGTCCTGATCCTACTTTTTTTTTTAACCACTGAACTTAGTAATTTTCTAATATTTATGTACTTTTTACTTTTTTCTTGTTTATCTCTTCCCCTAGAATGTAAACTTCCATGTACCAGAAATTATTTTTGTCTGTCTTTTACACTGAAATATTCCAAGTACCTAGAACAGTGCATGCCACATAGTGTTACTTGATAACCATGTGTACGATTAAAAGAAGGGTTATTTAGGTTTGGGAAAGACTTGAACACCTTTATGTATGAATCTTGAATATTCTCAGGAAGAAAGTTAAGATTCTGTGGAAGATATTCATCACTTTGGCAATAATACATGTCAGAAACACACAATATTTGAGCTGGTACTTACTGCCATGGAAAAGCAAAGGTCCAGTTAATTCCATTTAATGATAAGTTGTATTGGATTAGCTGCACTGACACAGTAGGATAAGATACCAAATGAGAACTGCCAAAAAGATCTGCTTGCAAGAACAGGTTTGTCACGAGGTCTATATCCTTTTACAGTTTAATATTCAATAAAGATTAAGGGGAGGGAAAAAGGAATTGTATTAAGTCAAACTAAAGTCAAAACAAAGATTTCTTGGGGTGCCTGGGTGGCTCAGTGGGTTAAGCCGCTGCCTTCAGCTCAGATCATGATCTCAGGGTCCTGGGATCGAGTCCCGCATCGGGCTCTCTGCTCAGCGGGGAGCCTGCTTCCCTCTCTCTCTCTCTGCCTGCCTCTCTGACTACTTGTGATTTCTCTCTGTCAGATAAACAAATAAAATCTTTAAAAAACAAACAAACAACAACAACAAAAAAGATTTCTTAAGAGCATCAAAAGACCTAGAGAAAACTAAAGTAATAAAGAAGATAAGTAGTTTCAATCAATATTAACACAAAGCAACCATATTAACATGTTGGAGGAGGTCGCTGGGAGGATGTGACTACTGGTTGACCTTGAACTGGACCCCCAAATCAGAGATTCCCCATTGCCCTTTTTGCCTCCATCCCTTGGAATGTAGGTTCTGCTTGCCTCTCCCACCCAACAGAGGCTGCTGTAAGGATACAGCCTTGAAATAATGATGTGGTGTTGAGACCATCGAAATGGTATAGATGTGATTGAACCCAGTTAAGACGTCTATATAAACTTTTAAGATTTGGTTAGCAGGTGTGGAGATCTACTTGTCTTATTGCCACCCACAAGACCCCTGCCCACTTAGAATGGCTTGTCTCTCTGTCTCTCCTTCTTCTCTGAGGACATGGGCCAGTTTCAGATTACAGCTGAGAGGCTCCCAGGAGCTTACAAACTGCAATAATAACTGTAGCAAAAGTATGAACTTGCTCTTTTCCTTATCTCTTAATGCTTTTCTAGGTTCAACCTCCTGAGATTTCTTTGGACCCTTACTCTTTTTTTTAACCTTCTGATAGTGTCTTGTGACTCTTGAAAGTCCTCAGTTTTGTTTTGTTTTGATTGTTTGGTGGTCTTACTTTAAATTCCCTGATTTATACCTGGCCATTGAACAATGCTTGCAAAAATCTCTAGTCTCAGAGGACCATTCTTAAATGATCAACGACGCAGTATACATGATATTTGTTTTTGTCTTGTTTGTTGTTGTATCTCAACATAGGCCACTTGGATCATGTACATGAAATGAAAAAAATATATATACTAAAATTTTAAAAGTAAATTCAAATAGCTTAATACATGAGTATATATTTGCATTTGGTAAACAGCCCTAATTTCATAAAGTTAAATTTAAAGATTTTTTAAAAGTTCTAATATGGGTTAGTTTGGAATTAGAAACAAAGGATCCTCATTTTTCTAATCTGAGTAAAAGTTTAAAAGTCTCAGAATGAAAATGACATAGAGTATCATTTTGAGAAGAAGGAAATAATAAGAAATAGAAAAATACTACATTTCACTAGTAAAAAAAAAAAAAAACAATGTGTTACCCACATTAAACAGAAGTGTTTATTAGAAAAATAATCTAATGAGGAAGACATGATTAGAAAATCTGTTAGTTAAACATCATGGAGAATTATTAACATTGTAAAAGAAATAAAGAAATCAAAACATATAGTCACCATTTCATAGGGGATATTATGCAAGAAACCTAAGACACTCTTCTCCATTGTTTGAAGAAATCATTTTCTGATAAACCAAACTCAAGAGCTCCTCTCCAAAACTTCCATTTTTGTGCTCTTCTCATGGAAGTATAAATGTCACTACCAGCTAGTACATTAAAATTTTAGGCAAGCATGTTAATGTAGTTCCAGGCTTCGGGGATACCAGTTAATCAACACACTATTGGCATAGAGCAATGACTGATACCCCGAGAACTCAGGGAAGTACAAGCTCTTCTTAGATTACTTTTTATGGACTTAATTACTACTGCAATACACTTAATCATTCCACATCATATACGAGTTAATGGATGTTCTGATAGTCCAATCACAGTCCAACGCAATGACAAATGTGCTGGAACAACTTGGCTTGCCTGAAGGAGAGGCAGATTGAACTCATTTTCTAATTTAACAATAAAAGGATTTAAATAGGACACATAGCCCTCCATTTTAGAAAAAGAAGTCTAAATTTAGGGGCCCTGCCTGGCTCAATTGGTTAAGCAACTGACTCTTGGTTTTGGCTCAGGTCCTGATCTTGGCATTGTGAGATCGAGCCCCATGTGGGCTCTGTGCTCAGCATGGAGTCAGCTTGAGATTCTCTCCCTCCTTCTCCCTCTTCCCCTCCCCCTGCCCAAGTGTGCTCTCTTTCTAAATAAATAAATAAATCTTTAAAACAGTCTAAATTCATATTAAATCAGAATTTTAACAAGCCTACCAGAACTTTAGACATATCAATGTCAGTCAATAGTTTTTACTATAACATTCATGGATATTAATACAGGTTTGCCCAGAGCACTGATTCTCTGTAAGAACAGCAAGTCAAGACCTGTGCAGTTTGATATCGCCCTTTTCTACAAGTCATACTTGGGAAGAATTTGTAACTTGATAGGAATTCTGTTGACTTTAGAGAATTCCAGGTTGAGTAAGACACTGTCGCTGTTGTTCAAAGAGCTCATAAGAACAACTAAACAGCTTCACATAGTAACTGGATGCTCTAAAGGGACTCTGTCAGGGATTTTAAAGAAATAAAGGAAAATATTTTTCCATTTTCTTCAAATAATTTCCATAAAACATTGTCATAAGTGTAATCTTCTTTAAGTAATCATCTATGAAGGCAATGGTTAAAAGCACAGTCCCTCCAAAATTTAGTATATAAAAGAAATCCCTAAGCTCCAACAACATATCCATTACTATGTAAAAAGGATTGGACGATACAAGCTATATTAGACAGTGCTCTTCCTTCCAAAAGACAATTTGGGAAATATTTCTCTCTTACACTAGCCAATTCTCAACCCAGAGGACACAAGTGAGGTCAGAGGGGACATTTTGATAAGAAACAAAATTAGGCACAAGATTCCTAATGGATTCTGACTCTTTAGAATTACACAATTTATGGACTGAAATGAAAGAGGAGAGAGAAATGAAGGGAGGATAGGGAAAAAAAATAAATCATGTACCTTGAGTTTCTTGGTTCTAGCCTTTCCTACTTCTTCCAAATAACCTAATTTTACCAACTAATATATAAATATGCTCTAGTACCTCTCATGCATGAAAATGAAACCTTCCATCATGCTTTACATGCCTTTCAAACCATTAGCCTAGGGCGCCTGGGTGGCTCAGTGGGTTAAGCCGCTACCTTCGGCTCAGGTCATGATCTCAGGGTCCTGGGATCGAGTCCCACATCGGGCTCTCTGCTCAGCAGGAAGCCTGCTTCCTCCTCTCTCTCTCTGCCTACTTGTAATCTCTCTCTGTCAAATAAATAAATAAAATCTTAAAAAAAAAACCATTAGCCTATTTCTTTATCTTTACCACAGATCTTTAAAAGTTGTCTCTTCTTTTTGTATCTTTCCTTGCATCCCACAAACTGGAATATTGCCTCTATCTATACTGCTCTTCTAAATTGTTGTCATGTTGACCACAATCTCTACTCTGCCAGATCAGTGGATACACCTTTCAATTTTCCTTTTGTTTGATCTTTTTGTGACATTTGGAAATTCTGACTAGTTAGCCTATTTTGACATTCTATCCTGGGATACCGACTTCTCTCTCTCTTACCCTGCTGTCCACTATTTGGTCAGTTTGTTGGTGGGCACCCATTTCCCCAGCTACCCCTAATATTTGTGTCTCATGGTCCCCCTAATGTTCGTGTCTCTTTCTCTCGTCTCTTCTAAGTTGGATGATATCATTCCTTTTCATGGCTCCAGCAGTCACTGATATGTGGACATACACATTTTTGGCAGGGCTCCTAATATTCTGATTCAGCCTTATAAGAAACTTTTTTTTTTGACTCTTCTAATGCTTTAAATGGAAAATCTCATCCTATTCCTAGGCTGCATCTCCTGAAATTAAGTATGTGTTATTGGTAAACTCTAGTCAATCACCCAGAAACAAATAGTTCAGATAATGATTAAACACAGTTCTAGAAAGCAATAGAATTTCCAAATCCCTTTATGAAACTAAGAAAATCTGACAAAATAGCCCAAGCCTAGTTAAATATAATATGAAGAACAGACCTATACCAATTACAAATAAAATTGAAAAAGTCTGTTAAGTATTAGCCACTGGAATTTAGCATTATGGTAAATTTATAGTTTCTTTAAAAATACAGTAAGAAAAAAATTTTGACCTTGTAAATAGATCCTCAGTAGTCATTTGATAAAAATCAAAACCCATCCTCAATCTCGGGCTTGAAAATCAAACAGATATGATTTAGAATTATAGATTATCCACTTATAGCTGTTTTTCCATTAGACGGGTAAATTAACCCTTTTGGGATCCTAGTTTCACTAATTTTTAAAATGGGTCTAGATTGCCTTAAACCCTTGTGTGAAATATATCTTATCCTATCCTTTTCATAATATTCTTTATCCTTGAAGTCACATATTTAATATATGTTTTCCCCACCAGACCGAAAATACCTTGAAGATACGCCTATATGTGTGTGCATGGTCAGTTAGCGAATTTGCAGGGCCCTGTACAAGGTGAAAACGAAAGTACCCTTGTCCAAAAATAATTAAGAATTCCGAGACAGTGATAGCGGAATATTAAACCAAGCAGGGAGCCCTTCCATGCACCGGCCCCCATGCAACTACACAGAACATGGGGAGGCTTTATGTGATATGTCTGTGTGTGTATCTGCGTATTGGAAACACGTTAAGTATTAGACCTGGAAAATCAAGCCATAGGAACCTCAGAAAATATCCATAGACAGAAAGTTAGCTAACATTCAGATCTATATAAACAATAGTCATATTACGTTGGGCAGAAATAGTTCAGATATTTAATCAAGAAAATATTTTCAGCCTTACCACTGACTGACTAATTTGACAGAAGATTGTAGAACAGTTAAAATGACATTGATTAATCTTTAACAATTTGCCCTTTAAGTAGATATTTATATCATTTTATTTCAGTGTTTTCTATTGTATTATATAAATCATTCTGAGATGATGTTTTCCCTTCTAATATATATTAATTGTAATTCACAAGCTATGCACTATTTTGTTTCTGTGTTGACTTTTCTGCATAATTCATTGAATCTATGAGTGAACGTTATAATAACCACTCCATTTCTCTAATCATTAACTATTAATACATAAACATTTATAGAATGTTTAATCCTTGTTCATCTGTCTTATACAAAATAATGTTCAGCTTATCAAAGTATCAACCACTAATTTAAGACTTTATTTTGGAATTCTTTCAAAATGCTGTAATTCATTTGACAGAGTTAGAAAAATAATAATTTGAAAATTATTTAATAATAATTTGAAATAATAGTAATTTGATAGAGTTAGAGCATATCCTTTTTTCATATACCAATAAAAATTCTAAATGTTTTATGAATTTTTTTAGTGTGATTCTTCACATTTGGGGTCAGAGTTTAGGTTGGAAATTACATGTCCCCTTCTGGAGCTCTGAATAATTTCCTCTCATGATTCCCAAAAGTTTACTTATGCACAAGCCTTTATTCTGCCAGGTTTTATGTTGACCTCATGAAAAAGGAAATGGATTTCCTCTTGAGGAAGTTATTGATGGATGCTCTTTTATCTGTCCCTGAAACGTATTTTTAAAAAAGAAGAAAAGGTGCAGGCTTTGTGCAATTACATACCTCAATGCTGCTGTCAGGGATTTTAGACTAATAGGTAACTAATCTGGGTGTGTTTAGTTATAGAATTCATTTTTTAAAAAAATTTTATTTATTTATTTGACAGATCACAAGTAGGCAGAGAGGCAGGCAGAGAGAGAGAGGGAAGCAGGCTCCCTGCTGAGCAGAGAGCCCGATGTGGGACTTGATCTCAGGACCCCGAGATCATGACCTGAGTCAAAGGCAGCGGCTTAACCCACTGAGCCACCCAGGTGCCCCTAGAATTCATTTTTAAAAGTCACTCCACCCTCCTGTTTTTCCACTCCCCACCTCCCACTCTAGGCTCCAGTCAAATGAAAATGCTTGTTTTTCTCCATCCCAGTCTGTCTCCTGTTCCCCTTTGCTTCCCTCCTTCTCCAGCTCTTTCTTCTATCTCCCTTCTGCCTTTACATATTTTCTGTTCATGCATGCTCTCAACCACGCACTGTCATACAGTTGTTGTCTCTCGTTCTGTCACTCAGCAATACTTTCTGAATACCTGTGTGCTGGATACTATTCTAAGTGGACAGATGCTTGGCTGGGCACAGGGAAGAAAACAGCGGGAGCAGAGTGAGTTGTGTACCACAGGGGGTCAGAGAGGGCAGTAGCACCCAGATCACACCAGACGACCTCGAAGCCTTGGTACACAGTGGCAAGTGGCCAGAGTGTGGTCACAGAAGGTGGCATTGTGTAAATCAAATATCCTTCTGTTATGAAGAGAGTGTATTTTAGAGGTAGAGTTGACAAGACTTGCCTATGGGCTGGATTGGAGAAGTAAGACGAAAAGAGAAATGGAAGATCCAAACTTGAGGCTTGAGTAATTCCATCTCACTCTTTCACTGTAATTCTCTTCTTCCTCCCTTCTTTTCCTCTTTTCTTTGTTCACACTATAACTGAATCTGGAATGTTCACCACCCCAGATTAGTGCCTGCTTGAGCCTAATTTAGAACTCAGAAACTCTAGAAAGCTTTCCTGAGGTCCCCAACAGTGGAGCAAAGACACACCCATGGGATATCTGACCCTGTCTCCCTCTGGCATTAATTTCCACATTGTTCCCAAGGATGGCTAACACAGAGGCTGCAAGCATGAACTCTAGAGCCAGAATACACCAGGTTTGTGTAAAAGCTCTATTACTAACTAGCTGTTAACTCTGGCAAGTTACTTAAGGAAGTCTCAGTTCCCACATCTGTGAAGTGCAGATAAGAAAATTTTCAACTCATAGAAAATTATGCTTGAGAGTATATTTGTATAAAATGCTTAGCACAATATAGTACAGAGCAAATGCTAGATAAAGGATAGCCATGATCATCATCACTGTTATTACTTCACTCACCTTTTAAGCAGGGCTCCTGCAGAATATCAGAAAACAAATTCAAGCAGGAAATACTAAAATAATTCAGGTTTAGAAAAATATTAACTTCTCAGTAAAACACAGTAAAAATGGTCAATTCTGATAAATGCCTGGGTAGGAATCATAGTTATTAACTATTACAGTCAGTCTCCATTTCCTCCACCTACTCTGGGCTTTGTTTCTGGTCCAAACATACCACTTACCAGATTAGATGCGCCCACAGGATTATTTTTCTTTGAGGTCTCACCGGGGCAGGTGCATCTACAAAACAGGGCAGAAAGAGACTGATTACATAGGTTTGAGGGGCTGAGGGCGTAACCCTTTTAATCTTTCTTTACTTCCTTTTTCTTCTTTCTTTCTTTCTTTCTTTCTTTCTTTCTTTTTTTTTTTTTTCAAGACGACTTGGCATCGTCCACGACATCCGTGCAAGAGCTACGACGCCTCCTTGGTGGCGTAGGCTTGTAATTGCCCAGCTTTTCGCACTACACGTTTGTGGCTTCCATGGACAGAGCAACCAATGCTTTTAGATCCCAGTCGCCTAGCTTTGCCAAGACGGTTAGAGGTCATTTGGAAAGTCTTTTGCCTCGAATTGTTCTCATTCAGAAGGCCCGCTGGTTCCTCCTGTGGGGCTTTGGAAATTCGCGCCCTCCTCTGGTGCCGGTTCAGGTGCACAAGAAGAGCTAGGGGAGGACGCAGGTGCTCAAAAGAGGTGGGGCGGTGAAGGCACCCCGGTGGTGAACCCAAAGATCAAACCTGCAGACCCAGCTCAAAGTAGAAACTGAAAGTACACTGCCGGCTGATCCTACGGAAGTTATGGGAAAGGCAAAGCGCAGAGCCGGGCCGTGGTGTGTGCCGCCCCCCTTGGGATGGATGAAGCAGCAGGCGCGGCGTGGGTGAGAGGAACCAGCGGCAGAGGCCGCCCTAACCCGCACGGACTCCCAGCAACTCCGCGGAAGACCAGGCTCCTGGCAGCGACTATGGGCGGTGAGAGCTCGCTCCTGCTGCAGTGGCGGTCATCATGACCACGCCCGCCTCCCGCAGACCATGTTCCATGGTAAGCGCTCCTCTCCCAGGCGCACCACTCCGCGCGCCCGGCGCGCCGGGGGACTCCAGGACGCGTCGCCGGGCCCCGCGCCCAGGCGCGTCCGGGAACAGCCCAGCCTTGCACTTTGGACCTGCCGAAGGCACTGGCTCTCCCACAGGCGGGCGTCAGCCGCGCTTCGGTACCCTGGCCCACAGCCACTTGCCGTCGGGACTGCTGCACCTCGCCCGCTGCGAGAAGCCACCCCCGACGCCGGCTGGCGGTCCCGAGCCCGGCGCTGCAGCCTCCGCGCCGCGCAGCGGCTGCAGCCGGCAGCCGGGTCTCCGAGGTAGCCAATGGCTCGCCGTCAGTCCTGCCGAGCCGGCGCTCCCCTCTGGCAACCCCGCGCCTGCCCGCCCTCCCCGCGCTCCTGGCGGCGCCCAGTTACTCACAGGCGCCCAGGGAAGGGGCGAGTTACCTGAGCTCGTGTAGTTCCCTACTCTCTAGAGAAGTGAAAGCGAAGCTCCCACGGGACTCGCTCTTAAACCCTAAGGGGACAGGTCTCTGGAAAACCCCGTTTCACCCCTTCAGCGAGGCTGGGAGTTTCCGACTGGGGCTGTACCTCGAGCCCTTTGCTGGGAACCCACGTCCTCGGGCTGGCGTCGAGAAAGGCGAGCTTCGGGGTTTGGGTTTCTTTCTTTTTTTCTTTTTTCTTTTTTCTTTCTTTCTTTCCCCTATATGGGTGCTTCTTGGTGGAGGCAGGATGAAATAGGCTTAAGTCTAAATTCTAGACCTTTGCCAAGATCTAATGTATTTTTATTCGTGCGGACTACGGACAAGGGCAGAGCTGAGGCGAATGAGTTGGATTCCCTTGGCAGCTATATGGCCAAGGGAAAGAGACAAGAAGTTTACTGGATGGGTGGAAAAAAAAATAAAGAGAGATGTGACAGGCGAAGAGCTGCTGAGATAAATTAGAATATTTTATAGTAAATACTTCCTCATGAAAAAGAAAAAAAAAAAGGCGGGTGGAGGAGGGTGAGGGGAATAAGGAGCAAATTGCTTTCGCTCTTCATGCGTGGTCTGTGCGCTTTCCAGGCTACACCGTTAGATCAAAAGTCTTTTCTCGCCCGTAGGTATTAGAGAATCCATAGCCAAGAAGTACCAGATCAGTAACAACATTAGGGGGAGAGGTGGGTAGAGTATGGAAGACGATTATGGAAAAAGATTTGTAATGCGTGCCCTTCAGAAGTTTAGTATAGAATTAGAAATTAGGTATATCCCTGTCTCACAGCGCCATGGATCTCCTGCAATTATTTCTTTCCTGTAGCTCTTAGTTCTAATCCCTGCATCAACTCTAATTTTAACTGGAGAGGTTAAAAAAAGAGAGAGAAAAAAGAAAAGGAAGCTAGAAAGTGCATTATTAACAAGGAGCTTTATTTCCTGAAGTGTATCTGTATTATTCATCTACCAAAAGTTATTAGCAAACAAAATATTAGAATTCTAAATTTGTTAATAGTGATTATAATGTGTGGCTTTTGCATTTCCAAGAGATTTCACAAGAAGCTTAAGGATAGGGTTACTCTTTTTAAATTTTTCCTTTGCTGCTTCTTTGAGGAGTTGAAGTAGTTGATGCCCTACTATGTGGTTCTCAAGGGTACTATATAGTTTAGGCAATTTAATCACATTTGAGGACCAAAAATGGAATAGTAATAAAAACAGGGAACCGAGAAAGATGAGAAAACCTGAACAGGTACAAAGGAGAGTCACAAATGGTACTACATCAGTGTTGGAGTCTCTTAAACAAAAATGGGAAAAGTTATTTTATAGGATCAATTTATATGTCATATTCACATTCATGCACATGAGATTATTTTTTTTTGGTCTTGCCTCTGACACATAACCTGGTGTCATGTGTCTGTTTTTCTGAAATAAGAGTGTGTGATGCAGTGTTTCAGAGCTTGATCAGGAAGCACCTTAGTGAGGTTCATGTGGAAAAAAGATGTTTTGTTTTGTTTTTTTTAATATTCCCTTGACTGCACACACATGCTTGTTTTTGTAGGAAGCGGTGCAGCTCAGTGGCTAAAAGCTGAGTTCCTAAACTCTTTAACCTGTCTCTTACTATACACATTATATACTGGGAAAAATTTCTTTGTTCCTTAGGTTTTCCATCTGCACAACTGTGAAAACTGGTAGTACTTACCTCCCGAACTGGTTATGAGAGTAAATGGAATATTGTGTGCAATATCATAGGATGGCTACAGAAATGTCTTTAAGTTTTGGGTTTTTTTTTTTTTTTAGATTTTATTTATTTATTTGACGGACAGAGATCACAAGTAGGCAGAGAGGCAGGCAGAGAGAGAGAGGGGGAAGCAGGCTTCCTGCCGAGCAGGGAGCCAGATGGGGGACTCGATCCCAGGACCCCGGGATCATGACCTGAGCTGAAGGCAGAGGCTTTAACCCACTGAGCCACCCAGGTGCCCTGTCTTTAAGTTTTATCATGGGATTTGTGGATAGAGTTTACAGAGTAGTCTTAATATTGATTGTGGCAGAAATTAGATTTCTTCATATGAGGATAATCAAATTTATGTTTATAACCTTA
Organism: Mustela erminea; assembly: GCF_009829155.1. Classification (NCBI taxonomy): domain Eukaryota; kingdom Metazoa; phylum Chordata; class Mammalia; order Carnivora; family Mustelidae; genus Mustela; species Mustela erminea. The sequence continues at coordinate 30,175,995 of NC_045629.1, read as the reverse complement.
ACGAGCTGTTTTCCATACAACTCATGGTTGTTTTCTGCTTATTAACTTTTTCTTCTATTTATGCACCAATTTGCTTGTGCCAAACACAAGCCAAGTCTTATATTAAAACCAAGTCTTATATACTCAGATAATGTTTTCTATTCCATCCTGAATATCTTTTTTTTTTTAATTCCCGGTGAAAACGGTTCTATGAAATGTTTATAGTGGACATTCAATAAACATTTACTTATCTTAAGGAGGGATGAAGGACTGGATTCAATAGACTTAGAAACTAATTTATTTATATTCACTTTGACCCCATAACTTACGCGGCTGAGGACTGAATGTATTATTTGGCTTAAATTAAAAACCAACAAGAATTTTTAGACAGCCATCATTCTGGTGTAACCAAATTCCCTATTGAAAAGCAGAGTCTCCAGTTTCAATCCCTTCAGGAAATCTTAAGACAGAATTCCACAGGCCCAAGCTCGCCTTGCATTATTCCTTATGGTTTATCTTCTCTGTGACCTAAAGAAAAGTTCAGGGTCACGAAAGGTGTGAATGTCTATGCATAGTCTGAAATAAAACAGAAAAAATGCAGAATTTTTTCCTATCGTGACAACAATGTCAAAAGCATGCTCTATAGGCAGTATGAATATGTTTATTCTTTGGGTGGTGTGGAGAAAAGTCTTCATTCAATTGCAGACCAAAGTGCAGTTGTTCATTTGAGAGGTGGAAACTTCAGATCCACATCTCAGACCCAGTGAGATGTGGATCCGAAGCCCTGGGTGTGTTTGCAATATTGTCCCTGAGGCGGTTTCAAGTCTAAAGAAATACTCTATTGGGATGGCCAGGGAGATTCTTAGACTTAAGGTGCTTGAAAGTTGAAAGGGACCTTAGATCATTTAGTCTAAAGTTTTCACTTTACAGATCAGTTAAATGAAACTTAAAAGACACTGTCATTCACTTAGTCACACAACCCGTTGTAATACAGCTTCTTGGCATACCAAGATGAAAACCCCAAGTCTCCATACTCCAACCCTCTGTGTTTTGTTTTGGCCTAGTCCATCTGAAGCCAACCTATTTAACAACAATGACAAAAATGGCTTTACCTTTATAGACAAAGCAAATTAGGTTTCTTTCAAGAAGATCTTATGTATTTATTTATTTATTTAGAGAATGCATGTACAGGAGGGGGCAGGGGCAGAGGGAGAGAAAGAGAGAATCTTAAGCAGGCTCCATGCTCACAGCCTGACTCAATCTCTCGACCTTGAGATCATGACCTGAGCAGAAATCAAGAGTCAGATGCTTAACCAACTGAGCCATCCAGGTACCTCAAGGCAAATTATGCTTCGGGATTGAGAAACTAGTTGTAATACATAAAAAAGGCTAAGTTTTCTAACCAAGCCATCATTGAACGCACTAGTAAATGTCATTCAATGAATAAATGGATCAGTATGAACTTGGGGAGCACTAATTACTGAAAGTTGGGGTGAAGAGGACACAACAGCTAGTGCTCATAGAAAGTAAAACAAACTCCTTTGTCAAAACATTAAAGATGGACCTTTAAAATAACATTTATGTAGAATAATAAAAAGGTCTCTTTTTTCACTCCAGTATTTAATTATTTTATTATATTCCCCTTAAAACTCATTTCAAGTTACATGCTATATAACTTATCACCTACTCTTTGCAAAGTATACCTTTTTGGACACCTGTAAGAAGACAGAAAAATGAAGTTTGGATCTATGCAGTCTGTACAGATCCAATTACAGTGTCAGCATCCTGTAAATAAACAGCAATTGACTATCGTCTGAGAATCTTCAGGGCAAAGGAGCAATAGTACAAGAGAGAGGTGGAGCTCTGTAGTATTTCATAGAAGTGGTTTTATTCAGAGGACTAATGTAATTACACGTTATCAGAAAACTATGGCCATTTCTGATAAAATCTTGGTGAGACAGTAAACTCAGGTTAGAATTCAGACTTGGCACCTACTGTCTGGTTTTTACAAAAAGATTAAATTGTACGACTCTTCTGATCTTTACAGATAGGTATAAGGTAGCAAAGTGCTTGGCCCATGATAGGTACCCAAACATAACTATCATCATCATGACCATTATTAATCTCCTCAGTGAATTTTGCTGGCACATGTATAGACTCTTAGTGGCAGAGTTATGAATCGATTCCATGTCTCATTTTGTTTCTCTTACCTTGTCAGTTGTCTGTGATATATGAAGATACGATGTAGGGTTTGTGTTTGTTCTCATACCTGCTATGTAGCCTACTTTCTCTATTTATAAAAATATGGGTCACAAATAGCTCATCATTTATTGGGGAGTGCTACTGATTTTTATATGACACATGATGCAATAGAGGATAATGTTATTGGGAACTTTATCATGCATTTAACATATGTCACAATATTAGTTCTTTGGGTTCCAAGGAGTATTGTTTGTAGTCCTAATCAGAAAAGACACACATGTGAAATGTCTTGCATTCATCAAGTACAGCTAAACTTCATTTGGGAAATTAAAAGGAGATATTGTCAACATAACTCAGGAGTTTGCAGAAAGATACAAACAAGACATTTTGGCAGACTTATGAAGAAATACATCTCTATATAACCACATTTTAAAGTCTCTGGGAATAATTGGCTTTCCGTCAGTGCATTATTACTGCCCGAAATGATACCATTTATAATTTCATTCCTTTTGATTAGACAATTGCCTCTGAAGTAGGAAGCCTCATCAAAAACAGATATAAATCATTAGTTACCAGAGTGTGAATTTATTTAATGGGTTTTTCTAATTTGTCAAGAAGCTAGACAGAGCTGTGTTTGTAGAAAATATGGGTCTCTGGGCACTTAGAAACAAAGAATATACTGAAAATATAGAGCATCAAAATGTAAATGTCAGCTTTGTCACAGTTCTGGGAAGGGTAAACCCTTTAAGGTCCATCATTAAAAAGAAAGAATATAATCACAGTACCATGGAAATAAACGTGCAGCGTTGCTTTCAGGAAGAGGCTGGATACTTGGATATCATCAAGGCTTACATAAATATACATGCCACAAATCATAAAATTTTAAAAATGTGTAATTTGTTTGCCTGTAGTTTACCTTTTTACCTGGAGATACTTTTTCTTGTAGAAATGTTCAATATATATCAAAATTGAATAAATTGATTTATACCTTAGAGTGTTTTTCAGGGACAGAGAGTCTGCTTTCATCACACCTGTTCAGCGCTTTTCCAAAGAGTAATTTTTAAATAAAAAAGTGAAAGAAATCTAAACTCTAAAATGCAGTCCTACTTTTGTTGTTACAGAATACTGAATTTTAGGGTTCTTCCCACACTATCCAAAAGCCATGATGCATTTCAAAAAATTATTAGAAATAAGTGGTCAGGCCAATCAAAACAACACAATCAGTATATAATCTGACATACAACATTTAGCTCATTCTTACTCACTGTTCAATTTAGTTTCTTTTAGGTATATCTTTGGAATTCCTCCCCTGATCCTTGTTCTGTTGCCAGTAGCATCATCTGATTGTGACATTGAAGGTAAAGAGGGCAGAGAGTATCAGCACGTCCTAATGATCAGCATCAACGACTTGGTATGTGCTTGTTTGTTTTCCTCACACGGTAACAGTTTCATATTCTAGTATCCATCTGTATTTCTTGAAAGAAACTGAAATAACTAAAGAGCAAAATTTAATGGGACACTACCTTTTTTTATAGTTGACATCATTATATCCTTTTAAAATAATTCTTTAATAGGCCTTCAGCTATGCATTTCAGCTCAGTTCACATCACCACCACATTTCTTGTAAGCATAATTTAGCATAACTATCTGCATTTCCTCACTTCGTGATGACAGTCCCCATAGAAGCACTTTAATAGAGCAGGGAAAATAACAAGAGTACAACATTAAACCACAGTCATGAAAAAGACTATATAATACCTATGTTTATCTGAATGTGTGTACAAACATAGGTATTATATAGGTATTTTTACACACACATTTATATGTAATTTGCTGTAAATTAATTTTTTAGTTTATGGTGTGCTTCTTCTTACAGTATAGTTTATATTTTAGTTTTAAGTTTGCAGAAATGTTAAGCAGAAAGTAGAGAATTACCATAACACTCTTCCTCCTTACAATTTCTCCTATTAGCAACATCTTGCATTTGTGTGGTACATTTGTTAAACAGATGAACCAATATTGATACATTATTATAATTGAGGTCCATAGCTATCATTAGGGCTCAGCTTTTGTATTGTACTTTCTATGGGTTTTAACAACTGTACTGTCATGTGTCCACCATAACAGTATCATACCGAATAGTTTCACTGCCCTTAAAATTCCTTTGTGCTCTGATTACTTACCCTTTCCTTTCCCTCCCTTTTGAATGCATGGCAACCACCAATCTGTTTATGGTCTCTATCATTTTGCTTTTCTAGAATGTCATATGCTTGGAATCATGCAGTATATAGCTTTTTTTTTTAGACTGGATTCTTTCTCTTGGCTATGTATATTTAAGCTTCCTCCATGACTTTTTGTGGCTTAATAGTTCACTTCTTTAATTGTTGAATAAAATTCCATTAACTGGATATACTAGTTTGTTTTCCCATTCACTGATTGAAGGACATGTCTTGTTTGCTTCCTACTTTTGGCAATTATGAATAAAACTATAAGCATTCATGTGTAGGGTTCTGTATGGACATATTTTTTCAACTCATTTGCATAAATATCTAGGAGAGTGACTACTGGATCACATGGTAAGACTATGTGTAATTTTACATAATACTGTCAAAGTGTCTTGCAAAATGACAGTACCATTTTGCATTTTCATCAGCAATGGATGAGAGCTCCTGATGCCTCATATCCTCAACAGTATTTGGTGTTGTCTGTGTTTTGAATTTTAGCCATTCAAAAATGTGTGTTATGGCATATCATTGTTTTCATCAACAATTCCCTAGTATCATAAGATGCTGAGTATATTTTTTATTATTTTTTAAAGATTTTATTTATCTGTTTGAGAGAGAGAGAGAGTAAGAGAAAGCATAAGAGGGGAGAAGGTCAGAGGGAAAAGCAGACTCTCTGTGGAGCTGGGAACCCAAGCGGGACTCAATTCCAAGACTCCAGGATCATTACCTGAGCCAAAGGCAGTCACTTAAACAGTTGAGCCACCCAGGCACCTGTTGAGTATCTTTTCATATACTTTATTACTACCTGTATATCTTGATCAATGAGGTCTCTGAATTCACATCTAAGCTGACATCTTAATAATACTAAGTCTTCTTCTAGTGAGATAGCTTTCCATTTATTTAGATCTCTCTTTGATTCCTTTCTTTGGTTTATATTTTTCCTCATATAGATCCTGTTTAAGATTTTCTTAAATCTAAACCAGGGTGCTATTATAAATAGTGTCTTGTTTTCAATTTCAAATTCCAGTTGTTCATTGCAGATATATAGGAAAGCAATTAGCTTTTGTGTATTAACCTTATATCTTGAAACCTTTCTGTAATTGCTTATTAGTTCCAGGAGGTGTTGTTGTTGTTGATCCTTTGGGATTTTCTACACATTTATAGCACTTACAAAAATATTTTTTTTTTTTTACAATTTAAGAGCTGATCAACATAATGGGATGTGTTGATTTAAAAGATAATCAGTTCTTAAAGCCCCAAATGCAAAAGAAAACCCTCTCAAATGTTCTTAAGATGGGATAAATGGTCTAATTTCTCCCTCCTGCCATCCCACTATCATCTTCACTACATACTTATACCAAAGTGGCATGACATTTTGGGAAATTCATTGTTCTACCTCTTGAAAGGATATGGGGAACTCAAGATAATATTGAACAGAGACCACAGAGGTCCTTGATTTTACCCGTTGACAAGGAAAAAAACGTACTCTAAATGGCAGTTACCCCACTTTGCATTTCATGAAGTTTTGACACTTGACATTTTCTGCATTAATTAAAGTACTAAGTTAATTTTTAAATCAAGATAATGCTTTCATTTAATTTTATTATCTAGGCAAGAAATCAACTGGTGTTAGTCCTACAACACTTATAAATAACTCTGTGTGTAAAACTGCGAAGAAAAATGCTGTTGACAATCCAAAAGGAGAGTTTTGTCTACCATATTCATAGCACATTTCTTCTGGAAATATAAAGGAGTTTATCTGATTAAAAGGCACAGCAGCAAAAAACAACAGCAGCAACGATCCTTTTAAAACAGTACCTGGTGGTGCCTGGGTGGCGCCGTTGGTTAAGTGGCCAACTCTTGGTTCCGGCTCAGGGCAAGAGCTCAGGGTGATGGGATCAAGCCCCTTGTCAGCTCAGCACTCAGGGCAGAGTCTGCTTAACTGTCTCTCCCTGTCCCTCTGCCTCTTCCCCCCTTCCCCACTTTCTCTCTCTGCAAAATAAATAAATAAATCTTGAACAACGACAACAAAAGCCAAAGCAAAACATGGCAACTCTTCTTAAGAGATTAATTCATCAGATGTGGAAGACTATATGAGGAAGAGTATATGAACTAATCAATTCAAGTGAATAGTGCCATGATAATCGCAAGAAAGTCATCTGTAAATATGAGGTGATAAAATAGGAGGAAGGAGAAAGAAGTCACCAAGAACTACTTGTATCAACATGACTGATAGAGGAAATTCAATCCCCTTACTAACTCGTGTCCTAGATGCTTTGCAGACATTATAGTGTTTGAGTCTCGGGAATACCATAATAATACTAATATTTATGAAGCACTTGTTTTATTCCAGGTGCTAGCCAAATACACTTTCACAATATACCTGGGAAAGAGGTACTTTTATTACTTTAATTTCACAGAGGAAGAAGCTGAGTCTTGTGGCCGGCCAGTTTGTGAGGGGCAGAACCCGGATAAGAACCTTTGCTGTTAAGCAGCACGCTCTCTTGCCTCTTGATAACAATATTGGTGTTAGCATATGCATGGGGCAAACATCTATTTGGAACCTGTTATTATGGAAAACCTTTCGTGTGGTGAAGTGGTGGGGGCTTCTGGGTAGGTACCATGATGGACGAGGTATAGAGCCTTCTTCAAAGAAGCTTTCCTTCGGTGATGGCTAAGTCTTGGTGTGAAGGAAGCAAGCTGCAGCTTGAAGAGGGGCGGCTGCCTCACGGCCATTCAAAACCAACAGACTGGCTGTGAGCTAGATTTGGGAATAAAAAGATAGAAGCTGTGTTCTAGGAGGAGTTGAATGGATCTGCTTGGCACTAGGAGAAAGACCATGTTGTGGGAGAGTGGACTGATAATCCAGTAAGAATTTTTTGAGCTTGCCGTTCCCATAGACATTTAGCATCTATTTACATATTAGAGCTTTGATAGTATTTTTGCAAGCATTAATAAAGATACACATAAAACTGGAGAAAATTTGCAAAGGATGTCATCAAAAACTACATGTAGACAGAATTTCTAAAATTTTTCCTCCCACACTGCAGTGGATGGTCCATTGTGACTCCACTTTCAAGACCAGTGATAGAGCGAAGACATAAGTGGATCTATACTTTATAGCAAAATTGAGAGTGGTGTTGATACAATGATATTTGGACTTTATTCTCAGCATAACTGAAAGTCTGTAGTGATTTGATCATAAAAGTTACAGAAAGCTAAAATATGAATCTCTGAGCATTTATTATTATTATTAGGCTATAAAAAATTAATAGTCCGTGTTCTTCCATACCCTATAAGGATGACGGATGTAGGTGTCACTATAGTACAAAATGATAAGCAGTACCTTACAAAAAAGTTTCATATATGTTATCTTTATTGAGCTTCACAGTACTCCTATGAGGTTATGATAATAATAATAATAACTAAGACAAAATCAAGGTGTTCAATGTGCCAATGCTTCCATGAGCACTTTCCATGTATTAACTTATATAATTCCTACAACACCTCTACGTAATGAGGACACCAAGATCTGGACAACATAGCTGGCAAGGGGCCAACCTGGAAATCAGACCCCAGGAAATGTGCTCATTAGTATGAGAAAAAACAGGGTAAAGCTCTGCTATTGTTTTGGCTCTTTCAGGTCCCTTGCAATTTCATATGAACTTTAGAATCAGCTTTCATTTTTTAGGAAGAAGTCAGCTGAGACTCTGATAGGGAATTCCTTGTACTTGTAGATAAATGTGAGGAGTATTATCTTTTCAGCAATGCATAACAATGCTTCTGATCCACCAACACCTAAACATGGGATGCTTTGCCATTTATGTAGATCTCCTTTAATTTCTTCTAACAAATATTTTGTATTTTTCAGACTATAAACTTCGAACTTTTTGGTTAAATGTATTCCTAAGTATTTTATGTGCCTTTGATGCTAATGTAAATGGGATTGTTTAATTTCATTTTTAAATTGTCCATGATTCTCAATTGTCTGTGATTCTCTGTGACCCTGTACTCCTTGTATACTTACCTAAGTTTGTGTCTTATTTCTTCATACTAGCTTATAAGTATCTTAAGGACAGTTTATGCTTGATTTATCTTTGTGTCCCACAGAATGTTCAACAGAATACTTTGCATATACATAGTAGTTTTTCTTCAGTAACTATGAATTGTAATAATATATGATAAATAATGGATGAATTTAAAATTAATGCCACAAGTTCATGAGAAGCCAGAACTTGTTTCAAATAGGCTAGAAGTCTCTTCTTCTGAACATCTGTTTCTATGGACATTTGTTAGAATCAAATGTCAAGTGCCATTCTGATATTCAATATGAACCAGTTTGGGATTTATATAATATTGTTTTTTTCCATAAAAAACTATTTTGTCAAACATGACTTATATGGTTGAATTACATAACTTATATGGTTGAATTACATAACTCTTAGTCACCAGAACAAAGCCTGGTTAAAAATATAAAGACTGCTGGGAATGGCCATATACTTTCTACGAATGACTCAGTCTAGTTAGAGGCACACAAAGGGCTTACTTTATTGTAAGTTATTAAATTATGAAATCCAGTGAATGGGTTATGCTTGGCTTTTGCAATTTTCAATGTCCTCAATTCTGTCTTCATCTCTATTTGAGGGGCCTTTAGGAATTCAAGGTTTGTCTTTGCATTGATGGTCCTCTGGTTTACACCCCTTTCATAAACTTAAGCACCATATAATTTAAATATCAATTAGAAATCTTTACCCTGATGAATTGCACTGACACATCATGCATAATGGAGAACTAATTAGCACTTTTCACTGCTTCCTGCTTCTACATTTTCTATCTTAGGTAACAATGCTGAAAGCCTGGGATCATCCTTGGCACCCCTATTCCTTCAGCTCATCCATCAGCAATTCTACAGATTAGTACACCTTCTCAACACCTGTGCAGGTCATTCATTCTGTTGACTTCCACTAATAATTTCAGGTCAGGCAGTTATTGACATCACGAGACCACTTCCATAGCCTCCAGGGGGTTCCTGGTTGATCTCCCTGTGTGCATCTGTCCTCTTTGCTGGCATTGGAGTTATCTTTCCAAAATTCAAATCTGATACACTCTCTCTCCTTTCCAAAAGCTCTTTAACGCTTTAAAATCTCTCTGACCTAGGACCTATCAACTTCGATCTTGCATTTCATTGGTTTGTTGACAAATAAATGATCAAATTCCTGCCAAACATTACTTTATAAATATGTCTAAATATGTTTAACTCCAATTAACAGAGGAAAGATGTTTTAAATTGGCTAAAATTAGTCTTAAATTAGTTCTTCTTTTATCAAGTTATGCTAGAAGATAAAACAAATTTCCTGTGTGTATAATTTAGCAGTATGACTGAGTCAGTTGCAATTTAACAAGGACCTTTCAAGAAGTGAGTCTTTTTGTCCTAGCAATGACTTTATTTTAGTTATAAAAATGAAATAAAAATACACTACTTAAAAGACAGATTTGCTGAGTGGATTTTTTAAAAAAAGGGAAAAAAAGGCCCAAATATATGTTATCCACAAGAAACCCACTTTAAGTATAAAGATACATGTAGATTAAAAGTAAAAAAGATGAAGGGTGGTATGCCATATTAGCACTAATCCAAAGAAAGCTGGAGAAGCTATATTTATTTTAAGCAAAGCACACAGTAAGGAAGACTATCAGAGATAAGTAGTAAGTAAAGTAAGGGCATTAAATAATAATAAAGGGGTAAATTCTTTAGGAAGGCAACAAACTTTAGTGTGTATGCCTAACCATAGCATCAAAATTTGTGAAGCAAAAACTGGTAAACTGCAAGAAATAGATAAAACCACTATTAAAGTTGTAGACTTCAACACTCCTCTGTCAGTAATTGACAGATTCAGCAGAGAGAAAATCAGTAAGTATATAGTTCAACTGGAAAGCACTCTAAAAACTGGACCTAATTGACATTTATAAAATACATCATCCAACAACAGCCTAATACACATTTTTTGCAAGCTCACATAGAGTAATCACCATGTTCTAAACATATTCTGGGTCATAAAGCACATTTTCACAAACTTTTAGCAAATAGAAATCATGTGAAATATACTCCCAAACAAAAACATAATTAAACTGGAAATCAATACTAGAACAATAGATGGAATATCTGCAGTTTAAACAACATTTTAGATAAATACAGATTTTTTTAAAAAAGCCTTGGGAAAATTTAAAAGTAATAAACTAAATGTTAACAAAATTTGTGGGACACAGTGAAGGCAGAGCTAAATATATGCATTAAGTGCATATATTAGAAAAGAGGAAAATGTAAATCAATCATTTAAGCTCCCACATTAGGAAAATGGAAGAGAGAGAACAAATTAAAATGAAATTAATCAGAAGAAAAGAAATAATGAAAATTAGAAAAGCAATTGAAAGCAAGAAATTAATAGAAAAAAAATCAGTGAAACCAAAATCTGGTTCTTTAAAAAGATCAATAAAATTGGTAAACTTTTCTCTATCCAGGCTAACCAAGAAAATAAGAAAGATGCAAATTACTAATATTAGAAATAAAAGAGAGGTCATCACTAGTAATCCCATGCATATTAGAAGGATAATAAAGGAATATTATTGTGATGTTTAGTTTTATGTGTCAGCGTGGCTAGGCTATAGTACCTGGTTATTTGGTCAAACAGCAGTGTAGATGTTGCTGTGAAGGTATTTTTTTAGATGTTAACATTTAAATCAATAGACTATGAGGAAAACAGGATACCCCTCATGATACAGGTGATCCTCATTTGTATGGACTGAATGTCTATGTTCTACAAAAATTTATATATTTAAGTCCTTAACCTCAAATGTGATGGTCTTAGAAGATGGGACTTTGGAAGATAATTAGCTTTAGAGGAGATCATGAGGGTGGAACTCCCATCATAGGATTAGTGCCCTTGAAGCAGAAGAGACACCAGAACTTTCTCTCTCCATCATATGAGAACATGATGAGAAGATGCCTCCCTGCAAGCCAGGAGGAGGGTTTTCACCAGGAACCAAATTGACTGACATCATTCAGGCACCTTGATTTTGGACTCCCCAGCCTCTGGAACTGTGAGAAATAAACATCTGTTTTTTAAGCCACCCAGTCTGTGATATTTTGTTATAGCAACTTGAGCAGACTAAGACATCATTCAATCATTTGAAGGCTGTAAGAGAAAAGACCAAATTCTCCCAAGGAAGAAGGAATTCTGCCTTCAGATTTAAGATTGCAACATTAGCCTCCTTGCGGTTCCAACCTACTGGCCTATCCTACAGATTTTGAACTTGCCAACACCCACAATCAAATGAGCCAATTCCTTAAAATACCCCCACTTCTCACTCCCTCTCTTTCCCTGTTTTTTTCCTCTCTCTCTCTATAGATAGACAGACAGATAGATATATAGATAGATAGATTGATTCCTATTGAATGTTCTGTTTCTCTGGAGAATGTTGACTAATACAATTATGAACAACTCTGTGGACACACAGTTGATAGTTTAGATGAATGCAGCAATTCCTTAAAAGACTGAAATGATCAAAACTCACATAAGAAGATTTATATGATCGAGATAGGACTACATTTATTAAAGAAATTGAATAAAAAATTAATGACTCTTCAAAATACAAAATACAGGTCCAGGTGGTTTCACTCGTGAATTCTACCAAACATTTAAGCAGGAAAGCATATCAGTTCTCTAAAAACTCATTCAAAAACAGAGGGAATACATACCAACTCATTCTGTGAGGCCAGTCTGACCCCAGTACCAAAATCTGACCATGGCACATAAGACAGAAAACCTCCAAGTGAATATTTCCATGAACATAGGTGGGGAAAAAAATCTTAACAGAGTATTAGCAAATGAAATCCAATAGTGTATTTTTTAAAAATTATACATCATGACTAAATACAATTATTTCAAGTATGCAAGGTTGGGTCAACCATTGAAAATCAGTTAATGTAATTTATAATGTCAACAGGCAAAAAAAATAAATCATATGATTACAGTAATCACAGAAAAAGTATTTGATAAAATCCAACAGTGATTCATTAGAAACACTCCCAGCAAACTATGAATAGGGAATAATTTAACACACTGATAAAATTTATTTATAAAAATCCTACTGTTAACATATTTAATGGTGAGAAAGCAATACTTTCCCTTGAGATTAAGAACAAGTTTACAATATACCCTCTTATCACTCCTATTCAATATCGTCAGGAAGTCCTAGCTAATCCAACAAAACAAGAAAAGAAAACAAAATATATTCAGAAGAATTTGAATGGTTTTTCTTTCCTGGTGACATGATTGTCTTCATAGGAAATCTAAAGTAACCTGGAACTAATAAGCAGTTATAGCAAGGTTTCAGGTCACAAAAAGACAAAAGACAGTTTCTTTTTTGTATTCTAGCAATGAAGAATTGTATTTTAAATTATACCACTCATATAAGCTTCAAAAAATGAAATAATCATAGATAAATCTATTTTAAAAAGGACACTATCTATATGAGTAAAACTATAAAACCTTAGGGAAAGAAGTCAAGAAGAACCAAATAAATGGAGAGATATTTCATGTTCATATATAGGAAGCCTTAATATTGTAAAGATGTCACTTCTTCAAACTTGATCAAAGCAGTGTCAATCAAAATACAGGAAGTCATTCTGTAGATATCAACAACCTGATTCTAAATTCACAGGGAATGTCAAAAGACTCAAAAAAGCCAACAAAATATTGAAAAAGAAAACAAAGAGTGCCGGCATTGCCCAAACTCAAAACTTATAAAGCTAGAGTAATCAAAGCAGTGTAATATTGGGGAAATAACTGACAAATCAATAGAACAGAATAGACAGCCCAAAAGAGACCGACATCAATACAGCGAACTGATCTCTGACAGAAGATCAAACACAATTCAATTGGAGAAAGGATAGTCTTTTCAACAAATAGTGCTGAAACACCTGAACATCAATATACAAAAGACCTTATAGCTTTCACAAAAATTGACTCAAAATGGAGCATGGATCTAAATGTGACATGCAAAACTATAAAAACTCCTAGAAAGTAAAATAGGAATAAAACCTAGGTAACACTGAATTTGGTGATAATCTTTTAGATGTGACACTCAATAGTGCCACACATGAAATAAAAAAAAGATTGGACTACATTAAAATTAAAAGTGCTCTGAGAGGGGGTGTCTGGGTGACTTAGTCAGTTAAGGTCTGATTCTTGGTTTCAACTCCGGTCATGATCTCAGGGTCCTGTGATTGAGCCCTGTGTCCAACTTTGTTCTAAGTAGGCAGTCTGCTTGAGATTCTCTCTCTTCCTCTCCTTCCCCACACTGCCCCCCAGCTCGCTCGCTCTCTCAAATAAATGAATAAATAAATAAATCTTAAAACCAAACCAAAACAAAACCAGAAACCCTAGCTCTGAGAAAGACACTGTTAAGAACATGAAAAAACAAGCCACAGACTGGGAGAAAACATTTTCAAAACACGTATCTGATAAAGGATTTGTACTCAAAATATCCCCACCCCCCCAAAAAAATGTTTAAACTCAACAACAACAAAAGAAAACAACGTAATTTTAACAATGAATGGACACCTCAGCAAAGAAGATAAACACATTGGAAATAAATATATGAAAGATATGAAAAGATGCTCAGTGTCATATATCATTAGGGAATTGTAAATTGAAATTGAGGTAGCACTAAACATCCGATGAATGGACTAAAATCTGTCATAACTAAAATGACTAAAAACAATCATACATCAAATGCTGACAGGCATGCAGAGCTACAAGTGCTCTTGTTCATTGCCAATGGGAATGCAAAATGGTACAGCCATTTTGAAAGACAGTTTGGCCGTTTCTTACAGAGTTAAACATAGTCATATCATGTAATCATGATTCTGGGGATTTATGGTCATCAGGTCAGGTCATGATGTGAGTTCAAGACTAACATCCACAGTAAAAATGCCATGCTAATGTTTATAAAGGTGTTATTTATTCATAATTGCCCCAAATGGAGGCAACCACATCATTCTTCAACAGGTGAATGAATAAACAGAATGTGGCACATCCATTCAGTGGGATATAACCAGTGATAAAAAGAAATGAGCTGTCAAGCCACAAAAGGACATGATGGTGTCTTAAATGTGTATTGTGTGAAAGAATTCAGTATATAGGACTACTTGCCATAGGATTCCAGCTATATGACATTCTAGAAATAGCAAAACTATGGACAAAGTAAAAAGATCAGTGGTCACTGGGGGCTGGGAAGAAAGGAAGGTAGGAATGAATCAGTGGTGCACAGAGTAATTTTAGAGCAGTGAAGCTATATTTTATATGACACTGTAATGGTAGATACATGACATACATTTGTCAAAACACATAGGACTTTATAGCACGAAGAGTGAACTTAACGTAAACTAAGAACTTAAGTTGACAATAATGTAACAATATTGATTCATGAACTGTAACAAAAATACATTAATGCAAGACGTTAATGAAGGGGAAGCAATGGTGAAGGCATATATTTGAACTGTGTCCTTTTTTTAAGTTTTTCTGTAAGCCTAAAACTGATTTTAAAAACAAAGTCTGTTGGGGCACCTAGATGGCTCAGTTGGTTAAGCATCTGCCTTCAGGTCAGGTCATGATTCCATTCCTGGGATCAACACCCATGTTTGTTTCCGTGCTCAGTGGGGAGCCTCCTTCTTCCTCTGCCTCTCTCCCCTGCTTGTGCTCTCTCTGCCTCACTCCCTCAAATAAATAACATCTTTTAATTTTTTAAAAATAAAGTCTATTAAAACAGTAAAGTCATTCATTCATTTGTTCATTCATTCATTAAAAAATAAAACAAGGCTAGCAGTATTTTATGGTTCCATAAATTCTCCAAATCCAAAATCTGTTGGTATGTACAACTAGTCCCTAGGGAGGAAATAATTACATTTCCATAGATAGTTTCCTGGGCAGGGTGAGTTTAAGAACCCAGACTCTTATTTTTTGAAGCCTCATGATATTCGATTCTTTATGAAAGATTGAATTATTTCTGTCTGATATCTACTGATAGGAAGGATTCATTGAGAAAGAAAGGAGTTTTGACTGGTTCCCTAGACTCACCACCACCAATATACTTGTTGTTTTTCAAGATATTTGTTGGGGAAAGTTCCCTGGAAAAGAGTGTAAGGATTGGCATCACTTTTAGATCTGATTACCTTGCTATCATAGATGTCTTTGGAAATAGTGCTGGGCAAACAAGTATAAATTAAATAACTGTAAATTTGGGCCCTCGGGCCTGTGCCTGAAGTTATACACATATATGGACCAACAAGAACATTAGACTATGTTGCACTGGGTTTTTTGTGTTGATACATTATATCTGCAACAGAAATTAAAACAGAAAGAAAAAGCATAAGCAGAGAGCTGTGGATGGATTGCATGGTTCTGTTTTCCTTACATGGCATATGGAAGGAAACTTAGCCTGTTTGCACTGAATAAACTCTCTACATTCTTGGCTAATTCTGAAAATGAAAAAAGAATTTATACGAATCTAACAAGTGGAAATAGAGTTAATTTAATTGGGAAATTTGTAAGGATGTGACATTGTGAGTACTCTGAATCTGTTAAAGCATGTCATGTCTGTTTTGAAAACTACTATGATCTCATTACAATGAAGAAATGGTAAACATTTCTGTTTACCATTACCAATGGGCTGAAAACATACTGTTTTAAAAGATCACCCAATAGAATCTAAAGGTACATGTGTCTCTGGTATTCATGATTTCAAATGTACTGCTGGGGTGAGATGACAGATTAAATCCCATTGAAATGAGCTGAAGTTGGGTACCTCAAACTGTACAAAAGTATAGAGAATCAAACTAATGGAAAGACACTCATTTTTACACATACACACACACACACACACACACACACAAGTTATTGAAAACTGGCAGCTCCTGAATGAGAAAGACCTTTCAGGAACTGACATGAAAACAACACTCCTCTAAAAATAATCATACAGGTAGTGCAGTGGTTCAAATGTGGCACCCCAATGGGTGTGTGTACCTGCTACTTTATTTGGAAAAAGCATGTTTGCGGTTACAATGAAGAATATCAAGAGGTGATCAACCTAGATTAACTGAGTCCAAATTCCAACAACAGCGTTCTTGGAACTGAAGAGCAGGAGAAGAATCACAGGAAAATCCATGAGGATTGGAGTTATGCATTACGAGCTACGAGGAATGCCAAGGATTGCTGGTAGCCTCCAAAAACTAGAACAGAGGCATGGAAATCTGCCAATACTTTGATTGTGGATTTGAGCCTCCAGAGAATATATATATATTTTTTGTTTTAAGCCACCTAGTTTGTGGACATTTGTTATGGCAGCTATGTAAACTCATATAGATAGTGGCTAAAGTGGACAAAATTCTGGAAAAGAGCTCACTAATACTCCATTTTGGAGAAAGTCAGTGGAAATATCTGCTAGGGAAAGGCAAGTGAAGTGGAAAATCACTCCTGAATATCCTAGTCTCTATCAAAAGTGAAATGCTTCACTCCTAATGGGAAGGGAACCTTTAAGTCCAAGTGACCATTCTATCCCCAAGAAAGGCAGTTCACCAAACCCCACAATGAACTTGAAAAAATTGTTATGGGGTAGACAATAACATGGTCTCACTGGAAGTGCTGGGAAGAGACAATGTTCTCTGATAGGTGATAGCACAGAGTGGTCCCCTATAAACTTAAGATGAAAACCACATGGCAACCATGCAGAAACACCCCAGAAAATAATAAGTCAGTTTATGGATTACCATTCCTCCAAAAGAAAACTCATCAAATGGAAAAGTAAAATAACTTATGATAGAGGAAAATGTTCCCCAAATGGATAAAGAAAATGGAATTAACAGATTAAAGGGGCACACCATGGGGTGCCTGGGTGGTGCAGTCATTTTAAGCATCCAGCTTCTAGTTTTGACTCAGATCATAATCTCAGCGTGGTGAGACTGGCCCTGAGCTGGACTCTGTCCTCAGCACCAAGTCTGCTTAAGACACTCTGTTCCTCTGTCCCTTTAACTGCTCAGTGTTAACTGCCTTTGTGTTTACTGGTTCCTACTACAAGAACTACATTTTAACAGTCTAAAAGTTTTCCATTGTGTTTTCATATGATCAAAAATTACTGAATGACAATATCACTAGTCACATATTCCTAAACTTTCAGAAGACATCAGCTGCCATATGTAAACTCAGTGCTGAAATAACCCATCTTTCTGGCGCTTCCCATTTCTAATTTATTTTATATGAGCTATACGAGTTACCTTTCAAAAGCTCAGATCTCATTCTGCCATTCTGAAGTTTAAAAGTCTTCAGTGGATCCCTATTATCTAGTCATAGAAAACCAAGTCAACATTCCTCAAGTTGGCATGTAAGGCTTTCTAAGATCTGATCACAACCTAACTTCTAAACACTCTACACTCAAATCTCCATCTAAACTTAATCCACAAAGGGCCACTGACTTTTAAGGCAATTCCCAAGCTCCCAGTATTGAATTAGTTGCTTTCTCTAAACATTTTTAACTGTTATTATCAGCATTATTCCTTTGTGTTGTAATTTTTGAAGTCTATCTTTTCTTCAAAACTGTGAACATCACAGGATTAGGACCCAGTCTGGAAGGCTGGTGTTTTTATACTGATGTTTGATACCTAACAGCTTACACATAGCCACTAACAAGCATTTCATAAATGAATACAGTATTGCATTGAAAACCCTGGACTCCAACCTTGACTCAAATAGTCTTCTATTCCCTTTTATTTGCCTACTTAAGACCTACCATTCTTCAAAGCCTTATAAAATTGTAATTTTTGCTTCAGTTTCTAGAGTTCTTAGAAAATATATGATCCATCTTTGAGTTGGCAGGTTCAGATGCTTAATAAATGTTTAACTGAACCATTAAGGAACAGAAGTTGAGATTTACACAGATCTGGAGAACTGATTGTAAACTTGCCAATGTGTGCACATTGATCATTTTAGGAGATGTTAATCACTCACCAGTCTTAAGGTTAATAGGCAGTAATGATTATATATTATCTTACACATATGACAGTCAGCAACTAAAAATGTGCCAAATATGAATTTGTAATCTCAGTGCTTACATACTTTACTTTCTAACTGCCTTACTACTGCCTGAACTTTATATATCACTTCCAACTTTAGGACTCATAGAATTTTATTAATGAGAGAATATGAGGGGCCAAGTACTAGATTGACTACATTAGATCACAGTGAGCTGAAGGAAAGATAGACTCTCTGACTCTCTGCCCATATCATTGCAAATGGCAAGATTTCATTCTTTTTTGTGGCTGAATAATATTCCATTTATATGGTATAAACACACACACACACACACACACACACATAGCACATCTTCTTTATCAATTCATTATTTCATGAACATTTGGCTCTTTCCATAATTTGGCTATTGCTGTTAATGCTGTTGTAAACATCAGGGTGCATATATCCCATTGAATTAGTATTTTTATATTCTTTGGATAAATACCAAGTAGTACAATGCTGGATTTTAGGGCAGTTTTATTATTATTATTATTTTTGGTAGATAGATTTATTTATTTATTTATTTGATGGAGGTAGAGAGAGAGAAAACAGAGGAAGGGGCAGAGGAAGGGGGAGAGAGAGAGAACTCAAGCAGACTTCCTACTGAGCATGTGCCTGATGTGGGGTTTCATCCCAGGAACCTGAGATCATGACCTGAGCCAAAATCAAGTCAGACGCTCAACTGACTGAGTCACTGAGGTACCCCAGGGCAGTACTATTTTTAACTTTTTTGATGAACCTCCATAATGACTTCCACAGTGGCTGCACCAGTTAGAATTCCCACCAATAGTACCCTTTCTCTACATCCTCGCCAGTATCTGTTGTTTTCTGTGTTGTTTATTTTAGCCAATCTGATAGGTGTCAAGTGATATCTCATTTGTTGTTTTGATTTGTATTTACCCGATGATGAGTGATCTTGAGCATCTTTTCATGTGTCTGTTGGCCATCCGTATGTGTTCTTCAGGAAAGTGTGTATTTATGTCTTCTGCCTGTATTTTAACTGGATTATTGATATTTTGGGGTGTTGAGTTTTGTAAATTCTTTACATATTTACTAACATTATAACATAAATATGTAACATTCTTTACATATTTACTAACCCTTAATCAGATACATCATTTACAACTATCTTCTCCCATCCTGTAAGTTGCCTGTTTTGTTGCTTTTTTCCTTCACTGTGCAATAGCTTTTTATTTTGATGAAGTCCCAGTAGTTCATTCTTGTTTTTGTTTTGCTTGCCTCCAGAAACATATCTAATAAGAAGTTGCTACAGCCAATATCAGCGAGGTTACTGCCTGTGTTCTCCTCTAGGGTTCTGATGGTTTCCTGTCTCAATTTTAGGTCTTTCAACCATTTAAAATTCATTTTTGTGTATTTTGTAAGAAAGTGGTCCAGTTTCATTCATTTGCATGTTGCTGTCCAGTTTTCCCAGGAACATTGTTGAAGAGACTGTCTTTTTTCCATTGGATTGTTTGTTCTAGCTCTGTGAAAAACGCTAGTGGCATTTTGATACAGATTGCATTAAATGTGTAGATTGCTTTGAGTAGTATAGATATTTTAACACTATTTGTTCTTCTAATCCATGAGCATAGAGTGTTTTTCCATTTCTTTATGTAATTTTCAATTTTGGTCACCAGTGTTTTATAATTTTCAGAATACAGACCTTTTACCTCTTTGGTTAGATTTATTCCTAGATATCATATGGTTTTTGGTGCAATTGTAAATGGGATTGATTCCTTGATTTCTCTTTCTTCTGTTTCATTGTTGGTGTATAGAAATGCAACAGATTTCTGTACTTTGATTTTTGTATCCTGTGACTTTACTGAATTCATGTATCAGTTCTAACAATTTTTTGGTGGACTCTTTCAGGTTGTCTACATAGAGTATCATGTTATCTGCAAATAGTAAAAGTTTGACTTCTTTCTTGCTGATTTGGGTGATTTGGGATTTTATTTCTTTTTGTTTTCTGATTGCTGAGGCTAGGAATTCCAGTACTTAGTTAATAACAATAGTAAGAGTGGATAGCCCTGTCTTGTTTCTGACCATAGAGGAAAACTCTCAGTTCTTCTCTCTTGAGGATGATATTAGCTGTGAGTTTTCCTTATCTGATCTTAATGATGTTGAAGTATGTTCCCTCCATCCCTACTTTGTTGAAGGTTTTTGTTTTTTTAATCATGAATGGATGTTGCACTTTGTCAAATGCTTTTTCTGCATCTCTTGAGAGAATCATATTGTTCTTAAAGCAAGATTCCATAGGATCAGTGGGACTGAAATAGCTCCCAGCAGTTAGAAAAAGAAGACACTTTTCTAAGTAGGGGCAGTGAGATGAATGCTAGCACCACAGCATGATTACAGAGCCTGTCCTAGTGAAGGAGAAAGGGCTTTTCATAGTTCTCTTTCTATATGTGCTTATTATTGTAAAACTTTGGTTTACTCATATCTGGCCAGGCTTCTACTAAATCTGTGCCTTTTTTCTTTGAGGACAATGGTTTCTAATACTCCCATGCTTTGATAGCAATTTTGTGAGAATTACTATATCAGTAATTTTTTAATTTGTTTTGAACCCAGACCTAGGTCACTATTAGATTTACCAATATCATAAGCTTTATAAAATCTGGTTCCTTTATCATGTGCATATAAAGGTAAATCTTAGCCAGATAACCAACCAAGATGTCACAGATGTTGTAGATCATGTAAAAGCTATACGTGATCCTCAGTTGTTTTCTATTAATGGTGGTTATTAAATCAATGACCATCATTGGTGTTGAGTACTATGAGGTTAGAAATGTAGTTTATAGAGATAAAAGGATTCTGCATACCGTGAAGAACACAGATAGGTTTTAATCAAACAGTGAATACTTTAGTGTGAACCTATTTATGCCATGACTCAGTGAACCCTGTGTGAATGTTCAGTCTAAATCTGCCACTTGCTGGCTGTGTGACATTGGATAAATACTTAACCTTTTTATGCCTTTATTTCCTTATTTCTAAAATGGGGATAAAAATTAGCACCCACACTTCACTGGACTATTATATGGATAACATGAATTGGTATATGACTGGCTGATGAAACAATTCCTGGAACTTAGTAAGCATTCAACAAGTGGTGGTTCTTATAATCTTATTCATGTTAGAATATTTCTGTAACAATGACTTCTAAATTTCTACTTTATGCCCTTAAGAACAGAAACAAATAAAAACCTTGAATATTTTAAAATGGCTATAAATTGCTTGATATATGAGAGTGAAATTCTATTAAAATTCAGATGTATAAATGATGACTTTGCATTTAAAACTTAGAAGTGAATCATCAATAACTGTGGTTTTCAAATTTTTATTTATCTATGAATTTTTTTTCAAATAAATCTTACATAGAACTCCAGTGAGGTTTTGAGCCTTGAGTGTTCTTTATCATCTTGTGCCTATTTTCAGTGGCTTCTGTGTCGTTCTATAAACCCCAGGGTTACAAGGAACAGGGTGTTGGAAAACCACTGCTCAAGTTCAGTGTACTCACTTTACAGATGAGGTAATTCAAGGAGAGGCTAGATCATGTCAGTGTACTGTTATAGAGAGATTGTTGGTCTGGAAAGAAAAAGGTTTCCGTCAGAGTCCTAGCTTTGGGACTTTGAACAAGTCAATTAACTGCTATAGGGCCTCACTTTTATAATTCATAAAACTAGAACTTTGACTTGCATAATTTTTGAGGTCCATTACCACTGAAAAATTATTTAATGCCAATAGAGGAACGTTAGGATCCAGCTATCCACACCTCTGTTTCAGTCTTCTTTTCATTGCATTGATGTAGGACTTTAGTTTATTTAAAAGAAACAGAGAATGGTTGCAATGTATGAAACTTTCTATCTCATAATAATATTCCTACACACCCAGAGGAGCATGTGCATAACTTTTTGGTCTGTGGCACTATACCAACTACAGGTGGATATGCCACCAGGTTTCAGTGGTTATTCAATGTACTTAATATTGCACATTGAGATTTAGGGAAATCTGCCAACTGTTGAATCATAGAATTCCTGGAACACAGGTTCTTATCTTCAATCTTTGGTGACCACACTTTGGTTAACACAAATGAGTAAAATACCAAGTTATGTATCCAGGGTGTGCTGGTAATGCTGGAGAGGGATCTCATGAGTAGAAAATATATATTCACCTCCAAAATAGGCATCCAATGCTTATATAATTTTGCACAAGATAAAGAATGGGTTTAATAGCTAAGATTTATTTATCATCCTTTTGTAGTGTGCTCCTTTGTTGAGCATTCATGGAACCATAAGTATTTTTAATAAATGTTGCTGATTGTTTGATTTTTCTTATTTTGAGCCACATCAGAGAAATTCTTTAGAGGTATTTCTACAAGTGGGAACTCACAAACACAAGTTTTCTTTTCTAACTCTTCTGTATAAAAAGTACTTTGGAGGCACTTTCATGATACGACTTTGAAATATTTGATAAGAATCATTTTCAATATTATTTTTGGACTGGTCCTCTTTGTTTTTATTCCTAGTGTGCTCTCTATAGTGAATTATCATTAATGTTAATTGTTAAAGCATTTATTTTTATTTTTTTATGTTAAAGCATTTAACTTCTTATTTCTGCTATTATTTATGTATATGGAGACATAATATAAAACACACTATTTTCTGAATGGTAGTTAAATGAGAAACAAAATGACAATACATTAATTAGAGCTGTTTTACTTGGGCTATTCTTGGTCATAGGAAGGACTGGAAAATTAATATTATTATACTTCAATAACCTCAGAAATTTGATTAATAAATTTACAGTTGTTAATTAATAGTACTCTATATTTAACTTAGAATTTTAGCACATGTGAATAGGGTTCAGGATTGAGAAAATAATATATTTTCTTGGTTTTTGGCTAGTACTCTCAACTCTTCTGTTAAACTTGGTTGATTAGGGCCCCTGTGTGGTTCAGTTGGTTAAGCTACTGCCTTCTGCTCAGGTCATGATCCCAGGGTCCCAGGATCGAGTCCTACATCTGGCTCCCAGCTCTGCGAGAGAGTCTGCTTCTCCCTCTGACCTTCTCCCCTCTCATCCTCTCTCACACTCTCTCTCAAATAAATAAATACAAATCTTAAAAAATAATAAACTTGGTTGATCAAAATTTTTAATCAAGTCTACATTACTTGGATGGCAATCTTAGTGTAGTAGAAAAAGCATGAGCTTTATAACCATGCCAACCTCTGTTTGTATGCTAATTCTGCCAATCATTAGTTTTTTCAGTTAGTCTGTTTGTGAATCTGCTTGTCTGGGATTCTGGGGTGTAGTGGTGGTGGTGATCATTGATATATAGGGTATTGTTTGCCATCAATCATTCTAGGAAAAGGACATGCCTGGGAGGGTAAGAAATGTAACTGTTTTCTGGTTGTTTTTCTTTTTTTCTTTTTCTTTTTCTTTCTCTCTCTCTCTCTCTTTTTAATACAGGAGAAGGAACTCCCTCTTCTCTTTGGAACTGGAAATGAGTTGCTCTAAAAATCTCAGTTAAGAGGACTAGAGAGCTTTTCTAATGCTGAAGGTGACCGTGTAAAAGTAGGGCAAGTGTGAGCCACAGATTCTCATTGGTAGAAGTAGCTGCATCAGAAGAGGAACTGTTTTTAGAGTAGCCAGAGTCTAGAATATTAGTCATGAAATCCTTCAGGCTGAAGAAGTTCACTTATCAGTAGTAGAAAACAACATCAATGAACTTCATCATCAAAGAGTATTTATTGGCTATTTTTAAATGAAGTATAATTGACATAAAATATTCTGTTAGTTTCAGGTATGCATCATAGTGATTGGATATTTCCAATCACTGGATATACATTGTGAAATGATCCCCATGATAAGTCTAGTTGCCATCTGTTACCATACAAAGTTATTATAATATTATTAACTATATTTCCTATGGTATATATTACAGTTCTATGACTATTTTATAATTGAAAGTTTGTACCTCTTAATCTAGCTTGTACCTCTGTTTCATCTGCCTCCCCCCAAGATCTCTCCAATCTGTTAACCAATAGTGTGTTTTCTGTATCTGTCTGTTTCTGTTTATTTCTTTTAGTTTTCTAGATTCCATATATAAATGAAATCATGTGGTATTTGTCCTTCTTTGTCCATTTCACTTAGCAAAATACCCTGTAGGTCAATCCATGTTATGGGAAATGACAGGATTTTATTCTTTTTATGGCTGAGTAATAATCCTGTATGTGTGTACCATATCTTTTTTAGCCACTCATCTATCAGCTTCATTTCTTTTCACTCTACATTTCTCTGTGTGCCATTTGGCTTCATGTTGTGACTTGTCAGTAGCAAACAGAGTTTATTGCTTCCTTCAGATCCAGAAGAATGATCATTCTCTTGTACATAGCCAATTTAATCAAGGCTCTGGCTGTATTTTTATTGGATTGCCTATGAAACAGTTGTTATGACAGTAGAACACCAAGGACCTGAATGCTTTAGACCTTGGTTATTTGAGCCAATTACTTTGAACAAGGAAGATCAGATAACCCTTATTAACTTCGTATCTAAGTCTTAGACCAATTAGATTCCAACCCATAAGTGGGAGTGGAATAAGTCCCAGAAATCACGTGTCTGCTAAGTCATGAAGAGGGGGAGGAATTGATAAGATATGGAAAGAAAACACAATGTTCATTACAGTGGGAGTGTTCGGAGTTCCAGCAGCCAGAAAAATGCTTCGACACAAAATGTTGTGATTCCTCTCCACAACTAGAGGTGGCATATGACCGATTCTCACTAGCTTTACCCAAGAAAGTGGTGAATTCATGAATACCATCATCTCTAGAAGAAGGTCTTGACAGCAAGTTGAAGAGATCAGGTGGAAGAACTGAGGAGTTATTACAGAGCATACATTAGATAATACCAGGAGGAATTTCAGAAATAACATGGCAGACTGCCTGAGTGGTTCAGTCAGTTAAGTGTCTGCTTTCGGCTCAAGTCATGATCCCAGAGTCCTGAGATGATTGAGCCCCTCATGGGGGCTTCTGCTCACAAGGAGTCTGCTTCTCCCTCTGCCCCTCACCCCACTCATGCTCTCTCTCTCACCATCTTTGTCTTTCTCTCAGATAAATAAAATCTTTAAAAAAATAATGAACTTAGCAAATGAGAGGAGTTTATCTCAATAAGCTAGGAAGGTAAAGGTTTATATTATAATAATGTGTGCGTAAAAAAGAAAAGCTACTTTATGCTGTGATCATTTCATAGACATACATGTAAAGATCTCTCAAAAGAAAAGGCAAAGACTTTGTGTAATTATACATATTGTAGGAAAAAAATAACAAGTGAAATAGAAGTAAAAATTCCAGAATTGAAGAAAGATCTATTTCTGTATTTTATTAAAAAAAAAATCAAAAATTCCTTTGATTATGTCAATAATAATAAGAAACAAATCTAGCATATTTCAAAGAGAAGTTTTTCAAACAAGTATCATCCTAGAAGAATAAAGAGAAAGGGTTTCCAATAAAGGAAGATAATGTTAGGCCACCCTCCAATTTTTAACCCACTTTTACTTTCACCTGACCAATCTCTACTAAGATCTGTAATAATAAGAACATGAGTCCACAATCCTACACGTAGGCAAATTTTAATCAATGTGCCAAAGAAAATAAAAACACATAGCACTCAGGAAAGATACAACTCTCTTATCTAAAACAATCACAACAAAAATCTGACAGCAAGATTGGTCCTATCAAACAAGATATTAATATATTTCAATAATGAACAAATGATGCTATAAAATGACTACTATTAAATACTGAACTGTTTTGTGGTGTCTAGATAGTTATTACAAATATGGGAACACAATAATAACATGTTTAATCTAAAAACTAATAATATACAAATCAAGTGGTTACAGGAGGTTACAGGAGAACTGAAAGTAAAATAGATAATTTATCCCTCTTTGTGTTTCAGAATGACCATTTATATGAGATATATTTACCATTTATATTGAGAAAGGATATAATTTTAACAGTTTTTTGGAAAACACTTTTTTTTGAAGATTTTATTCATTTATTTGACAGAGATCACAAGTAGGCAGAGAGAGAGGAGGAAGCAGGCTCCCTGCTGAGCAGAAACCCCTATGTGGGGCTTGATCCCAGGACCCTGGAATCATGACCCAAGCTGAAAGCAGAGGCTTTAACCCACTGAGCCACCCAGGTGCCCCTGGAAAACACTTTTTAAGAATTACCTTTAATATGACAAAATTACAAAACAAATGAAAAAGAACACAAGAAATAATAATGAATATCTAACAATAAATAAGAATTAAGATCTGAAATTAAAACTAATTGTATAAAAAATATGCATTATATGAGAGACACAACTGAAATAAAACATAGAAAGTTCTAAAATATTTCTTATATAAAATGTACAAACTGTTTATTAAAAAAAAAGCAACCTAAGAATGGATAAGAACCGGCTATTTATATAAAAGGAAATGCAAAATGTCAACATGAAATGATGCTCATTTTCTAATAGTAATAGAAATGCAACTTTAAGCTACAATGAGGCATAGATTTTCACATATCAAGACTGGTAAAAATGTTAAAGGCTGATTGACATCTTTTGCTGGCAAAGATGTGACGGAATGGGCTCCCTTACTTCCTAGTCAAAGTGTGAATGAATTAAAATTCATCAAATTCATTAATCAAATTCATTAATCAAATTCATTAATAAAATAAGATTCATTAAAAATAAATATACCATTTTCTTTAGCAAATTTCAATGAGGGGAAACAGTTCTACCGAAATGTAAGTATTTATCTGAAAGGGGATAATACACACATAAAAATATATATGTATACACACACAAAGATACCTATTATAGCACTGTTTATAGGAGCAAATATTGACTGTTCAATATTAAGAAAACTGTTGAATAAAACTAGAACACACAGGATGTGGAATATAATACAGTCGTGAAAAATTGTTCTAGATATATTTGGCCTAGAATGATAGTCACTATCTAAAGTGAAAATAATACATAACAAAAAGTAATGTATATACTATGAATCCCTTTTTTAAAAGATTTTATTTATTTATTTGACAGAAATCACAAGTAGGCAGAGAGGCAGGCAGAGAGAGAGAGGGGAAGCAGGCTCTCTGCCAAGCAGAGAGCCCAATGTGGGGCTCAATCCCAGGACCCTGAGATCATGACCTGAGCTGAAGACAGAGCCTTAACCCACTGAGCCACCCAGACACCCCTATGAAATTTTTTTAAATGGTAAAAGAAAATACCTTCATACATCCTTCATATATCATATATATATATATATATATAATATATGTATGTGTGTGTGTGTGTGTGTATCTCCTTCACATATCCTATATAAGTGAATTTTGAAAGCTTATATGTACATTACATATAAACATCGGTTTTCTTGAGCAAGGATATTTTCATCAAACTGCTAATACCAATCACCTCAGGTGGGTGATTATAGTGGGGACAGAGAAGAGAAATTAAAAAGATTTTCATCATACATCTCAATATTATTTGAATAATGGCAAGCAAGTAATATATTTAACATTAGAAGTATTTTTAAGTTATGTTAAAAGTAATTTTTTTAAAAAAAGATAGGAAAACTCTATACCATGCAAACCAAAAATCAAAGTACCATAGTACAAGTAGGGTGAGCAAAAAATTTATTGCCCAATCTAGTACATTTTTAAGAATGTAAGAGGAAGGGGGCACCTGGGTGGCTCAGTTGGTTGAGCATCTGCGTTCAGCTCAGGTCATGATCCCAGAATCCTGGGAAGAAGTCCCACATCGGACTCCTTGCTTGGCGGGGAGCCTGCATCTCCCTCTGCCTTTGCCTGCCACTCTGCCTGCTTGTGCTCTCTCTGTCTGACAAATAATTAAAATCTTTTAAAAAAAATGTAAAAGGAAGCTAACCAATAGGCTGCCACTCTGGTACAATCAAGATTGGTCCCAGAAAACTGGGGTGTGTGGTCACACTATGAATAAAATAAACTTCAGAAGTATTATCAAAGATAACAAAAATATTTTATTTCATTTTTTCTTTCCTAAGACTTTATTTAAATTCCAGCCAGTTAACATACAGTGTAATATTAGTTTTAGTTGTAGAATTCAGTGATTCATCACTTACATATAATACCTGGTGCTAATCACAAGTGCCCCCCTTAATACTCACCACCTGTTTAACCCATCCCATTGCATCCAGTAACCATCAGTTTATTCTCTATAGGTAAGAGTCTGTTTCCTGGTTTGCCTCTGTTTTTCCCCATGTTTGTTTGATTGTTTCTTTAATTCCACATATGAGTGAAATCATGTGGTATTTGTCTTTCACTGAATTATTTCACTTAGCATAATACTCTCTACCTCTATCCACATTGTTGTAAATGGCAAGACTTCATTATTTTCATGGCTGAGTAATATTTCTCTGTGTGTTGTGTGTGTGTGCATACATGTGTGATCCATATAAATCACATCTTCTTTATTCATTCAACAATCAATGGACAGTTAGGCTCTCTCTATAAATTGGTTATTATTGATAATGTTGTATAAACATCAGGGTGTATATATCCCTTTGAGTCAGTATTTTTGTATCCTCTGGATAAATACCCTAGTAGTACAATTGCTGGATCTTAGGGTAGTTCTTTTTTTAGCTTTTTGAGAAACCTCGATACTCTTTTCCAGAGTGGTTGCACCAGCTTGCATTCCTACCAGCAGTGTAAGAGGGTTCCCCTCTCTTTGCATTCTCACCAACATCTGTTGTTACCTGTTTTTTATTTTAGCTATTCTGACTGGTGTGAGGTGATATCTTATTGCAGTTTTGATATGCATTTCCCTGACTTCATCAGGGAGTATCTTCTGCTTGAAAAGTTGCGCATCTTTTCATATGTCTGTTAGCCATCTGTATGTCTACAAAGAATAATATTTTATTTTAATAAAAAATTATTGTAAGGAAATATTCACATACAATATATGGCAATATTAATGTAAAAATTCTTAGAAATAAGGCAATCTTCTCTTTCACTTCTGCCTTGGAGAAAGACATATCTTCCTGTATCCTAAAAGTAACAACTTTAAAAATGCACTTGAGATTTTATTCCACATGGCCTCCTCTTAAGACTCAATTTTTATTTAATTAGTTATCTATTCTTTTCCTTGAAACACTGGCTTCTCCACTGAAAAATTCCCATTATATAACAAACATTTCACTTAACTATTCCAAAAGAAAGCAGATAAAGCATTACAGTTATGGAAAGGACTCTGGAGTTAGATGGCCTAGGCATAATTTTTAACATTCACTAACTGTGCCTTTGGACAAATTACTCTGTCTCTTTATGCCTCCATTTTTTCCTTTGAAAGAAATTGTGTATTATATCCCAGTGTAATAATGGAGTAATAATAGCAGTGAATTCAAAGGCTCTTTCTGAGAATAGGAGAGAGAAGTAGTTAAGCTTTGTGTCTTTTACAGAAACACACATTCAACACCATGATTCAAAGTATCACAGGAGTACTTGTTGATCTGTGGATCTTCAGTAACTAGAGCCACACCGGAATCTTGACGTTGGTTAGAAAATATTGTTAAACTTTAAAAGTCAATTGTATCATCATTATTACTAAGATATGATTTTTCTCTACTTTTTCTATAAACTTTCTTAGTATTGCCTCAGTGCAATTAAAATTGTTTCTTCCTCCTCCAATCTACAGACTGTGACTGAAAGTGCAACATTGTATCTATAGCATGTTTGCATGCTAGTGCTTGCCATAGAGCCAAATAAGCTCTAAAAATTCCAATGGGGAGAGGGGTGGATATGGGTAAGTGTAGTCAAAGGTACAAAATTCCCATTATGTAATTAGTAAGTCCTGAGAATGTCATGTAAAGCATAGTGACTATGGTTATTTAGTGCTATATTGTATATTTGAAAGTTGCTAATAGTGTAGATCTTATAATTTCTCATCATAAGAAAAAAATTTTTAACTGTATAGTGATGGATGTTATCTAGACTTATTGGGGTGATCATTTTTGCAATATACACAAATGTTGAATCATTGTTGTATGCCTGAAACTAATGTTACATGCCAATTACATCTCAACTAAAAAGAAATGTCTGGGGCATCGATATGGGTAAGGCAGGATTGGAATGTATGCTGAGCCACTTGATGCAACTTTGTGTGGCAAAATAATGTTGTACTCCTATGTTGGTATTCATCTTATCTAGATAAAAATCACTCTGGGTGGAAAGACCTCATTTATAAACAGATTCTTAACTAGTTACCATGGCTACAAGGCTAATCATAGATGTCATTAGATGATAACATATTAATCTTCTGTTGATTCCCTATCTATCTTAACAACCCTAAGAAACAAGTCTCTAAAAAGTTTACTTTGCAAACTTTGTTTTCAAAGGATAGGTGTATGTGTGTGTCAATATAATATAATATAATATAATATAATATAAATGTAATTATACTATATACAGTGTTACTATATTATATATTACATATATTATGTATTACATTATGTATATATATTAATATAGATAGTGCTATTATAATTACTACAATCAGGGAAAATATGTATGTATATGTATGTATTTTGAAGTTTTTATTTTAATGAAATCCATATTATCAATTATTTCTCTCATGAATCATTCCTTTGTTATTAATTTAAAAAGTCATTACCACTGATGTTGAGCATCATTTCATAAGTCTTTTGGCCATTTGTATATCTTCTGTGAAAGAATGTCTCTTCATGTCTTCTGGTCATATTTTAACTGGATTATTCATTTTTTGGGTGTTGAGTTTGTAAGTTCTCTATACATTTTGGTATTAAGCCTTTATCAGGTATGTCATTTGCAAATATCTTTTCACATTCTATAAGTTGCCTTTTAGTTTTGTTGATTATTTCCTTCACTGCGCAAGAGGTTTTTATTTTGATGAAGTCCCTATAGTTTATTCTTCTTTTTGTTTCCCTTGCCTCCAGAGACATATCTATTAAGTTGTTATGGCCGATGTCAAAGAGGTTACTGCCTGTGTTCTCCTCTAGGGTTCTGATGGTTTCCTGTCTCAATTTTAGGTCTTTCAACCATTTTAATTTTATTTTTGTGTATTTTGTAAGAAAGTAGTCCAGTTTCATTTGTTTGCATGTTGCTGTCCAGTCTTCCCAACACCATTTGGTCATCAGGGAAATACAAATCAAAACAACAATGTGAGATATTACTTCACACCTGTCAGAATGGCTAAAATCAACAACACAAGAAACAACAGGTGTTGGCAAGGATGCAGAGAAATGGGAACTCTTTTGCATTCTTGGTGAATACTTACTGGTTCAACCACTATGGAAAACAGTATGGAGGTTCCTCAAAAAGTTAAAAATAGAGATACCCTATGACCCAGCAATTTCCCTACTAGGTACTTACTCAAAGAATACAAAAATACTAATTCAAAGGGATACATGCAACCCAATGCTTATAGAAACATTATCAGCAATAGCCAAATTATGAAAAGAACCCAAATATCTATTGACTGAAAAATGGATAAAGAATATGTGGGGGGAGGGCACACATACACACACACACACACACACACATATAATGAAATATTACTCATCCATAAAAGAAGAATGAAATTTTGCCATTTGCAACAATCTTGCCTTTTGAAAGTGGATCCTCTAGTCCCAGTCAAGCCTTAAGTGATTATAGATGTGGCCAACATCTTAACCACAGCCTCATGGAAGACACAGAGTTAGAAGTACCTAGTTAAGCGCCTCCCAAATTCCCAAACCACAGAAACTATAGAGTAATAAATGTTTGTTTTAAGCTATTAAAGTTTGTAATAATTTATTTTGTAGTAATAAATAATGAACAAATGGCTACCAGAGGCTTATTCTCCTCATGTGGAAACACATGAATACAAGTAGGCAAATTCAGTTGGGCAAATACATCTTAAACCTCTGCTGTGTCCAGTTTGCAAATGGCCACTATCCAAAGCATGGTCTTTTGGTCAAACTCAATACCAGCAGTCATGGAAATATTTCTCCAAAGGAGGCTATAGGTCACTTAACAGATATCAGGTTCAAATCTTTAGAAATTCATAGGGAAGAGGAGTCTTTACAGATGTTATTAAGTTAAGAATTTTGACACAAGATTATGTCTTATGCTTGGGTGAAATGGCCATCACAAGTGTCTTTGTAAGAGAAAGCTAGGGGTGGGAATGCAAACTGGTGTAGCCACTCTGGAAAACAGTATGGAGGTTCTTCAAAAAAAAGTCCCACTTTGCACTACTAGGTATTTACACAAAGGATATAAAGATACTGATTCCAAAGGATACCTGCACCCTGATGTTTATGGCAGCATTATCAACAATAGCCAAGGGCTCCAGGGTGGCTAAGTTGGTTGGGTGACTGCCTTCACCTCAGGTCATGATCCTGGAGTCCCAGGATCAAGTCTTCCATTGGACTTCCTGCTCAGTGGGGAATCTGCTTCTCCCTCTGACTCTCCCCTCTCTCATGCTCATTCTCTCTCTCTCAAATAAACAAATAAAATCTTTTAAAAAATTAAAAAATATGGCCAAATTATGGAAAGAGCCCCAATGTCCATTGACTGATAAATGGATAAAGAAGACACATACACACATAGAATTATTATTCAGCTATGAAAACAAACGAGATCTTGCCATTTGCAATGACGTGGATGGAGCTAGGGAGTATCATGTGAAGCAAAATAAGTCAGAGAAAGATAAATACCATATGATTTCACTCATATGTGGAATTTAAGAAACAAAACAAATGAACATAGAGGGAAAAAAGAGGCAAACCAGGAAACAGACATTTAAGTTTAGTGAGCAAACTGATGTTTACCAAACTGAGGTAGGCAGGAGGGGGGAATGGGTTAAATATGTGACAGAGATAAAGGAGGGCACTTGTGATCAGCAACAGGTATTGCATGTAAGTGTTGAATCACAAAATTATGCACCTGAAACTAATATTACATTGTATGTTAACTAACGGGAATTTAAATAAAAACTTGGAAGGAAAAAAAAGAGAGAAAAAGGCAGGGGGAGACTTGACAGACACATAGCGAAGAAGGTGATAGAATTTCAGACAGAGACTGAAACCATGTGGCCACAAGCCAAGGAACACCAAAAAATGATGGTAGCCAACAGAAGAAAGAAGAGGCAAACAAATGGATTCTCCCCTAGATTCTCCAACTGATACCTTCCTTTCAGATTTCTGGCATGCAGAACTGTGACAAAATAAACTTCTGTTTAAACCTTGGTAATTTGCCACAGCAGCCCTAGGAAACAGATATATCCTCTGATGGGGTAGAGGGAAGAGTTGAATATTGGCTGAAAATATAGTCTAATTTAGTTTTGCATCCCTTCAAAAGATAACCAGAAAATAACATCTACACCCCCAATGTTTATAGCAGCAATGTCCACAATAGCCAAATTATAGAAAGAGCCCAGATATTCACAGATAAATGAATGGATAAAGAAGATGTGGTATGTGGTGTGTGTGTGTGTGTGTGTGTGTGTGTGTGTAATGGAGTATTACTCAGCTGTCCAAAATAATGAAATATTGCCATTTACAACGATGTGGATTGAACTAGAGGGTATTATGCTGAGTGAAATAAGTCAATCAAAGAAAGACAACTATCATATGATTTCACTCATATGTGGAATTTAAGAAAAAAAAAAAAAGGAGCACAGAGGAAGGGAGGGAAAAATAAAAAAAGATGTAACCAGAGAGAGAGACAAACCAAAAAAGACTCTTAACCATAGGAAACAAACTGAGGATTGCTGGAGGGGAGGTCGGTGGGAGGATGGGGTAACAGGGTGATGGGCATTAAGGAGGGCACATGATGTATATTGAGCATTGGGTGTTATATACAACTGATGAATCACTGAACTCTCCCTGAAACTAATAATACACTATATGTTAATTAATTGATTTTAAATTTAAAAATATATATAACCTTGGGGCGCCTGGGTGGCTCAGTGGGTTAAGCTGCTGCCTTCGGCTCAGGTCATGATCTCAGGGTCCTGGCATCGAGCCCCCATCAGGCTCTCTGCTCAGCAGGGAACCTGCTTCCTCCTCTCTCTCTGCCTGCCTCTCTGCCTGCTTGTCATCTCTCTCTGTCAAATAAATAAATAAAATCTTAAAATATATATATATATATATAACCAGAAAATTTTTTAAAACTATGCATTGATACTACCAAAAGAAATGGGCAAATGAACATGTAAATAAGCAAATGAATACATAGATAAGGAAAATGAAGAATTCAGATCAAAGATCAATTACCCATGAAAGCAGTAGAAAATGTCAAATTTTTCTTCATAACACTCCCTAAGAAACTGAAGTAAAAAAATCTAAAAAATAATACAGTGTGAGGAGAAGAGATAACAGAGAAAATGAAGGTGAGCTCTTTGGATTTAGGGGAAAAATAGAGAATAAAATGAAAACCATAAATAAATGCCCTGTTAGAACAGGCACATGGAAGACATTGTGGAGAAAACCACAAAATATGAAATTTAAAAAAATCAAAGACAAAGATATAAAAAGAAAAGATGAAATAGAAAATCCATTGTAAACACAATTAGTGTTTCTGAAGAAGATACTGTTAAAGGTGTAACAGAAAAAATTCAAAGAAGAAAACTATACTGAAATGAAAGACATGTTAAGTCTACAGATTGAAAGGACATTATGTATTTTTAGAGCAATTTATGTAACACCATGTTTTATACTGGAAAATATTGCAGTTCACAGTCATTGTGATCCTGGCTTTTCTCTTTTGATTTTCCATATCCTTACTAAATATGATGAAATCTTCAAACATGTCATGATGCTTATAAGAAATTATTATTGGTAAAGTAAATCAAGTAAAGTGACTCAAGAGATGGATATCTAAGGTTCTCTTCAACTCTGTGATTCTATTAACCTTAGTCTGAGCCATCCTTCTCACCAGGCTTGAATAAAAACAGTTTCAGAAACTAACTGTAATTGGCACTCATATACCTGTTAACATATTCATAAAAAACACTGAAGCCAATAATTATTACCTCTATAGGAGTCAATCTTTTAGTGTAGAATAAATCTTTATATACTGTAGCAAACAGTATATATATATATATACTGTAGCAAACAGCATACATTTAGCAAACAAATCAACTGGCATAATATTATCTTTCTTATGTTGTACATACATATAACAACATATGACTACATATAAATGAGTCGTTTTTAAACTCATTGGAACAAGGGCTTAACCAAGTGGTTTTTCATATATTTGTGTGCCATGCAATTTGTTAAAATGATCCAAGAAATGAGTGCTAATTCTGTGATGTATTTTTGTATAATAATTTTGATAAATTGGAAAACATGCACATTTGTCTATCTTCTTTTTTTCCTAATGTTTCATATTTTTATTTAAATTTCGGCTAGCATACAGTGTAATATTAGTTACAGTCTTGGAATTTAGTGATTCATCACTTAATAAAACATCCAGTACTTATCACAAGTGTATGATGCCTTAATGCCCATCACCCATTTATCCCATCGCCTGCCCACCTCCATCAACCCTCAATTTGTTCTCTAAAGTTACGAGTCTCTCTTATTTTTTTTAGTAATGGCACAGCAAAAATGAAATACTCCATGTTTTATCAGAGAGAAATGTATATATGATTTATTGGGGTTTTTTGAAGTTAAATGGAAATCCATAGGAAGATAATTTAATAGGAAAGTGTTAATTCTTCACTACCTCTTCAGGAGTGTGTATAGTAGCAACATGAAGTTAGTTACAGGAAAATATATCCATTTGCACCTAAGATATTTGCAGTATGACTGGGGAGGTTGGTACTAACAAATATTTTGTTTACAAAGCATACTTTTACAAAGGTAAGAAGTGATAGAAAAGTGTCCAAGGGATGATGCAATATCTTCCCTTTATATCAAATGGCACAAGAAACTGAAACTGTTTCTTTTACTCCTCGGGCTTAACAGGGACCGTGCACACTGACTGATAGTAAGTGTCGAGTGGTTAAATCAATGTTCACACACTCATTCCTACATAAAGCAGATAGTAAATACAATTAAAGTCAGGATAAACCCAGAGACCATTCATACTTTTCACTGGTGACCAGGGTAATGCACATTTTTCTGAAAGGCAGGTGAAGACTAGAACCCCAAGACTAAAGCTTGCCATTACTCCACTTACCCTGTTTCTTTGGTGACAACATACAGGCTGTGATTGCTTCAAGTACTTCTGGAAACTCTGATAGCATAGAATTGCTAGTTTGCTTGACAAAACCAGTCTAATCCTGTGTATAAGAGAATCCGAATCCTTAGGAAATTCTTCCTAATACCTCAACTAAATTCCTGATTTGGGTAATCCCCACCTTCTACTACTACATTCCTTAGAAATGAAAAATTAACATGGCTTGTCTGCCTTCCTACTCCTACATAACAATACACACACAGTCAATCCCATTGTTTATTAGCAAAGTTCTATCTCAAGCATCCTAGACAAATTGGGTTAGTAAAAATGCTGCAAAATAAATTTCAGCTTCACTCTCTCTGTCAAGAGGTTTTCTCTTATTCTTATGTAAATTCTTTTTGTTGCTGTTTTGTAGTGGCAGGAAATTGGACTGGAGAACCTCTTAAATGCATCTCAACATTATGATTTCAGAATTTATTGTGCTTTGTCTACATAGTATAACTTCTAAAATAGGCACTTCTATTTCCCCAGTGAACCAGAATCTCACAGTGATTTCTGGGATTAAATTAGGGAGTCTGGGGAAGCTCTAAATATGTGAGGGTTTGTGTCTATACTGGTTTATTCTTTAACTGTAGAAAACTATTCTTTATGCCTAGTCAGCTGAGCCATGCTGAAGTTATTTTCCTTAAAATGCACATATTAAAAGCAAGTATTATAACGTTGTTTTTAAAATTGCTACATATTAGAAAAGTCCCCAATTTAACCATACTATTATATAATTACTCTTTACAGGACACCATGATAAAAAATCGTACCAATTGCCCGAACAATGAACCTAAAGTTTTAAAAAAACATGCATGTGATGATAATAAGGTAATAATAATTTTTTGGGATTTATATGTCATTTAAACTTGATTTTATAGAAGCTTGTATTATTTGTTAAGTATTAGTATTAGTATTATATTGATTATATTAATAACATAATCTTTTCATTTTAACCAGATAATTCTCACTGACCTATTAAATTATACTATGGTCTTCTTTTATACTTTTTTTTTTTTTTTTTTTTTTTTTTTATATTGCCATTTTTTTTTTTATTTCCAGCATATCAGTATTCATTATTTTTGCACCACACCCCGTGCTCCATGCAATCCGTGCCCTCTATAATACCCACCACCTGGTACCCCAACCTCCCACCCCCCGTCCCTTCAAAAACCCTCAGATTGTTTTTCAGAGTCCATAGTCTCTCATGGTTCACCTCCCCTTCCAATTTCCCCCAACTCCCTTCTCCACTTTAAGTCCCCATGTCCTCCATGCTATTTGTTATGCTCCACAAATAAGTGAAACCATATGATAATTGACTCTCTCTGCTTGACTTATTTCACTCAGCATAATCTCTTCCAGTCCCGTCCATGTTGCTATAAAAGTTGGGTATTCATCCTTTCTGATGGAGGCATAATACTCTATCCCCAAGGGTACAGGTCTGTGAATCACCAGGTATACTTTGATTTTACAAAAAATCCTATGTTTATTCAGTAAATATTTTTTTCTATTTTAGCATTTCAGTTTTCACTTTGGAAAATGCTAGAACTGCTGAATTCACAGATACACTTCCCTTATTTGTGACATATTTGTGCAGGAAAATCCTTGTTAGAGTGACTGCTTGCACACACACACAAACATAAGTCATGGGAATAATTTACTTTTAGGCCTTTGAAATTTCTTCCTTCAGTATTTGCTTATCTTCAAACAACGACTGCTTCTGGTTGGTGCAATACTACAATTTACAAAACTTACAACCAAATTTTGTATTAGTTCCTTCTACAGAAACTAGTATGATATTCAGTCTTTTTTAAACTCACAGTAGCTGAGTTAACCTCATAGTATCACATTATATATTCATAAATTCTTTTTATTCTAATTTCTTACTTTAAATATTTGAAAGCCTTGTTTGAGGTGAAAAATGGACCTTTTTTTTTTTTTTCTAATTGCCAGCTATTCATCCATAACTCAACAGGTACAAAAATAAGGAGAAGAGAAACCACATACCTTCCACTATTGTCACCTCCCGAAGCCCTCTCCTTTGGTTGACTCATTTAAAATGGAATAATGCTGTTAAAGGTTCATCCATAAGTGATAAGATCATAAATTTATATTATGAAGAAAGGAGACTTCAAAAAGTCAAATAATCATTAAGGCAAATTCTAGGCACTCCAGATTGTCACTTAGGAGCTAAACAGTTTTAGTCTAGTTACTTGTCAGTCATGTGATTAACTGGAATAGAAATCTGGGGCGGAGGTGGGGCATTATTTGGCAATACATTTCTGGCTTTAGGCTCCTTATAAAAGCTTATCATTTTTTAATATTTTGTTTGAACCACAACCCTTCTGATTTTTTTTTCTGTAATAGGAAGGTATATTTTTATATCGTGCTGCTCACAAGTTGAAGCAGTTTGTGAAAGTGAATGACAGTGAGGATTTCAATCTCCACTTATTAAGAGTTTCACAGGGCACATTACAATTGTTGAACTGTACCCCCAAGGTAAGTTGTTTACTTTGAACAAAAATATCAACTAGTCCTGTGATAGGATACTATAATTCTCTGGTGATCATATCTGGTATCATAGAATCCTAACTGTTTATCATCACTTAAATTTGAAATATATTTACTCAACTCTAGAAGAGGAAAGTCTTAACTAGGAAAGCACCTATTCTTTGCTAGGGCAAATAGTTTACAGAAGCGGAGTAAAAATAAGGAAGTGCATACATCATTGCTATAATAATGTTGGTGGAGGTTAATGTCATAACTTGGGTGGGAATGGTGAATTTTTACCTCTAAAACTCATTAATAATTTTTGTCCATAGATGTACACATTTATAAGAACTCATAGCCAATAAAACAGATAATCAAAAGCATTTAATATCTTTGTATGTTAAAACTTCACATGTTAAAATATATATATATATAAATACATATATGTCCAATTTTTAAAATTTTTTTGCTTCAATCATTTTGTTAAGTATAGGGCTAATTTTCCCTACTTATCTTCTAGTGGTTAAGCAATAAAACAAAATTTGGAAGACACAATCTTGATACTAAGCCACAGTTTCTTTATCTGCAAAATGGAGAAAAATATAATATCTACATTACAGGATGGTGACAGGGTTAATTAATTGGCATAATTCATGTAAAGTGCTTAGTACTAGAAAGGTTTCAATAAATGATATATTATTATTACCACTATCCTACTCTTCAGAAATTTTTACCAATGGCCAGAAAAGCCAAAAGGTTTCTTATGATTTCTTAAAAAGAAATTTTTAACATTTTCATGACATAAAAGTGTTCCTATGTGTTCTTATTTTTTAATACCTATAGTTGTCCACAGGCGGTAAGATGGTAAGATTATCCTTGAGCCTTATTAAGAGCGATGAAAATAAAGATGATAGAATGTGAACCACTTCATTTATCATTATATTATCTACTTGATGCAAGCCAGTCTCCTCTTGGTGTTTTGGATTCGCCAAGTTTATTTCCAGTTTTGATCCCTTACTTATGTTAGTCTTCTATATGAAATTTCTATTGTTCTCTTTTCTAGAAATCCATAAGGGATGAATCTCTAAATTTTATACCTGAAACCAATTTTACCATACATGTTAACTAACTTGAATTTAAATAAAAACTTGAAATAAAAAAATTTTAAAATAAACATCCTAAATTGTTAAAAAGAAAAAGGAAAACTAACCTGTCTTGCTTTTTCCTTTTTCCTGATATTCTATTTCTAAATGAAATTATTCTTCCATACTATCAAAACTGAAGATTCTCAAATAGATTAGGTGAATTTGACAGCAATTTAAAATTTAGCCGTGAAAATAAAATAAAACAAAATAAAATTTAGCAGACATTAATGAAAGGAGCAATAGACAATTAATATTCAATATTATCAAAGTGACTTTGTTTTTAAGGAAGGAATAAAGCTACCTTCCCAGGGTGAAGTCCAACCCACTAAAAACTTGGTGAGAATAATTGTATAATTTTCTTTCTTCATCAGCTTTTTATTCAACTTAATTCCTTTATGTTTCCCTTTGAATTTTTTTTTCCTTTTCTATGGTTCATTTTGAAAACAATCATTATATTGTTAATAAAAGGAGATGGGATGTACCCCTTAGAAATTGGATTCCTTTAAGCTACAGTTTTTAAAGCGACTGCTTAATTTTTTTTTTTTTAGAGTTTTATTTATTTATTTGAGAGAGAGAGAGACAGTGTGCAGGGGTAGGAGGTGGAGGAGAGAATCCTAAGCAGGCACCACATGCAGTGCCTGAGCTCCATGCAGGGCTCCATCTCACATCCCTCAGATCATGACCTGAGCCAAAACCAAGAGTCAGACGCTTAACCAACTGAGCCACCCAGGTGACCCTTAAAGCCACTACTTTAAAATGAAAGAGGCTAGGGAAAATATCAGAGCACCATTTTTTTTTTTTAATAAAGCAACAAAATGAGCACATCAATAGGTAATGAACAAAAGACATGAGCAAACCACTTCTATAGGAGCACATAAACTAGAAGTGTATGAAGAAAGTAGCCATCCTGGTTAGTTAGCAAACCTTCAGCATAACCTAACATGATGGAAATTAAAGTTTGAACACTTGAAAATGTGTATTTTTTTCAATATAAATTTAAAATTTGTTTTAATATCTTTTTCTAGGAAGACAATAAATCTGTAAAGGAACAGAGAAAACAGAAGAGCTTGTGTTCCCTAGGGATACTACTACAAAAAATAAAAACTTGTTGGAATAAAATTTTGAGGGGCTCTAAAGAACATTGAAAAATATGGAGTGGCAATATAAAGACATATGAACTTCACTTGTATCCTTCAAGAATATATCTGCTCATAGTGGGGGGTAGAGGACCCTGGAAGTTACAGAATGCATCCTGGTGAAAGCGGATTAGAGCAATTGAGAAATTCATACCGTAGTACTAGAAGATGGATGTAAACAGTGTAAACCAAATGCTGCAATCGATAAACCTTCATATGTTTTTGGACATAGAGCAATCAGTATTAATTCTGAATTCTGTGATTTTTTGCAATACAATCCAAGTAAGGTATTAAAGGCAATAATACTTTTAAAAACTGTCTTAAAATTCCAGAAGAAGACATGTAAAATCTGTGAAGTATATAAAGGTTGCAGGAATTAAAAATTAACATTGCTTTATTATCCAAATAATTTTATGCACCAGCATGCTACAAGGAGAGTGGAAATTGTTGTCTTCTGTGCTGGAAATGTTTCAGAGTTAACAAATGTGGGTAATGCCAATGAGAGTAAGGGCTAAAGAAGCAGTATGAAGGAGTCCAAGATACTTCAGTGAGATTAAGACATGTAATTAAACTTGAATGCATAAGACAGTGCCTTCATTAATGGTATAGCAAATGTTTTAAGATGACCATAAAGAATGATTTCACAAAATAGAAAGTCACCTGTTCTAAGGATGCCAAACCATAATGCTGAGTTACTTTTGTCATTTATGTGTA
Source organism: Mustela erminea (assembly GCF_009829155.1). NCBI lineage: Eukaryota > Metazoa > Chordata > Mammalia > Carnivora > Mustelidae > Mustela > Mustela erminea. The sequence goes on along the minus strand of NC_045629.1, from coordinate 30,133,718 downwards.
ATAAAGTTTTTCTAAATGAGTTTGCAATTTGGGAAGTATATTTTTAACAGAATAATATATGTTGACCTTTTTTTTTTTTTTTTTTTTTTTTTTACTTTTTTTTTTTATTTCCAGCATAACAGTATTCATTATTTTTGCACCACACCCCGTGCTCCATGCAATCCGTGCCCTCTATAATACCCACCACCTGGTACCCCAACCTCCCACCCCCCCGTCCCTTCAAAACCCTCAGATTGTTTTTCAGAGTCCATAGTCTCTCATGGTTCACCTCCCCTTCCAATTTCCCCCAACTCCCTTCTCCACTCTAAGTCCCCATGTTGACCTTTTAATTAATGGAATGTATATTTAATTTTGACACTATATCTGTATTATATAAAAATATTTTCATACATATTACAAACAAATTGCTGGCTTTGGATAACATTTCTCCTTTGATAATAAATGACCTATGTAATAACACTGTCAGATTCACTTCATGAATTTTGAAGAATTTTTAAGACAAGATTTTTAATACTGTACTACTATTTGAGCTCTGTCATTGGATATGTGACTTTAAACCTTATTACTCACAATGCACATGAAACCAAAACTATATAAGAACAGGAACATTACTTTCTATGTTAAATTTTAATCTTTTAAAAGAGACTTTTGTATATACCAGATCCAGTTTAGAAGGTCTGTCAATGGTCCTCACTTACTTATAAAGGGAAATCAAAACTTTAGTGGAGACAGGTCAGAGTCCTACCGCAGTCACCAGTTGGCTCAACTCACATCCTTCCTGCTCTTGCACACCTTCATCAGCCCCTAATAAAGTGCTGACTGGCTTGATAGGAGCTTCAGGTGATGCCCAGGTGTTGCCCTCACTGTGTGGTGGTAAAGACCATCCTCTCAGTTTGTGTGGACATGTCACTCTCCCTAACCCCTATGCCCTTCACCCTCACGGGTGCAGACAGCTGTGTAGAATTCTATAGAAAGTTGTATGGTTATGGAAAGCCTTACCAGTAACAGTTGATTAACATATATTTTGTATGTTATATGTATTATATCCTGTAATCTTTTTTAATTTTTTAATATAGCTCTTCATATACTATGAAGATATCAGATAAATTCACATATCAGATAAATTAGATTTTAAACTAAAGACCGTAGTCAAAGATACAGAAGGAAACTACATCATTCTTTAAGGGACTATCTACCAAGATGATCTAACAATTGTAAATATCTATGCCCCCAATATGGGAGCATAAGAAAACTGTTAATCAAGATAAAGAATCATATTGATATGAATACATTAATAGTAGGAGATCTTAACACACCTCTCTCAGAAATAGACAGATCATTGAAGCAGAAAATCAATAAAGAAACAAGGGCATTGAATGACACATAGGACCAGATGGACCTCATCGATATATACAGAACATTCCACCCTAAAACAACAGAATACTCATTTTTCTCAAGTGCACACGGAACCTTCTCAAGAATAGACCACATACTGGGTCTCAAATCAGGACTCAACCGATACCAAAAGACTGACATTATTATTCCCTGCATATTTTCAGATCACAGTGCTTTGAAAGTGGAGCTCAATCACAAGGAAAAGTTCAGAAGGAACTCAAACACCTGGAAGCTAAAGACTACCTTGTTTAAGAATGCTTGGATCAACCAAGAGATCAAAGAAGAACTGAAACAATTCATGGAAACCAATGAGAATGAAGACACTTCTGTCCAAAACCTATGGGATACAGCAAAGGCGGTCCTAAGGGGGAATTACATAGCCATCCAAGCCTCTCTCAAGAAAATTGAAAAATCCAGAATACACCAGCTGTCTCTACACCTTAAAGAACTGGAGAATCAACAACAAATCAAACCAACTCCACACATAAGAAGGGAAATCATCAAGATTAGAGCTGAGATCAATGAGGTAGAAACCAGAGATACAGTAGAACGTATCAATGAAACTGGAAGCTGATTTTTTGAAAGAATCAATAATATCAATAAACCATTGGCCACACTAATCCAAAAGAAAAGAGAGAAAGCCCAAATTCATAAAATGATGAATGAAAAGGGAGAGATCACAACTAACACCAAGGAAATAGAAACAATCATCAGAAGTTATTATCAACAGTTATATGCCAATAAGCTTAGCAACCTAGATGAAATGGATGCATTCCTGGAAAACTATAAACTACCAAAATTGAACCAGGAAGAAATCGACAACCTGAATAGACCGATATCTAATAACGAGATTGAAGCAGTGATCAAAAAACCTCCCAAAAAGCAAGAGCCCAGGACCTGACGGATTCCCTGGGGAATTCTACCAAACCTTCAAAGAAGAAATAACACCTGTTCTCCTGAAGCTGTTTCAAAAAATTGAAGCAGAAGGAAAACTTCCATACTCTTTCTATGAAGCCAGCATTACCCTTATCCCCAAACCAGGCAAAGACCCTACCAAAAAGAATTTTAGACCAATATCACTGATGAATCTGGATGCTAAGATTCTCAACAAGATCCTAGCCAACAGGATCCAACAGCACATTAAAAAGATTATCCACCATGATCAGGTGGGATTCATCCCAGGGCTACAAGGATGGTTCAACATTCGCAAATCAATCAATGTAATACAACAAATTAATATGAGAAGAGAGAAGAACCACATGGTCCTCTCAATTGATGCAGAAAAAGCATTTGACAAAATCCAGCATCCGTTCCTGATTAAAACGCTTCAAAGTATAGGGATAGAGGGAACATTCCTGAACCTCATCAAATCTATCTATGAAAGACCCACAGCAAATATCATCCTCAATGGGAAAAAGCTTGCGGCCTTCCCGTTGAGATCAGGAACAAGACAAGGATGCCCACTTTCACCACTCTTGTTCAACATAGTATAAGAAGTCCTAGCAACAGCAATCAGACAACAAAGAGAAATAAAAGATATCCAAATTGGCAACAAAGAAGTCAAACTCTCTCTCTTCACAGATGACATGATTCTTTATATGGAAAACCCAAAAGACTCCATCCCCAAACTACTAGAACTCATACAGCAATTCAGCAACGTGGCAGGATACAAAGTCAATGTGCAGAAATCAGTGGCTTTCTTATACACTAACAATGAAAATACAGAAAGGGAAATTAGATTATCTATTCCATTTACTATAGCACCAAGAACCATAAGATACCTGGGAATAAACCTAACCAAAGAGGTAAAGGATCTGTACTTGAGGAACTACAGAACACTCATGAAAGAAATCGAAGAAGACACAAAAAGATGGAAGACCATTCCATGCTCTTGGATTGGAAGAATAATTATTGTTAAAATGTCTATATGTCCTAGAGCAATTTATATTTTTAATGCCATTCCGATCAAAATTCCACCGGTATTCTTCAAAGAGCTGGAGCAAATAATCCAAAAATTTGTATGGAATCAGAAGAGACCCCGAATCGCTAAGGAAATGTTGAATAACAAAAATAAAGCTGGGGGCATCATGTTACCTGATTTCAAGCTTTATTACAAAGCTGTGGTCACCAAGACAGCATGGTACTGGCATAAAAACAGACAGAGACCAGTGGAACAGAGTAGAGAGCCCAGATATGGACCCTCAGCTCTATGGTCAATTAATCTTCGACAAAACAGGAAAAAATATACAGTGGAAAAAAGACAGTCTCTTCAATAAATGGTGCTGGGAAAACTGGACAGCTATATGTAGAAGAATGAAACTCGACCATTCTCTTACACCATACACAAAGATAAACTCAAAATGGATAAAAGACCTCAATGTGAGACAGGAATCCATCAGAATCCTAGAGGAGAACATAGGCAGTAATCTCTTCGATATCAGCCACAGCAACTTCTTTCAAGATATGTCTCCAAAGGCAAAGGAAACAAAAGTGAAAATAAACTTTTGGAACTTCATCAAAATCAAAAGCTTCTGCACAGCAAAGGAAACAGTCAAAAAAAAACAAAGAGGCAACCCACGGAATGGGAGAAGATATTTGCAAATGACAGTACAGACAAAAGGTTGATATCCAGGATCTATAATGAACTCCTCAAACTCAACACACACAAAACAGGCAAACATATCAAAAAATGGGAAGAAGATACGAACAGACACTTCTCCAATCAAGACATACAAATGGCTATCAGACACATGAAAAAATGTTCATCATCATTAGCCCTCAGGGAGATTCAAATTAAAACCACATTGAGATATCACCTTACACCAGTTAGAATGGCCAAAATTAACAAAACAGGAAACAACATGTGTTGGAGAGGATGTGAAGAAAGGGAAACCCTCTTACACTGTTGGTGGGAATGCAAGTTGGTGCAGCCTCTTTGGAGAACAGTGTGGAGATTCCTCAAGAAATTAAAAATAGAACTTCCCTATGACCCTGAAATTGCACTCCTGGGTATTTACCCCAAAGATACAGATGTCGTGAAAAGAAGGGCCATATGTACCCCAATGTTTATAGCAGCAATGGCCACGGTCGCCAAACTGTGGAAAGAACCAAGATGCCCTTCAACGGACGAATGGATAAGGAAGATGTGGTCCATATACACTATGGAGTATTATGCCTCCATCAGAAAGGAGGAATACCCAATTTTTGTAGCAACATGGACGGGACTGGCAGAGATTATGCTGAGTGAAATAAGTCAAGCAGAGAGAGTCAATTATCATATGGTTTCACTTATTTGTGGAGCATAACAAATATCATGGAGGACAAGGGGTGTTAGAGAGAAGAAGGGAGTTGGGGGAAATTGGAAGGGGAGGTGAATCATGAGAGACTATGGACTCTGAAAAACAATCTGAGGGGTTTGAAGTGGCGGGGGTGTGGGAGGTTGGGGTACCAGGTGGTGGGTATTATAGAGGGCACGGATTGCATGGAGCGCTGGGTGTGGTGAAAAAATAATGAATACCGTTTTTCTGAAAATAAATTTTTAAAAATCAAATAAATAAATAAATAAATAAATAAAAGAAAGTTGTATGGAGTTCACGGGTTGCTCCATTCACAAGGCTTTGAATCAAGCATGTTTTCTGTTTGATTTTCATATTAACTCCAGAAAAGGGAGCTGACGAATATTTTTTGGAGCAGACGACTCCTCACCAAACCCTGTCTTCAGAGGGACTTTTCCAAGTAACTGTGCTTCCTTCTACCATAAAACATGGTCAGCTGTGTGATTCACCTCCACCCTGATGAAGTAGCACTGTTGGTAAACGATTAGCTATAGAAATGAGGGAATTTCACATTTCTAAAGGTAAACTCTTAAAACTGTCCTTGAAAGTGTTTCCTTAAAGGCAGTCTAAAACATCCCTAACAAGTGTTGAAAAAACATTCTGAGATTATGGTAAAATAAGGAACAATATTTTTAAACGCTTGCTGAAGGTTATCAAAATTGTCTTCCGTGATTTTCATTTGTTTATGATAGATCTGAATTTTAGAGAAAATTTACACTCAAAACAGCATTCAGCATACCTGGTTGTGTCAAATACTTGGGGGAAAAAATAGCCATGCATTCGTGTTTGTATTTGCTTTCTTTGTTTCGTACCTACTAGGCAAGGTAAGTAGAGACAGGCAGGCTAATTAATAATGAACTTGGATATTATAGTTTTATTATTTCTACTCCCCAATTAAAGACTTGTTTTATTTTAGTGAATGTTTTCTTTCACATATGTATGTTGAGGCTTTAAATCATCATTTTCTAAAGTTTATTCCAAGAAACCCTAATCCTCAACAACGCTATAAAAAATAAGACAATGAGACAAAGAGGATAAAGAAAAAAGTGAAGGAAGGAGGAGAAGAAATAAAAAAAGGAAAAAGAAAAAGAGGGAGTATTCCATGTTCTCAGGTCAGATAAATTTCTTTTGGAGAGTCACAGTTTATACAAGTATATTATTAAAGGCTGTGTAAGCTCATACAGTTTGCTGGTTTTTTTTTTTTTTAAGTTTTAACACTAACACAACATTTTCAAAATTTGACTAGAGAATGCTAGTTTTATGTAAAAATCATTACCTAAATGTACTTCAGGGAATACTGAATTATACAAAGGGACTCAGTTAAGAGGGTCTTTTAAAATAGGCTTTCAAGGAATCTGTTGAAGGAAATACTCCTTTCAGGATAGAATAGTTCTATTAAAACTAGAAAAGTTTCTTTGCCTTACTTCATACTTCCATTGATAGCCAGCTTACAAAGGATATTTCATCAAATCTACTGAAAACACTTTTCCAGAAACTCTAAGTCAGATAATCTTTATGGTACTCTGTCCATGCAATCATCATGTCTTTAGTTATTATGTTCTTACTGCTTAGAAAGTTCTTCCAAATTCTTTCCAGATCCTGCTCAAACTTCAAGGGCATCTCAGTTTCTTTCTCCTCAATTGCTGTGGCTTCCATGATAATTCTGTATAATGTTACTGTTTCTTCCTTCAGTTGCCTAGCACTTAATTATCTGTATCATGCATTATTATCTGATCAGATTCATCTTAATATTTTATCTTTAATATAACTAGTATTTACATAATTCTATTTATGTTTTCTCCTGAAAGAGTGTATGATCTTTTGTGTTCCCTCCAGCTCTTAATGGGAAAATCCAGATATATCATGGTCAATAAGTAAAGACAAATTGCATTAAACCAGCGTATTAATATCAAAAATTACATTAGAATAATAATAGACTAGAATAATAGAATAATAGAATCTGTAGAAGTATTATAGGACAAGAGAAATAAAATAGGTAGGTACATTGATAATTCCAACAGTTTTTTAAATCTCCATATTAAAATATATGTATGCACCTAGATTCATGAATTATTTAGTATTTGAGAAAGATGCAAAATAGTTACTTTGGTTTGGGAATAACCTGGGATTTACTTTCACTTGCTTGTTTTACATCCTCTCCGTACAAAATGGTAAGAAAGAAGTGCATTCTTTCTGTATAGGAAAAACTTTCCAAGTGAGGGAGGTTAGATACACTTTAGGACCTTATTCTCAAAGTGAATCAGTTTTTTTAAGTGGAGCTTGAACTCACAACCCTGAGCTCAAGACCTGAGCCAAGATGAAGAGCTAGATACCCAATCAACTGAGCCATCCAGGTGCTCCATCAAAGTGAATCAATTTTCTATCTATATTTTACATGATGAAAATTAAGACAAGTGGCAACATTTACAATTCAGGATTTACTGCTCTTGCTTGCTGATGTATTTCCTTGCCTTAAGACCTAGTCTAAGGCTTTCTTCCTTTCTGAAATCTTCCCTCACTTACCAGGTAGAGTTGAGGATTCTTTCATTTGTGCCTTCATTGCTAATCTCAGTAAGTAACTCAATAACCCACCAGGTGCTACCATGTGAGAGATGGATGTGAGTTTGCCAATTTCTACCTTTGAAGCTTATCACAATTTTTTTAGAGATTACTTACATATTTGAAATAATTTCAGATATATGGAAGACCTGCAAAGATAGTACATAGTGGTCTTGTATACCCTTTACAAGTTTCCGCTAAGGCTGACATCTTACATAACCATGGTACATTTATCCAAACCAAGAAATTAGTATTCCTTGTTGTGGGGGTGGGGGACTGTTCATTGTGGAATGTGGTCTGTACCAACTAAATGCCAGCACCATCCTCCCCCAAGTAGTGATAATCAAAAATGTCTGCAGACATTGCCAAAGTGTCTCAGGAAAAAAGTTGAAACCAATGTTCTAGAAGTTTCATAATTTTACATGTTGCAGTTTAGGTCCATGACTCAGTTAGGGTTATTTTTTAATATAAGGTGTGTATCACAGTTGCTTTTCTTTTCTTTTCTTTTTTTTTTTTTTGGCATATGGACATTCAGTTCTTCTAGTACCATTTGTTAAAAAGACTCTATGCAGTTGGCCTTTGAACAACATGGCCTACTGTTGATGGAAAGCCTTTCCAGTAACAGTTGATTAACATATATTTTGTATGTTATATGTATTATATCCTGTAATCTTTTTTAATTTTTTAATATAGCTCTTCATATACCCTGTAATCTTCTAATAAAGTGAGAGAAAATAAAATGTTAAGAAAATCATAAGGGAAATACATTTATAATATTTATAAATAAAATAATCCATGTATAAGTGGACACATGCAATTCAAACCTGTGGTGTTCAAGGGTCAACTGTACTTTGTCAATTGAATTGTCTTTGCCCCTTTGTAATTCAATTTGTCATATTTGTCTGAACCTAAGGATGCTCTGTTCTGTTCCAATGATCCATATCTACCTTTTCTCCAAATACCACATTGACTTGATTACTATAGCTTTACATCTAGGAATTGGGTAGAATAAATCTTCAGAATTTTTTCCAGAATTGTTTTGGCTCTTGTAGTTCTTTTGCTTTTCCATATACATTTTAAATTCATCCTGTAATACCAAAAAAACCTTGCTGAAATTTTGATTCAGTTTGCATTGAGCCTATAGATTAAATTGCAGAGAACTGACATCTTCACCATGTTTATTCTTTGCATTAATAACACTATATTTTCTATTTAAATCTTTTGAATTCTTTCATCAGTGTTTGAATTTTCAGCATACATAAATTTTGTTAGCTTTATGTATAACTATTTACGTGTTTGTGTGTGTGTGTGTGTGTGTGTGTGCATGCCCACATGCTACTGTAAATGGTATTTAAAGCTCAAATTCTGCTATCCATCACTGGTAGATAGGAAAGATTTATTTTTTTATATTTTCCTTGTATCCTAAGATCTTCTTAAACCTAAACTTATCAGTTCTAGTTATATATATATATATATATATATATATATATATATATATATACACATACACATATATCTCAAGGAATATATATTCCTTGAGATTTTCTACATAGACTGTCATGTCATCTGCAAGAGAGGTCATATCTTTCCCTGAATGCAGAACTTAAACTCTCGTTTTTTTAAGCTCTTAATTTACTTTCAGCATAGCCCCACCAGCAGAAATTTTGTTAAGCATTACTTTCTAATGTTTGTATTATGAAAGTAACAGGCATAATGAGTTAGCCTTTTAAAACTATCCAACACTCCATCTTCACTAAATTTTGGCTACATATTTCCCAGGGTTTTATCTCTCCACTGCCATTGAGAATATTTGCCCTAAATAAATACTAATAGTTATTGATACATTTCTACATAAAACACTTTCACTTCAATTTTCAGATTTGCTCATTTGAAGTTATTAGAAATATAAACAAATACTTGTTTTCTAAATATGTCAATCATTCTCTGCGATGTCCATTGTTCATGTAAGGAGTTCTCCAACATCCAAGATTTCTTCTAAGTGGCTCTGTTCTTTGGCATGTGAACTCATACCTCTATCCCAGCTAATGAAAAGGGAGTAAAGGGAATCAGCCCTAAGTACAACTAATTGATAGACTGACTAACGAATGATCTGTGATGTAGGTCATGTAGCCTGAAAAGATGAAGTAATTCAGGTGCTGCTCTGTGTCAGAAACTTGAACCACAATTCTAAATAAATTTGGCCAAAATGAGTATGAGTAAGAGAAAGTTGTGAGGTTTAATTCAGCTGGATACTGACAAGTTGAATGAATAGGAGAGCAAAAAAGATACATAGCAGTGAGTGAAGAAGACTGACAACAGAGAATGTACAAATGAGCTCTGAGAAGAATACAGGCTGGCAGGTAAGCCAATTAATTATTGGAGCTGCCTCAGCACCTAATGGCCTTCCATTTTTAATTCACATGCATCTTATATTAAACCTTCTTTCTCAATGTAACTTAGAATATCTGTCCCTTACTTTTGAAGGTTCTAGCCAGTTTATTCTACAATGATGAATAAGGAAATAAGAATGAAAGACAAGTTTATGAATATTAGGTACTAAACTCAGAAAGTAGAATTAATCAGTAACCTCTGCCTCCCTAGATGAGACAGAGGAATTGTCAATAAAAAAAAAAAAATTAGGGTTTTACTTCTAATGCGTGGAAGATTAGGGAATGGGATGGCAATCTGGAGAAATGGGGATACCTTTCCTTTTGTTACACTCAGGTGGGGTTGAAAAGTCTCAGTTTGTTTCAATCTAAATTATACCTAATCAAATATTAATCTACACTGTAGTATGTGACACTTTTCTGAGCGTTGTGTTTAGAGTACTTAATTTGATCAATATACACAGACACTTTGGGGTGAAATGGCAACAGCTATTTCCTCTTGCCTTTTATTTCACACTAATTTAGAGGCCAAAGAACATATACAGATTGTATGTTGAAGCCAGATCATGTCATTCCCTGATTCCTATCTGACTGAGTAAAATCATTTTAGTGGCCTCCAAAGCATACAGAGTCTGGCTGCTGCATTACCTGACTTAATTTTCTAATCTCTTCCTTGCTCAAACCATTCTAGAGGTAGGTACTGGGCTCCCACCTCAGAGCCTTTGCCCTTTTCACCCTCTGCATAAAATACCCTTTACTCTCTTTTCCACCCATATGCTTCAACCATACTGAATACTCTTTTTAGCAGAAAACACCGAACATTAGGGGGAACAATCCAATAAGCAATGCACTATACAACAGAGATGAACATTCATGCCTCATTCCTCTTTCAGGTCTGTGCACAAATACCACTTTCTTGATGAAATCATCCCTGAAGTACCATATTTAAAATTGCAACCCACTTCCACTCTCCTATGGTCTCTCACCACCTCTTCCCCACTTTATTTTACACCATAGCTATTGTCACATTCTAATAATAAATGTTTACTAATTTATCTAGTATGTTTTCGTATTCCTCCACTAGAATGTGAACTTTAAAGGGACGCAGATTTTCAACTGCCTCATTCACTGCATGTAGAACAGTGCCCGGCACATCATAGGAATTAAAAAATTTGATGAACATGAACATACACATATATCCAAAATTATTACTACTACTAAATATTGTTGCCATTTTACTGATAGCCTGTTAAATGTCAAATGTCGCACAGAGATTTTAGGCACATTTCTGATAATCCTCAAAGTAGCCCTGCCCAATAGGTGTAATTATGATTATAAAATTCGGTTTGCGCCATGAGAGACTCTTGACTCCAGGAAACAAACTGAGGCTGTGGAAAGGGAGGTGGGTGGGTGGATGGGGCAACTGGGGGATGGGTATTAAGGAGGGCACGTCATGTGATGAGGACTGGGTGTTATAGCAACTAATGAATTGTTGACCACTACATCAAAAACTAATGGTATACTATATGTTGGCTAACTGAATTTAAATAAAAATAAATAAATAAAATGGTTTCTATCTTCCTGAAAAAAAAAATTCAGTTTGTGATTATTTGCTACCATAACTGGGATAAGGAAAGGCATCTTGATTCAATATGTTCAAGATTCCCTCCTATAGAATATGATTGTAAGCAGTTTTCCCATTACCATGGCCATTATAAAAGGGAAGCATGAGGTCAGGTCAAATTTTACCACTGGAGAATTTTTAAGTATATATAACAAATCTCAGTCCAGTTAGTTTAAGCAAAAAAATATCTACCAAAATTTGTTGGGCAATTCACAGCATCTCTAGGAAAGCCAGATAATCAATGCTGGTGGCTCTATAACTGGAAACAAGACCCAATTTAAACTGACAGGCTGCTCCAGAGGAGGAAAGTCAGACCAAGTGCTACCACAGGGCACAAAGCACACATGGACTCTGCCACTGCCACCTTTGAAGCTCGTGCCTCTCCAGCAAACTTCGCCAACCCTCCAACCCCCCACTCCTCCCCCTGCCCCTCCTCCCCAACAACAGATGCTGCTGCTTCTATGGCTGCTTCTTCACTTTGCTTGTTTTCGAATCCAAGTCTGTTCAGTCGTCAGGTGACAGGACTACTCCCCATCTGCAAGAAAGGATGGAAAACTAAACTCTGGTTATGATCTTCTTGAGGCAGTGGGATTCAAAATCAAAAACTCACCACACACAGAGGAGAATTTCCAAAAGATGCTTCCCACAAATGTTTAACAAATGCCCATTCCAGACAGTAACAAAATTTAGATTTAAAATAGATCAAAATCGCTCACTACTAGGTAGGGCTTGGGACAGGTTTTAATGCCTAGTATTGTTTGATGTTTTCTACGTAAACTACAGTAAAGTATTTAAGGCCATGAATAACTGCCCCTCCTCTTCATACAGGTTTTCTGGTAATGGCATCAGTGAGATAGAACCGTTCTATGGATACAAGAGGGAGAACGACGCCAGTGTTGACCAAGGGGAGACCATGTGAACATAGTGCCTCACCGAGGATAAAGAGCTGGTCTAGCGTACATGCTGCTCATCCAAATGGAGTTTGGATTTTATCTGTAGTGAGACATGCTAAAAAAACAAGCCTATTGTTTTAAATTTTCAAATTGATAGTTAATTGGATAGTATGTTTCCAAAGAGAATCACCCTTGAGGAATTAAGGTTTAAAATAAAAAATTTCAGAGGTTTCTTGTGGGGCTCATATGCGTTTTCCCCAGAAGGAACAGAAGTTTGGAAATATTAGCAAAAATTTTTAAAACTTAATGACTCTAAAATTATTTTCCGTGACTAAAATAACTACAAGAAAATAAGAAGATAATGTTAAACACTTTTAAAGTTTAAAAGATAAGCATAATAGGTAAATATGTGAAAACAGATGGAAATATTTCAGATATACATATGTATCCCCCTCCAACTCAACAATAAAATGGTCTTATTTAGACCAGTTTAGTTTCTATGTTTTGCGAAGTAAAAATTTACTCGCATACCATGGACTCTACAAATCATATATGTAATAAGCAATTAGGAAGGGGGAAGGAACTATATTAGAATATCCTTTGCATGAAATTCAGGAAAAATAATCTCATTAAAGTTATACCTAGCTACAAAATAACTGAAGATGAGTTAAGTGATTTTAAACAAACTACTGCTACTACTACTACATGCAAGTGATTTTGGAAATAAACCCTCTCTTTCTTAAAGATTATTATATATTCATTTAAAAATTGATAGTATAAAATATAAAGAAAATATAAAATAAAATATCCTTCTAGTAGAAAAAATATAATATACTGAGGAATATATTGCGAGACTTTATCTGTGCCATTCTTTACATATGTATTAGACTAGTTGTCTTAGTGATAAAACAGAACCTTGTTATACCATTAAAAATTATTTAAAAGCACTTTAGTTATTAACTTACTAAATGTTTTTGTGATTTCAATTGGCCTTTTATGCGCCTGGGTGGCTCAGTGGGTTGGGTCTCTGCCTTCGGCTCAGGTCATGATCTCAGGGTCCTGGGATCTAGCCCCTCCATCAGGCTCTCTGCTTAGCAGGGAGTCTGCTTCCTCCTCTCTCTGTCTGCCTCTCAGCCTACTTGTAATTTCTCTCTCAGTCAAATAAATAAATAAAAACTTTTAAAATAAGCAGTTTAGTCATTAACTTACTAAATGAAATTTTGTGATTTCAATTGGCCTTTTATTATTATTATTTTTCATTTACATACGGTGACACACAATATTCCATTAGTTTTAGGTGTACAACATAGTGATTCAACTTCTCTATCCATTATGCTATGTTCACGCAAGTGTAGCTACTGTCTGTTACCGTGCAACACAACATCACTGACTATATTCCATATGCTGTACCTTATATTCCCGTGACTTACTGATTTCCTAACTGGAGGCCTAAATCTCCCACTCCCCTTTCCCCATTTTGCCCATCCCCCTACTCCCCTCCCCTCTGGCAACTATCAGTGTGTTCTCTGTGTTTATAGGTCAGCCAAATGGTTTCATTTTTATCACAGCAAATAACAGTCCTATTAAACATGGTCTGCATAAGTATTTTTCTGTACTTCAGATTACTTTCTCAAGAAACAGTATGTACCTTGGAAACAAAATTACTAAGTTATGAGGCATGACTATTTTAAAGGCTTTTAAAATAAAATTAGTCAACTTTTCAAAAAGTATTATCAATTTTTATTTCCACCATTAGTGGATAAGGTGCACTAACTATAACAGTTTTCAGTTTTAATATAATTTAAGATTGTTGATTTGATGAATGAAGATCAGCATTTCATTGTTAAGCATATGCACCACTACTCAGAACTAATGGCAATCTCCAACCTTATCTGTACAAATTCAAAATAGGCTTAGAAACAAGTATTTGAGCAGAGAGAAAAAGGACAAGGAGAGTGGAGAGTTATATGAAGTGAGATGAACAGGTGGAATTAGTAATTTTTACTCAGCATCATTTTTCCTCAATCCTCAGGACAGTCCCAAGTAGTTCACACTTTACATTCCAATGGACCCCATTGCACACACACCCTTTCTACTACCCTTGCCTTTTCCCCAGCAAGGTGCAAAAAGCGCAGCTCTCACTCCCATTCTCCCAGGCTTCCTCCTAAGCACTGGGACAGGGATGAGAAGAAAAAAAGCAGGGAAAAAAAAAAGCAGCTGTGTAACGTGTGATAAGAAGATCTACCTTCAACATTTCAGCGGTATTTTGTTGGTACAAATCCTCCTTTTTGTCCTAAGTTGTAATTGTCTGTGTATATATCAGCTTCTCCCAGTAAGTTACATCAACTTTACAGCAAGAACTTAATCACATCTTATTTATTGCTCTCGATCCCTAGCATATCAGAGAATGAAGAACATGTAAAGTCTTTTTAATATTGTAAGTATAAAGTTTTAAAGTGTCAAGTAAGTATAAGTTAAAGTTTTAGTTTTGTGTATCTCATATTAGTTGGTCTAACAACTTACTTATTTAAATAGATGTCACTCTCAATCTTTTCATTTGCAACAACATGCATGAAGTACAATGATCAGCAAAATAAGTCAGTCAGAGAAAGACGAGTACCATAGGATTTCACTTGTATGGGGAATTTAAGAAATTAAACAAATGAACAAAGGGGAAGAAAGAGAAAGAGAGAGAGACAAATCAAGAAACAGACTCTTAACTATAAAGAACTGACAGTTTTTAGAGGGAAGGTGTGGGGGATGGGGGATGGATGAAACAAGTGACGGGGATTAAGGAGTGCGCTTGTGATGAGCACTGGGTGATGGATATAAGTATTGGATCCCTCCCTATATTGTACACCTGAAACTAATATAACATTGTATGTTAAATAAATGGAATTAAAATAAAATAATAAAAAAATAATAAGTAGATGTCACTCTCCTATATTTGATATCATTAAGTTGGGTTAAATGATTGAAAAAATTATCTTAAAAGGAAATGTGCAACTAAGATGAAATACTAAAGTGATAGTACAAGGAGTATTCTGGTAATATTTGAGAAATATGTTTGAGATGCACAAATTGGCTAACAAAATATTATGAGGGGAAATATTAAACATTTCTATTAATTACTATCACCCTGCTACCCAAAATGAGCTAAGGGTTTTTTTTAAGATCTTTGTTATTTACTTGACACAGAGAGAGAGAGACAGCAAGAGAGGGAACACAAGCAGGGGGAGTGGGAGAGGGAGAAACAGGCTTCCGGATGAGCAGGGAGCCTGATACAGGGCTCAATCCCAGGACCCTGGTATCATGACCTGAGCCGAAAGCAGACGCCTAACTACTGAACAACCCAGGAACTCCTAGACTAAGATTCTTAAAAATCAACATATGAGGGGCGCCTGGGTGGCTCAGTGGGTTAAAGCCTCTGCCTTCAGCTCAGGTCATGATCTCAGGATCCTGGGATAGAGCCCCACATTGGGCTCCCTGCTCCGCAGGGAGCCTGCTTCCCTTCTCTCTCTGCCTGCCTCTCTGCCTACTTGTGATCTCTCTCTCTCTGTTCAAATAAATCAATAAAATCTTTTTTTTAAAAAAATCAACATATGAATTACTAAAATCACAACAAAATAAAAACTGTCTTTTATAAATATCTGTAACAGCATGATATCTATCTCATACCTATATTGCTGAGAGGCCTTTAAAATAAGAATTGGAAGCTGGCAATATTAAATTATCTAAAAGCACCCTCTAGTGGCAAAAAGCAGTTCACATAAAACCAGGCAATATTATCTATGAGTATTCTGACAGTAGTAATCTCAAAAATTTCTAAATGAAAGTGTGGCTATCATTAAATCAGTTTTAATGATTTTTCCACTGCTCTATTCAATAATATAGTCAGGAAAAGTTAATCTATCTTAGTACTAAAAATACATCCAGTATATAAAATACATATATACCTGCAATGCAAATAAAGACACAAGATTTCTTTGTAATTATGTATCTCTTCTATTATTTTTCATTCCCTGAGCTTCTATTCATGGTAAAAGTATTCGCCTCTAGCCCAGGGAAGACTGAATACAAACCAAATGTGTCTAATTTGATTGTATTTTTACTAGAGACAACTACTGTTTAAAATTTTAAATATGATCATCTAAATCACTAAGTATTGATCACAAACCAGTACTGTTTGCCATTAAACTGTATATTACCTGACTAGAAATATCCACAATGTTTCCTATTAACCTTGACTTCACTAATGTTTTTAACTGCTATATTTTACTAGAATAAAGAAAATTTTTCTGTCTTAGAAATCTTGTAATGAAACACTATTTGTAATACTTAGATGCCATAAAACACTTCAATTCTACAAAATAATAGCAATTTCTTCAAAAGCTGATGGCACAAAAAACCTGCCAATGAAAAGCTACTATCTCATTAAAAGAATCTGAATTTTGACTTGGAATATTTTCTTCAGATTTCAGTGTACTCTTATCTTTCTACTACCTATGTCTGGTTAAAAGCTAAGACGTCAATAAAGACCAACTGAAATTTTTTTTTGTTTTTTGCTTTCTGTATTTATTGAATTGGTTCAAAAATGAAGACAGTATTTTTAATAAAAAACAGAGTGGACAAGAGACAACAGCAACCATAATAATCTTATTTTTCAAGCTAATGACTTTCAGAATAATATATAAGCAATTTTTACATTTTTAATTTAAGCTTACAATCATTTTTTTTAATTCTACCACACTGCAAATACTTGTGAAAATAAATAAAAAAGTAAATGATGCATAGATCTAGGAAAATTTCTTAAAAACTGAACTACTGCACAACAAATCAATGTGAGAATAATATGTGTAAGTAATACAAAAATGCATTTAAATACAGTCACAACATGTTTCATAATTCATAAGTGTACTTCACCTACTTACTGTTTATAATAATCTCTGGGTTCTAGAATTGGATGATTTTTTACCAACTCATTTTCCATGTAGTACATTATAACATTTACTGGCTACTGCAAAATTCTGTGAGAAACAAACATGTGCCACTTTGAGCTCATTTACCTACTCCTTCCTTGGGTAAAAATTATATGGTCTTAAAAAAAAACAAAAACAAACTAGGAAAACAAAAAATAATGCTTAGTTCCAGGGAAAACAAAATTGAAAGTTCTTTGATGATTTATAACAGGACAGAATAACATATATCACTGAAATGAAAATCTAATTTATGTACATTATTCTCCTAAATTAATTAAAGTTTAATCTAAAAAGAGTCTAATGGACTCTTTTTTTTAGATGACTGAAAAAGACAATCAGTTTAAAAAAGTTAATGAAAAGTCAGGAAAGAAACTATAAGATACATAAAATGACAATTCCTATTACCTCAAAGTTTACATCCCTTGCCTGAATGGAAAACAATAACAACAACAACCAAAACCAAAAACACTAATGAATACAATTATAAAGTATAAGCATAAATAAATTTCAGAGAAAATTAAAAGCCACAAATTTCTACATTAACCCTTACACAGTTGATCATAATCATAAATGAGAAATTAGAAATGGCCTATAGAAGATTTGCTTACACCTTTATAAGATCAAAGCTGTTTTCTTTCCATTCAACAGAAATTACTAAGGAATTATTAAACCTGGGCTGCACAGGCAATCAAAGAATCTACTACTAAATACTGTTACATTGAAAGTGACAACAATTAAAAGCTGTATTTTAGCCAAAGTTAAAGTATAATTAAGTTTTTGTGAATGTTTATTACATAAGTCAGCTGTGCATTAAAGCAGTACATTTTCAGTGTTGTTTTTTTTTTTACTGTGATGTGAATGGTATTTCAATATTAAACACTAAACAGAAAATATAAGTAGGAAAAATTAGACCCTAGCCAACTCATCACTACATCTAACTATATTTCAAGGGAAATCAAAAAATAATACTTTTTACCTGCATGCCCTGCAGTAATGATTAATTACCCAAATTATTTATTAGGGTCAGGTGGTTTGCTTTGAAATCCATTAAAATAATTTCTAAATTCAGACACAGAAATTAACATGTAGAATTTTGCAAGAATCTTGTGCCTCTTACATTAAATAATTATTTTCAAACTTTGCAAAAATAAGGAAGTAGTTAACTAAAACTCCTCAGACATGAGGTAATGAAAAAGAAAAAAGTGAAATATGGAGACACAATAGAAACAGAAATAGTTGAACTATTCAACTAACACACAGAGAAAAAAAAGTCATTAAGTTATAACTAGAATAAAATACATTTATATTTTTTAGTCTTGTGTCTCTGAAAAGGAAATTGCATAATTACATTTTAAAGAATAAATAAAGATCTCTAAATTATATAATTAATGATATATCGAGTAAAGGACAACATAGACCTGTAGAGGTTGAATTCCTCTCTTTTTAAAATATTTATAAAATTAACTGTAAAACAGCCCTACAGGAAAATGACCTTACATAACTAACTGCAACTGAAAATACTCTCTTCGTTTGCAAAATTCCAAGCATCCAATCTTATACTACGTGAAAATAGGCACCAATAATAAAAATGTTTGTTCTGACTTTTCCTCAAAGTAACGATCATCCTAAAGCTTGAAGGGCTGAGCACTAGCATTTGATTTTGTGAAGGTATGCTTAATGTGCTTCAACAACTGTAAAAGAAAAGTAATACCTAAGTTAATGTTTCCACTTGAAATTATTCTCTGACAGATGAGTGACTATTTCCTTGAATGGCACAGTTTGGGGTATCAGGTATTTATTATATACAGTATATGTACACATTCATATATATACACACACATTTCACAGCCAAAGAATTATGCTCCAAAAATTGCTGAAAAAAGTATTTTGAATAATTTTAGCATAAAATCTCTAAAGGAAGTGCTCTAGCTGTCCAAGCAGCAACAGTCGTAAAATTCTGGACTTAGCTTTTTTGGGGCTCTCTATTCACAGAACCATTCTTCGAATGCCACATTCACAGCAAAACTTTGCCCATTCTACAGGGTATTTAGTCCCACACTCATGGCAGAATTTTGGTAAGTGTCCTGCTGAATTTCCTTCCATGACTTTACTGTTTCCGCCATTAAGTGAAGATACATAGTCTCCATCCGGCCTGAAGGAGTACAGGAAGAAAAGTGGAAACACAAGTTCTTGTCAGCAGTTTTCATAACCCTTAGAAAACAGTACTTAATACTAAGTATAAGTAAAAGCTTGCTTAGTTTTAATATTTTTTCTAGTTCAAATTTTAAAACCCCTTTTAGTTAATAATGAAATACTAAATATTTTCTTTGGCATTATATTTGTCCCTGTTTATGAGAATTTTTCATGAGCAAATACCACCACACTTTCCATCTGTTCAATGTATTAGGCATATACTACAATGGGAATAGAATGGAAATTTATACTGTCCCTTCTGTAAAACTATCACTAAAAAAACTGGAACCTTGCCCTGAGGAAAGACAGACATCTTTCTTCCAAATATATAATTTAATAAATATGTATATATTATTACATCTATCATAAAACTATATATGTATATAAAACTTCTCCCAATGTGTGATGTTATTTTCACTGTATCCATGGAGTCTTTTCACTTGAATTCTCATCATTACTCAGGTTGAATCTTGTTAGGTCCTTTGGTCTAATTTGGTTATACACACTCAAATTCTTTCATCCTGCATCCCCTGTACTGCAATCCTCATGGCTCTGGACACTCACTGCCACTCTAAACTGTGTCCCCTTTTGCTTTATTGTTTTCCACCCAACATGCAATATATGTCATTTTTGTTACATCTTGTCTTCTCCATAAGACTGTGAGTTCCCCAAGTGCAGGGATCTTTATCTATTTTGTTACTGCTCTAAGTCTAGGATCAAGAGAAGTACCTGATATAAACTCATCTCTCAGTAAATACTTTTATTGAGTAAATGAATGAATGAGTAACATATAAAGAAGATAGATAAAGTAAAATATTTGGTCCTTTTAAAATGATAAAGTAAACTTTCAAGACTGATCAACAAAAAAGGAATAAATACTCAGAATGAAAGGATAGAACTATAGATATAGATAGAAAATATCTTATAGGTAGAAAAATATCTTATGAAAATTGATTTCAAACCAACTATAACACTAAATAGACAGAATCATTAAAGTGACTGAATCAGTAATTAACATACCTCTCATCAGTTAATCAGTAATTAACATACCTCCTCATCAGTGAGCATGCGCAGGCGTGTGTGCACACGCACACACGCGCGCGCGCGCGCGCACACACACACACACAGTGGACTCATAGTAATTTTACGTGGCAAGTTCTAGGGGCACCTGAGTGGCTCAGTCTGTTAAATGTCTGCCTTCAGCTCAGGTCATGATCCCAGGACCCTGGAATAGAGCCCTGTTCAGCAGGGAATCTGCTTCTCCCTCACCTTCTGCCCCTCTCCCCCACTCATGCCTTCTCTCTCTCTCACACTCTATTAAATAAATAAATAAAATACTAAGAAAAAATCATGGTAAGTTTCCTACTAAGCTTTTCCAGCAGAGGGGGTTGAAAAACAACATTCCGCAATTTCTTTTCGAAGGTCAGTAAAACCATTATATTCAGACTAAGAGAATATAAAATTATAATCAACAACTATTAACTTGGAAATGCATGTAAATCTCCAAGAATTTTAGCAAGCACAATCTACAAACATATGCAATTCAAGACACTTCAGATTTATTCCAGAAAATAATACTGATTTAACATTAGGAAGTCTATTAATATAATTTATCACATAAACAGATTCAGGGATTTAAAAATATTGATTTTACATATATGCATACATATATATATAATATCCAATAACATTCACCACCTATTTTTTATTTTAAAAAAACATTTAGAAAATCAGGAATAAAAAGGAATGTCACTGATAAAATGTAGATTATAGAATCCTATATCAGTCCTCATGTTCAATGGTGACATTTAAGAAGCATTTTCTTTAAAAAGCAGAAATGTCACAAGAATATCAGTTATAATCATTTCTATTTTAATATATATAGTACAACATAAAGAGAACTCTTTTTCTGGTTCTTTGGTCATATCTAACATGGGGATAACTTCCTAGCTTTCTTTAATGAAAACCTTTCAAAAGGTGGAATGCCAGCTGTGTTTCTAGGCAACAGTACTTACACGCAATCCACAGAAATTAGACATCCCTCAAGACAACCTGAAAGCTATGTATACAGGGCTGTTACAAGAGAAACTGGTTCCCTTTGGGGACACAGAATTTCCAATTAAACTGATCCTACACACATCTGTTAAGATCTTGTTCTCTCATACCTAAGCTGTCACTTGGACAGCCAAAGAAAACCAGCTCCAGGACTTGGGCAAGGGCTCCCAGGAAAGAGTAACACTAGACACTGCCTACTGCATTTCCTATTTCCTATAAATAATCCTAATGTCATATTTTACCATGTGATTACCTCTAGCTGAGCCTAAGACAACCTCTTAATGGACATTTCAAGAGCCCTGCTTTAGGGGAAGGGGCATGAGGAGACGGGAAGGGAAAGCTGAGTTTCTAAATCTCCACTTTGTGCAAGTCTAAGAAATCACTGTCCTCTCTCCCAAAATGACACTAAAATTCAAGAATTTAAGTAGGGGACGCCTGGGTGGCTCAGTTGGTTAAGCAGCTGCCTTCGGCTCAGGTCATGATCCCAGCATCCTGGGATCGAGTCCCACATCGGGCTCCTTGCTCCGCAGGGAGCCTGCTTCTCCCTCTGACTCTGCCTTCCACTCTGTCTGCCTGTGCTCGCTCTCGCTCGCTCTCTGACAAATAAATAAATAAAATCTTTAAAAAAAAAAAAAAGAATTTAAGTAGGCAAGATCAGTCAAAATCTCAAATGTAAGTGCAATGTCAGAGTTAATTTACCAAGCTGACCTCTGGTTTCCTTTATTTACTTACCTGTGGAACTTTCTCTTACTTTTCTGAGAGCTAAGCTACACATTCAGAAGGATATTTGCCCCATTTTGTGTAACATTTCTAGGTGTTTTCGGTGGAAGGACTATCCAGAAAATGTAGCCTAACACACTTCCAGAAAAAGAAATCTGTGAAATTTCTTCATCTGTTGTGGTTATAATTATTCTATCTGGGTAGTGTAGTAAGTCAAGTGAACAAGGTTCAGGGCTTACTATCACATATTAACCATTTAAAAAGAAAGAAATAAAAGAAAACAAAAAAGAATTCAAACTCATTTTTAATGGGATTTTTGCCCCTGCCTGTTGTCACTTTATTTGTCTACCTCTTTAGAAAGATAAGATGAATTTTTTATTTAAGCACATGTATTTATTAAGTTTCCCATTTTATGAGAGATGTTAATCCTACATTCAGCATGGATTCAAAACACAAGGCTCCAGATATACAACAACACAGCAAGCCAGCTTTGGGAGCCCAAGAAACATTAAGTTCACTTCTTTAATATTTAAAATGTATCAAAGCCTTAGGTGAAACAAACAGTATTTATGAAAGAATCTATCTGCAAAGGTAGCATTTCACCTATTCCTTTATGGTTCTCATCCTTTGTTATGCATAATCATTACTCTTAAAATTTTAAAAATCCAGGGGCGCCTGGGTGGCTCAGTGGGTTAAGCCTCTGCCTTCAGCTCAGGTCATGATCTCAGGGTTCTGGGATCGAGCCCCACATTGGGCTCTCTGCTTCCTCCTCTCTCTCTCTCTGCTTGCCTCTCTGCCTACTTGTGATCTCTGTCAAATAAATAAAATCTTTAAAAAAAAAATTTTAAAATCCAAACCAAAGAAATCAAAATCTCTCTGGGAAGGACATGGACATGTTCATTTTTAGAAAGTTCCACAGGTGCTTCTTTCTGAAGGGCAACAACCAAGACTGACAGCTAAAACCCTGAATATTTAAAAATCTATCCCTGGATTAAATCTGAATAATGGATAGCTGTATATGTTTTATACTTATAACGAAAGCAGACAACATATATAGTTACATATAGCACATATATATCACAGCAAATTTTGGTGAATCATAGGATATCATGTTATAGGCCTGTATTGAGGGCATCTTAAAAAAACATCTTATGAAATGCATTGTCATACTTATAGTAGAGATTTTAATTAAGAAGTTATCCATTGAATGGGGAAGGTGAATTGGTGGAAGGTGGTCAAAAGGTATAAACTTCCAATTAGGAGATAAACCAGGTACAAGGGATGTAATATACAACATAATGACTATAGCTAATGCTGCTATGTGATAGGGACATTGCTAAGAGAGTAAATTCTAAAAGTTCTCAATGGAGAAATTTTTTTTTTACCTTTTTCCTTCTTTTTATTATATCTGTATGAGAAGATGGGTGTTACCCAAACTTACTATGGTAATCATTTCATAATATATGTAAATCAAATCATCATGCTGTAGGCCTTAAACTTATACATTGATGTATGATAATTACTTCTCAATAAAACCAGAGGAAAAAAGTTATCTGTTATATTATCCAGTGACTCTTCAAACTCTTACTCTTCACAATGCCATGATACTCCATGTGGAAAACCCTAAAGATTCCACCCCAAAATTTCTAGAACTCATACATAATTCAACGAAGTGGCAGGATATAAAATCAATGGACAGAAATCAGCTGCATTTCTGTACACCAACAATAAGACAGAAGGAAGAGAAATTAAGGAATTGATCCCACTTACAACTGCACCAAAACCCATAAGATCCCTAAGAATAAACCTAACCATGAAAGAAACTGAGAAAGACACAAAGAAATGGAAAAACATTCCATGTTCATGGGTTGGAAAAACAAATATTATTAAGATGTTTAAGCTACCTAGAGAAATTTATACATTTAGTACAACCCCTACCAAAATACCATCAACTTTTTTCATAGAACTGGAACAAATAATCCCCAAATTTGTATGGAACCAGAAAAAACCCCAAATAGCCAGAGGAATGTTGAAAAAGAAAACCAAAGTAGGTGGCATCATAATTCCGGACTTGAAGCTATATTACAAAGCTGTAATCATCGAGACAATATGGTACTGGCACAAAAACAGACACATAGGTCAATGGAACAGAATAGAGAACCCAGAAATGGACCCTCAACTCTATGGTCAACCAATCTTGGACAAAGTAGGAAAAAAATATCCAATGGAAAAAGGACAGTCTTTTCAACAAATGTTCTTAGGAAAATTGGACACCCATATGCAGGAGAATTAAACTGGACCATTTCCTTGTACCATACAAAAGCAGACTCAAAAATAGATGAAAGACTTAAATGTGAGACAGGAATCCATTAAAATCCTAGAGGAAAACACAGGCAGTGACCTCTTTGACCTCAGCTGCAGCAACTTCTTACATCTCCAAAGGCAAGGAAAACAAAGGCAAAATGAACTATTGGGACTTCATGAAGATAAAAAGCTTCTGCACAAAAGAAACAGTCAACAAAACCAAAAGATAGCCAACAGAATGGGAGAAGATATTTGCAAATGTCCTATCAGATAATGGTCTAGTATACAAAATCTATAAAGAACTTACCAAACTCAACACCCAAAAAACAAATAATCCAACCAAGAAATGGGCAGAAGACACAAACAGACATTTCACCAAAGAAGACATACAGATGGCCAACAGACTCATGAAAAAATGCTTACCATCACTCAGTATCAGAGAAATACAAACCAAAACCACAATGATATATCACCTCACACTGGTCAGGATGGCTAAAATTAACAAGTTAGGGAAAAACAGATGTTGGCGAGGATGAGGAGAAAGGGAAACCCTCTCACACTGCTGGTGGGAATGAAAGCTGGTATAGCCACTCTGGAAAATATTGTGGAGGTTCCTCAAAAAGTTGAAAATAGAGAAGCTACCCTAGGACCCAGCAATTGCACTACCAGGGATTTACCCCAAAGACACAAAAGTAGTGATCAGAAGAGACACCTACATCCCAATGTTTATAGCAGCAATGTTCATGAGAGAACTATGGAAAGAGACCAGATGTCCACAAATGAATGGGTAAAGAAGATGTGGGGTATGTGTGTGTGTGTGTGTGTGTGTGTGTTACAAATTGGAATATTACTCAGCCATCAAAAAATGAAATCTTGCCACTTGCAATGACGTGGATGGAACTGCTAAGTGAAATATGTCAATCAGAGAAAGTCAACTACATAATCTCACTCATGTGGAATTTAAGAACTCATATGTGGAATTTAAGAAACAAAACAAAGGTTTATAGAGGAAGAGAGGGGAAAATAAAACAAGACGAAATGAGAGAGGGAGACAAACAATAAGAGACTCTTGAACACAGGAAAAAAAACTGAGGGTTGCT
Source organism: Mustela erminea (assembly GCF_009829155.1). Classification (NCBI taxonomy): domain Eukaryota; kingdom Metazoa; phylum Chordata; class Mammalia; order Carnivora; family Mustelidae; genus Mustela; species Mustela erminea. Next base: position 30,108,174 of record NC_045629.1, on the reverse strand, counting down.
GGAGGGGAGATGGGCAGGGAGATGAATTAACTGGGTGATGGGACAGTAAGGAGGGCATGGGATGTAATGAGTACTGGGTGTTATATAAGACTGATGAATCAATGAACTCTACCTCTGAGACTAATAATATACTATGTGTTAATTACTTGAAAGTAAATAAAATAAAATTATAAAAATCGTAATAAATTATCCAGTGACTCCATGAGAATTCATAGGCAGATTTTTGAAGTCTCAGACCTAGGTGTGCTCTCACAGAGAAATTATTATTATTTTTTTTAATACAACATGAATCATGTAACTAACTATTCCTGTACTCTGGCCACTACAAATTTGGATCTAATTTATGGCCAAAACCTAGCCTGTATACAGCATCTCATGACACATATTTTGGGACTAACGTTATTCCTTCTTTTTCCTTTAGCTCTTAATTCTCATTTTTCCTTTTCATATTTTCAATTTTGTATAATATTTTATCTCACTGTAGGTCATGGATCTCTGTATACTGCCTTAAAACTTTCTGTAATAAGGAGATATAGATATAGAGATATATAGATATAACTGGAATGATTTGTTTTATACTTAAAGAGAGCGAATGTCAGATGTACAAATACTGTGACAGATAAGAAAGGGAAGTACATGGATAATCACAAGCTCAGCAGGTAATTTAAATAAATTTAAATACTGCTGAAAATTATAATGCCAGTCTAAAGGGTCTATTACTCAATTTGCAGAGGTAAAAATAATCATGTTACACTTAAAATTAAGATATAGAACACAAATGAATGCAGTAAAACTGAACAAACTGTTCCCAAGCATTGACAATAATAATACAAGGTCTAGAAAAATATCATTTATGAAAAAAAATCATTTATGCCCAAACTATTTAGTGTACAGCTTAAAGTGAAAATAAATCATATAGCAAAGGAAAAATCAGATTTTCTATTAAAAGCCTGATACATATTTTGTATTTGGTCCTTAGAAGACTACGTATATTCATTTTTATTTTAATTAATAGACTCTCAGAACTAAACATACCTGGCTATGTAGCTCTCAGTATATGTTTTTCTTTTGTTTGTAACCACACCTGAGGAAGGATTTCTTGCCAAACTTGGTGGTGTGGAATTCCGAGGTTTGATGTTAGTTCTAGAAGAGAGAAAGAGATGGCATAATGAAAAGGTATTGAATAGCAAGCATTTATTTCTTATATTGCTTATTTACATGATTAATTTTGAAGCTGTAGAAAGGTGAATTCAAAAGAGTAAAACTGAATTATTTTAAATCTGAAAACAACAGTAGTTAAAACAAAGGATAAACCAAAGCATTTTGCATTTACTAACATTAACTTGATTGTAAATAAAATTAATTTAAAAAACCATATATATATATATATATATATATATACGTGTGTGTACACACATATGCTTTACATGAAATTTTAAGTCAATAATCCTGACAGGCATTAGGTTTTTAAAAATTTAAATCTATAATTCCTTCAAAATAGAGAGGTATCTTGTTAAATGCCTATGAATAACTGTTAAATAATGTTATATATTATGAGATATGGTTAAATCCAAGAAAAAAACCATAGGCTAACCATTTTAATAATTTTCAATTTATGAAAGCCTGTTTTTGGAAATAGCAACTAAAATAAATGGGTTAATATAATTTTCCCTTATAAGACTTAATCTCACCAAGTATACAGCCTGGGCTATCTGCTACTAGTAGAGGATTTCTGGTTGGATTATCACTTAATTCCCTTTATGAAATTTCAGGAAACAAAGAAAGCTCAGAGGGTTGAATGATGGTACAATGGTAAAAGTATAGGATTTGAGATTCAGATGAATCTGGATTCAAATCCCAATTGCTACTGACTAATATGGAGGTAGTGGCCAACCTGTATCCAAGTTCCCCCATTTATAAAGTATGACTATCATCACTTACCTTAGAAGAAATTGTGGATACCAACTGCAATTTATATAAACATTTAGAATAGTTGATGATGATGATGATACTATTATTACTATTATCGATATTGATACTGTTCCTAGTCAACATTGACAAAATGTTGCTTATTACTACATTTGGTACAGATTTCTAATAGCTTTCATATATAAAGTTACTTCCTCCTCATAATAATCCAATGGATTAAGTAGTATTAATAACTCCATTTTAGAAATGAGGCAACTGAGGCAAAGAGTGGTTAAGTAACAACCAAGGTGACATCCAGTATGTTGCTGAACTTGGGGTCATATGGTAAATAAAGAGCTAGTTCCTCTTTAGAGATTTAGTCAAATCTTTTCATTTCAGAGATATGCAATATTGTGTTATAGCAACAAACAGAATACTTTTTAAAACTCCTTTAGATTGTAAGTTCTTCAACTATGGCTGAAATTTTTCCCCTTTATAAAGCAAAGCTGGAGAGTCTGAAAATTCTACATAGCCACCTCCATAGCCACCTCCAAAATACACACAGGTTAATAACTACATCTATTTTTTGAATGCCAAATATGATGCCAGGTACTATGAATACTTTACTTGGTTTAATCTTCATAGCAATCTCAGAAGATATTATTCCCATTTTAAAATTGAAGAAAATCATATTAGAGAAATTATGTAAGCTACAAAGCTATTTCAAGGCTACAGTATTTGAACCTGAATTTAGGTGGGTCATATTACAAATCTTATTATATTCAATAGGAATGCTGTCTGTTGTTCAAAGAGAGGCTGCTTTGAATAGTTACTTCAAATTTTTTCTAAACTTTGACTAGAACCATCTTGGTAAATGATTGGGTTACCCTGGCCCTCTTCAAATGCCTGCTGATAGTCTAACCATGACATATACTCTACTCTTAAATAGCCCTCTAGGAAGTTGAACTGCTATAGTACCTTTTCAGGAATTCAATCTCTAAGAAAATCACTGCCAAACAATAGCAATTCCTCCAGTGAGAATTGTAAGAGAACTAGAAAGGACACATTTTTTATTTTTTGGCTCTAGAACAAAGCCTTGTTAGAAATCCTATCACCTTCATTTAATATGTACATGAGATACACAGATAATACAAATATACCTATGGATATAGACACATAACCTCACCATGTCTATGAAGTTATTCAAAAAATTAGAAAATAACGCTTAAAAAAATTAGAAAATAAAAACTAGGGGGAGAAAAAAAGAAGAGAAAAATTAGAGAAATAAGATTATCATCAGTAACCATCATTCTTAACTACCTATCATGTACTTTTAGTAACTGTTTCTAAGAGGTGGAATCTGAGCATAGGGAACCATTCTTAAGAGATTGGGAAGAACAGTCTTGATTAGTACTTAAAACATGTTGACATAATCTCACATGGTCAACACTTTTTTGTTCCTGTCCAGAGTTTGAAAAATGCTACCCTTATTCTGTACCTGCAGTCAGCTTGTTCTAGGTCAAAAAATAACAAAAGAAGGTTTAATTTTGGAATTATACTTACTCCACCTTATTGTTAATCAGTGTTTCTTTGAAACACATTTCAGAGAGACTAGAGAACAACAACAGTACTAAGAAAAATGGCTCAGGGCACAAATTCTTCCTCATATGATTTATCATGAACTACTTAAAAATAACACATGGGTGCTGCTAATATTTTAAAGGTTTCTCCCAACTTTATTTTCTATTTAATTAAATTAATCCTTCTTTTCGTATGTGGTAAGACAATGCTGTAGTAGGAGTTGGTTTAAAAGTTAACTAAGAGGGGCGCCTGGGTGGCTCAGTGGGTTAAAGCCTCTGCCTTTGGCTGGGGTCATGATCCCAGAGTCCTGTGACTGACCCCACATCGAGCTCTCTTCTCAGCAGGGAGCTTGCTTCCCCCTCTCTCTGCCTGCCTCTCTGCCTACTTGCGATCTGTCAAATAAATAAATAAAATCTTAAAAAAAATAAAAATAAAAGTTAACTAAGTGAACTCTGTTTAATAATATATTTTTCAACTTTAATAAGTAATTTATCTGATTCAAATTTCATCATTTTAAAATGGGAGAGCCAGAGTTGGTATTAGAGCCCCATCTAGAAAACCCTTTAGACATCTATGGAAGAGTTCCAAGGTGACTGCCCTTGCCACTCACCTCTGTTTTCAGCTTTCTGTGCCAGTACAGAGGAGAGTGTCATATCTTTTTCCCCATTTTATGTGGAATTTGTAGCAATTTAACCAAAAGACTGAAAATCCCTAGACTGAATATTCTCTAAAATCTCTTTGTTTTCTGCCTTTTTATAATTAATCATCCTAACTAAAAAATAATACAGCAATATTACATATTATGTATGGCATAATATCCCCTGTACTCTTCTATTTGAACATATTACTCCTAAGGGGTGACTGTGTGGCACAGTCAGTTAAGCATTCGACTCCTGATTCCAGTGTAGGTGGTGATCTTGGGTTCATGGAATTAAGACCTGCGTCAGGCTTCATGCAAGGGTGGGGTCTGCTTGGGAGTCTTTTTTCCTCTTCCTCTGCCCCTCGTGCCCTGTGCCCTGTGCTCTCTCTCAAATAAATAAATCTTTAAAAATATATATATACTCCTGAAAGAAAGCTTCATAAAGATAACAATCATTGAAGGTGACTAATATTTCAACCCCTCTAAAAGTTAAAATTTAATAGAAATAAATGTATGCTAAAAACAGCTTTATTTAGAACAACAGAAATGTTCATCTGACACATAGTGTTTTAAATCCTATAAGATTATTTAGCACTTCTTGGCTTAAAAATGATTAAAATAAGATTTTTTTAAATATAGGAATGTATAAGTTTATAGTATTCAATTATACAAAGGCTTTAAGGAAATATCTGAAAAAGGTTAACCAAACTGAGTTACAAATACTTACTTGTAAATGGGTAATAACTCATGTCTTTTGATGGCACTGTCTGATTTTGTATCACTGTCATACAACCTTTGCACATGTCTTCCAGTTCGAAGTGGAGGGCCTAACTTGTCCATCTTACTATTAAAATATATAAAGGTGTACCCATAAGGAGACTGCTGTTTGTTTCTTTATATTAAAAAAAATTTTTTTTAAACATTATTCTGGTTCATCAGAAATCTACCCCCCACGCTCTTAATTACTGGACTGCCAGGCTAAGGACTGTCAAAAAGAATCCTTGGATGTCATACAATGTCCGCTATTAGATATGACAATTCTGCCGCTCCTGGCCACCCTGCCAGTTGTGATGAACACCCAAACAAACGCCACATTTATACACAGCAGGGCATTGGAAGCAGTAAAGAAACTTAAGAAGGACAAAAATTGTTTCAAATAAAATTTGTGAACCTAGAAGTGAACTAGAAGTTACTATCCTGATAAGTAAGACTGAGCTGATATTCCTTGAGTTCACAAATAACCTAATTTTTCTCCTTCCCTGATTTCATAGTACTTTTCTCCTTTTTCTTATTATTTTATAATTTTTCTTACATTTAAAATTCCAAGTATAAAGCAATCAAATAAATGATATTTATATCTTTAACTCTATCTGATTTTATAACAAAGAATGATTATGAAATTTGTACAGAGAATATAAAGCATGATGTATGAAAAAACAGGGTTGGCAATCTGAAAAATCACATGTAGAAATGTTAAGTGGACCTGCTAGCCATCTGAAGTTCTCTTTTTTTTTAACCAAAAGTATAAAGGAGCTCCACCTGGAGGAAAATAGGAATAACTGCAGGTTTGTAGAGATGTCATTGTTTTACATCAACCAAATAACTGAATCCTATGTAATATTACCAACCAATATTCACTCATTGTAGGGAGCAGTGAAAATTAAATTAGGAAGGTAGGAGAACTATCTTAAACAACTACTGAATAACACATTACTGCTTGTTAACTTAAAAAGGATACTCTTTTTAAGGGATGCTTGTTTGCTCCAATGCACTCTTCCACTTACTCGTTAACCCTACAAATCATGAGCACCTACTATGTATCAGGCACTATGCTACACTCTGGGGACACTGTGGTAAATGCATTTTGTCATTTAGTGTCTAAAAGAAGCTGTTCATTGTTCTAGATTATAAAGGGCTCTACAGAGGGACACACTTTATTAATATTTATATTCTTTTGGTATCCTATACATAGCAGGTATTTTATTATGAAAGTTGTTATTAATACTTTGCAGATGGTGGTGCTTGTCCATTTGCTGTGTTATAAATTCAACTCAGATGATCTACTTATGTATATGTATATGTGATTTATATATACATATACACACACACAATTCAAATGTTACGTAGGCTAAATGTCAGTAAATATTATTCTTAAGTTCAAATCACTTACGTTCTTCTATAGTTTGTTACTGTTACTCTATGTTGTTATCAAGGTATAACCAAACAAAAACAAAATTCATAAGTCTCAATAATAAAATCAAGATTATATTTTTACTATGTAAAAATTTATATGGTGTATTTATTTTATAAGCTACACATAATTTTTGTACAAATCTATATATAAATTTTATATATTTGAATATATTTTTATGTATAAACCTTGATTACATATATATATTTTTTGCCATGCAATAATAATCTGCATTGGGGTAATTATATAAATTTAAAAGTTATTAGTTCATGAAAGTATTTAAATCTTCCCCTAAACTAACCCTCATCTTAAGATATGACAAACCATTTCTCAGTACCATCTTCATATTTATTTTAGTGAGCATGAACACTTCCTTGCTCACATCTCCTTTTCTAACAAATCCCTTCATTTTGGTTCCTCAATCTCCAACAGGACTAAAGTTAAGTCAAAGCAGCAACAAGACAAAGGGCTATTTGGGAAGAAATTAAAATCTTTGCAAAAGTAGTAAACTTTTAAAAAGGTGTTTTAAAAAGATGTTCGAAGGCTTCAACAGACTGATCCTTGGTTGAAGTTTCTTTGCCTTTCTTAGTCTTGCAAATCATCAATAACTGACTTAAGGAAAGAAATAAAATGAGTATAAGAACCAGGAAGCCTGTGTCTATTTCATGTTGTGTTCAGACCTCAGGTGTACTGGGTGTTTCAGGTTAGGAAAAAATATTACCTTTACTGATGTTAACACTGAATTTATACATCTGGAGTTACTTTGAGAATTAATAAATTTGGGCAAAGACAACAAAAAGCCTACTTTGTTATGTATTTTTAAATTATTCACAAAGTTTGAGGAACATAATTTCAACGTGGCAGTAATCCACAATGGAACTATCGATACCAATGTTTTTAGCGTGATTCTATGCTATTTTTCTTTTAAAAGTTTCAATTTGGTAATGTTGATTATATACCCAAGGGCTGAAAGAAATTAGGCTGAAATAAATAAATCCATTCAGCAGTAGATGCAGTCTTGCCACTGCTAAGGAAAACATAAGAGGGTATTGTGAAGTCCACTAAGCACACCCACATAGCACACATCTGGTGCAGACTAAGCAATTCGATATACATAATATGATTTCAATCCCATATGAAATTCAAAGATATGTCCTTAAATTGGTACCTAGATTTGGTTAGAGTCAACAACAAAGTATATTTTTAACTTCTTGCTATTCTTTTAATGCAAGCACAGAAATGCGTTGGATAAAAAAAAGTTTAAAAATCCTTTGGTGGGGTGCCTGGGTGGCTCAGTGGGTTAGGCCTCTGTCTTCAGCTCAGTTCAGGAACTCAGGGTCCTGGGATTGAGCCCCACATCGGACTCTCTGCTCAGCAGGGAGCCTGCTTTCCCCCCTCTCTCTGCCTGCCTCTCTGCCTGCTTGTGATCTTCGTCTGTCAAATGAAGAAATAAAATCTTTTTTTTTTAAGATTTTATTTCTTTATTTTACAGAGAGATAGATCACAAATAGGCAGAGTAGCAGGCAGAGAGAAGGAGAAGCAGGATCCTTACTGAGCAGAGAGCCCGTTGTGGGGCTCAATCCCAGGACCCTGGGACCATGACCTGAGCTGAAGGCAGAGGCTTAACCCTCTGAGCCACGCAGGCTCAGAGCACCCCAGAAATAAAATCTTTAAAAAAAAAAAATCCTTTGGTTCCATGGACCACTAACCTACAAAGTTCCCAGATACTTCACATGACTTAAATACATATATATATACATATATATCTACTGTTAAATAATCCTTAAAATCCATAACTTCAAATTATAAATGTCCAATTCCTATGATAATTTACTTATTCTAAAATAGAGAATGCCAACTTTTCTTGTGAAGGGTCAGACAGTAAATATTTTAAGCTTTAATGGCTATGCTATCTCTGTCAAATACTCATCTGTGCCACTGTAACATGAAAGCAATCACAGACAATACATAAATAATTGGGTGTGGCCATATTCCAATAAACCAGTTCTTGGGCAAGTTTTGGCTCTCAGGTCATAGTTCAAAAAGATCAACTGCTCTAGAATATAAAATTCCATATATGAGAGGATGCCAGTACTTTAAGATTTTGAAAAGATATCAGTGATTTTTAAAGGTTTTCCATAGGGGCACCTGGGTGGCTCAGTGGGTTAAAGCCACTGCCTTCGACTCAGGTCATGATCCCAGAGTCCTGGGATCAAGCCCTGCATTGGCTCTCTGCTCAGCAGGGAGCCCGTGTTCCCCCCACTGCCTCTGTTTGCCTCTCTGCCTACTTGTGATCTCTGTCTGTCAAATAAATAAATAAAATCTTTTAAAAAAATTAAAAATAAAGGTTTTCCATATATTAAAGAACTTGATAGATAATAATGTTATCTTGTAATCCCAGACAAATATATATTACTGTCAAACTAATATATTTTATAGATGATGAACTGTAATTTTGACCAAGACTTTTTAATATAAAATGACTATATGTAGTTGAGTATAACTGCCCCAATATAATAGTGTATCTAAAAAGAAATAATACTTTAGCAAGCTTTCAAAATATTTATAGCTGAGAATGAATTCACATTTTAAGAAATACTTGGTAATGAAATCAACCTACTGGAATAGGTTTTATTTGAAAAAAACATTGACCTTGGGAAGGTCCTTGTTTATTGTTGATACCATAAGAGTGAATTACTCAGGAGCATGCAAACCACTCAGTCTTACAAGACTGTGACAACCCTGATATAATAAAAAGATGACTTCTGAAAGAATATTGAAAAAAAATCTACCATTTTGCATTTTGTATCTTCACAGACACACATAGTTATGATGTTCTGGGGCATTTAAAGTTTTAAAATGTGTCACACTTCTACTTTTGATCCTAAACTTATCAAATCTTATACATATGGCAAAGCCAATAACCTTAATCACTGGTATCCATGTAAGAAGCCACACTACAATTCTAGGTTGTTTTAGGCATTTCTAGATCAATAATAAATGACAGAGAAGATTATAAAAATCTAAACAATGTTCCACACAAATTCAACTCACACAAAATCAAAAGACTGGCTTATGAGAAAAGCCTGTTTCTACTTATACAAAAATGTACTTAAAAACCAGATATTTGTTTCTTATTGTTGTCAATATAATTCAAGTATGAGAAATCAAATTCAATTTATTAAGAAATGCTTCTTGAATGCATTCTGTTGCTCTACTTTTTCATGTCTGTTTGGGGAAAGACAACAAAAAACCCGTTTTTTTTTTTTTGTTTTTCATAGCAACTGAACAGAAGTAAATCTTTGATATTTGATATTTTAACTACTGAAAATTATCAGCTAAAATGTCCATTTTGGTTGGTAATTAACCACTAAGAAAACACAAATCTCAAGGTATGACTGTATAAATTCGCTGACACAATTCAAATATGGTAATGTTTATTTAAAATCTTTGTGTTTCACCATACTTCTCAAATTCCCTAGGATTAAAGATAGTCATCTTTTACAATAAGAGAATATTTTTCCATTGAGGGAATTTTTTGCTTTTAAAAAAATGTGATAAAACTGGTTGACCCACAGGTTATCTAGAAGTTAACTAACAAACAAGAATTTTTCCAAGATAAATTTTTCTGCAGGGTGATTTCAATATATGCTAAATATTACAGATCACTGGTATGCATGAGTAAAGCTGGCCACAATAAAGATTATATACAAAAGGCTTTAAACAATCACGAGTTACTGAAATGGCTCTATTTCACTAATCTCAGAAGGATCTTCATTTCTTTCTATAGCTAACCAGATGTCTTAATTCCACCTTTACTCAGTCCTGAAGGATATGTAGTCATAGAAATAATGATTGCCATAGAATTCTCAATTATCCCACCAGTACCAGGACCATGGTTCTTTGATGTGCCAACAGGTTGACAAATGAAGGATTTAATTTGTTAATTCATTATTTGTTTCATTTATTCACCAAAAATTTATTGTGCGTCTATATGCCAGACATTATACTACATTTTATAGTTATATCTGTAAGCAAGGCAGACACACAGAGCTTTGCTACCAGAGCTTACAATCTAGCGAGGGAAAAAAACAACATAATAAATACCAAGTCAATACACTCAATAATTCTTAAAAGGAAAAGAAAAAAATGAACTCTGCCACTAAATAGATAGCCATGAACAGTTCTATTTAATATAGTAATATAGTAATGTTCCAGATAATATGGTAATATATCAGCCATAAGCAAACACCAAGCCTCTTCATAGCAGTTAGAAACATTCTTCTAACATATAAGGACTATATATAAAATGTACAATTGGGAATCTACAGAGTTATGTTTGACAGTTTAATACGATGTGAGACCACAAGAAATTTAAAATCTTTATGGCATTGTAAGCAGTGCATAATTTATAAAATTACTGTGCTCAAAGTCTTTGCTTTTTAGTAAAGACAAATTTTCTCCTAGGGATTATATAAATTTTGCTCAAATTATGTTAGGTCATGATGCTGCCAACATCTAACCAAAGTCACACAATGTTGTGAGTGAGACAAAAGAGATATGCACAAAGTCATACAGGTATTCATTGGCAAAGTAGGATCTTGAAGCCTAGATTTCTAATCCAAAGTTAGTGCTACTTTTCATTATACCAGCCAGCTTAACAAGCCCTATTAAGAATATAAGGGAGAGTGTGAGTACAACTTAATATGGCCATCTGACAAAATTACCAGTATGAGGGGAAAGGCACTAAAAAAGATCAGCTTTTAATTCATAATTCATAAATCAAACTATAACACAACATGGAAGGCAATTCTGTGATATGGTAAAAAGGATTTGTAAAAGTTAAAATACGTATTGCCATCTACACCTTAACTAAAAATGATGAGTTAACTCAGTAGAGAAACTAAAAAATAAAACAAAATCAGTTTTTTTTTTACCACCGAAAGATGAGAACATTTTACTTTTCAGCCATCTGTTCTACTGCTAACCTGTCTCTTTCTTAAGGATAACCTATGTTTTCTTTTTGGAAGCACAACAAAAAGAAAAACATTTAAACTAATTGAATCTTATTAGTTGATTTTTTTCTTTTTCTACAATGATAATTATATTAAACTCCTTTTAGATTTTGTACTTTCTGTGTAGTCCAAATTAGGAAACAAAAGACAGTTGCTCTCACTTGATAAATAACCCTATACATATTTCCTACACTAAAAAAAAGTGATAACCCATATCTGAAAATAATGAGCACTGTATTTCCTAAACCAACTTTAACAGTATCTGTGAAGTATATACTAAGCCTTCAGTCTAAAGATCACATGGTAACCCTTAAATTTTCTGATTTACCAAAATGGAAGAGAAAGGGAGTTTCTACTGAGATAAGAGGATTTCTAAAATCTCAAGTGTTACCAACCATTTTTCCCACATTAAAATAATTGTGGAAAGCTTAATAATGCTACTTTCTTAAAAGTCACATATATAAAACTGTAGAAAGATAAAAAGTATATTAAAAGTATTAAATAAGTGGAAAATAATCATCCACTGTTAATATTTCAGCATACTTTGTCTTTTTTGTCTACACACATTTTTATAGTTTCTATCTCAGTATACATAGGAGTTTGTGTCCTACATTCTTACCCTGTTATAGTAGAATTATATGTTTTATAGTTGCATAGTATCCCTGTATAGATTGTTATAATTTGCTATTCAAACAAAGGTAGAAATTTAGGTGGTTTTATTTTATTTTTTTTAACATTGTAATCAAACCATATGAAAAAAACCAATGTTTTGAGCCAAAGAGACTCCAATTTGTAACCTGCTTCTAACTCTTAATAGCTGTATGGTTTTGGGCAAATTGTTTTTGCTTCTCTGACCCTCATCCTATGGTGGTAGGGTGGTTTTAATAAAAAATATATGAAAAAATGTCTAACACAGTGCCTGATACATAATGTTTCATAAGTAATGGTTACACAAAAATCTTCTGTATTTCAAATGATTTCCTTAGACTAGATTTCCAGAAGTAAAATTATTCAAAAAGTACGAATGTTTTTTGAGCTCTGGATACATGCCACCAGATTTTTTCCAAAATGGTTATCCTAATAAACTTCAACAGTACTGTATGTGCCCCTGACCAGCAATATGTTAAAAGGGAAATGAACTTTTGAAAGAAAATCAAGGTTAATAAAAGTCAATTACCTAAATAAAGTGTATGTGTGTGTGTGTGTGTGTGTGTGTGTATCACTAATCAATTAAATTCAAATAGACTTACCCTACATGAGGGGCTGCTATCCCTTTATGGGAAGGAGATAAGGTCTGAAGTTTGTTTCCCAAAGAGCTGTTAACTGAAGACACTTTACCTGAAGGCACACCTTATAATAAAAAAGGTTATTGGTTTTAATGACATTCTGAAAAGGAAAAATCACATAAAACAGAGCACCTGACAAGGAAAACAATGCTTTAGTGGCAATAAATCTTTGCAGCAATAGATCCAAACAAGTTATGAACTAAGAAAAGGTTTTTTAAAAATTAAATTTCCAGAGAACATATAGCATGCTTCATTTCTAATTTTTATATTTATTTATCACAATTTACATATAAATAAAGGTATACATTAGTTAGTCAATATCTCCTTCAAGTCATTAATCATGTGTCTATTAGGACAATTGTCAAGTTCAGAGCAGTATATATAGAAATGAAGGGGAAATACTGCGGTCAAAGAAATCAAGAAAAGAACTTGGTCAACACTCTGAATAGGTAATGTATCAGAAACAACATCAAGAATAGACATTTAAGGTGGGAAAAAAAGGCTATAAAATATCCTAAGTAGAAAGTTTTTGAAAGTTACTTTATTTTTACCCAGAAAGAATTACATATCCTCCACATCTCTTTCTAATTATAAATCTATTTTAATAATCCCAAGCAGAACACTATCTTCATTTCTGTCTCTACAAACAAACAAAAAACAATAATAACAATAAAAAAACCCACGTTATTAATGGAGCTCATTACCTACAACAGTTTTGCTAGTGCCACTTGGTTGTGGTAACCGTGAAGATCCTGATGGTACAGTTCCAGGAGAATTTGACTTTTTAAGTGCAGGCGGCTTATACTAAAGTAATGAAAATAAAATATTTTACAACATTACTTTTTGAATACAGGTTGTAAACTGCATTTCAAAACCTCACATACCCTTAAATGAGCAATTTTCCTTATTAGCTACTGAATAACAGAAATTGAGAAAGGATAGATTAAAATATATCACCTCAGAGAGAGGTTTCCCAAAATATGCTCCATCTCAAAACTAGTGTACTGAAAGTTTGACTCAGATATTCCACTGCTAAAATAAACTAAGAGCAGCTTTGCCCCGTCCATAGGGAAAAAAAAAAAAAAAAGGTCAAATGGGAAAAATTTCTTCAATGTTAAGATTTTAAACGCCAAACAAATATTAATAGAAAAACTTACAAACACCCAATGATGCTCACTTAGCAATGCAGCTTTAAAGGTCCAAATTTTTACATGTTCCTGGGTATGGTTTTAGGTTTCATTTATATAATTCAGTCATATTTCCTACTGACAATAATTCATAAGATTACAAATAAGTCTGCAAGTTTTACAAGAGCTGCCTTATGGATCTCCTGAACACGAAGGGAAAGAATTCTGGCTTCACTGTTCTCACCAGATCATATTAAATGAATAGAACATGCGTTGAGGAAAAATAGGCTATTTTTTTCCTCTACTTTCTAGAAAGAAGCATTATCAATTTTATTTTACTATCTCTTACCTGAGTTAAATTTTGCTGTTACTGAGTATTAAAGTGTCTTATTGGTTACCTGCTCCAATATAAAAAACTGAATTTGCCTAAAGGTATACCCCAACTAACAAACAGAAAAGGAATTAAGACTCATGCCACTTTAGTTCTTGCCCTATGCTTCAACTAGAAAGTGATGACTGTACATGAGATTTAGCCCAATACCATAGTTGGACTCCTTAGGACTTTATGTGAAAAGCTGGTTTTAAACACAATATTCAAAAATCAAATCATATTTTATAACCAATAATCAGTATAAAATTTTAGATGCACTACAACTAAAAACTGCTAGCTAAACACAAATTTTAAAGTCAAATATTACAACCTTCAAAATTTAGTATGTGCCCTTATAAGGAAAATAAATCTTGATAAAAAAGCTTCTCTCTCTCTTTCTCTCTCTCTCTCTCTCTCACACACACACACACACACACAACCCATGCACATTTCGCACTATTGCACCAGAAGCGGAAATTTCTTAAGCACTTGGCAACCTTCAATATCTGTCAAATGGACACATGACTGGGATCCTTTGGAGATAAGCCATATTAAGTCACTGTTTCTTTGAAAACCTAAGGGGTGTTTCTGGTTTAAAAAGGCAACTGGCAACTGATAAATCACTGAACTCTACTACTGAAACTAATAACACACTATATGTTAACTAATTAATTTTAAATAAAATAAAAACAAATAAATTTTTTAAAAGGGTTTGGAAAAGAGGGCATCTGGGGGCCGCTGAATCAGTTGAGTGACTCAGACTCCTGGTTTTAGCTCAGGTCATGAACTTGGGAATGTGAGATGACCAGGGTCGGGCTCCAGGCTGAGCAGAGAGTATGCTTGGGGATTTTCTCCCTCTGCCCCTGCCCCACTCACACATCTGTGAGCTCTCTCTCTCTCTCTCTAAAAGGAATAAATCTTTAAATTTAATTAATTTAAATTTAATTAACATCAGTTAATACCAGTGTCTCCCACTAAAATACCAATGAAGATATTAAGAAAGATTTTAAAACTAAGAATAATATGGAAAACAAGCCCTGCCGAAGACCCCTTAAAATATCACAGGCATGTCTACTAAAAACAGGCTTAACTGAATTAAGAAATAGGATAGGTGAGCCACTCATACTGTGCTAACTACCAAAAAAAGAGAAAAATGATTAATATAAACAAAGGGTGCTGGTATAGTATATTATATATGCAGAGGTCAAACCTTTAGGCTTTCAGGATGACTTCAGTAATCAACAATTTTATATAAATTAAATCCATTTTAGTGATTAGAAAAACAAAACCACTATACTTTTATACAGTTATATTCAATCCATATTTCTTTCATTAAATATGTATTTTTTAGATGTTTATTATTTCATGTGCTTTTATACAGATCACAAATCTAATAAATTTTCTTAGTCAAATATTTATGTTTATAAAGACTTGATCTTGAAATTAGAAAGAGCTAAAAGAACAAGGAGGGCATTCATTTTCGATAAAATAGTAAAAGGGCATTATTTGGACTGACCTTTCAACTAAAAAGTAAAAATGCTCTGAAAAGTATAAAAAAAACCATTTTATACAATATGAATGTCAGATAAGAAGAAAAAAATAAACCATTAGGCCAACAACAGTTAAGATTATAACAACAGACTGGCCATCACATGGATTTGCTATATAAATCTACATTACTAGGTGGCCAGGCAAATTAAGCCAAAATTTAAAGTGCTTCCAGATTGGTAGTACTCTTAGATAACCTGGAAGAAACAAAAAGGGTCTTCACGTGAACAATTCTCATGAATAATTTTTGAGGCCAACAAGCACCAAATGATCAGTAATTATGTACATAATGATATAAGAAACCATGATTGAGGGAAAAGAAACAAGAACATATCTGCAAAGATCACGTGATACTACAATTATCAGCTACAGAGTATAAAACAATTATGCTTACTATAGTTAAAGAAATAAAAGACAACTCTGGAAATATTAACAGGGAATTAGAAACTATAAAAGGTAAAATAGGAAATTAGAAAACCAGCCAACTTCAAGAAATTAAAAAATGCAATAATTGACTACAAACTCGGTGGAGGTGAAATAGCTGCTTAACTCTCTTACAGACAATAAAAAAGGATCTTAAAAAAAAAAGATTTTAAGAGACTGGAAACCATCCAAAAGCAGTTCTGGAAAACTGGTAAGTATGTATTCTGGGTTCAACTGTAAGAAAGGGAAAGGAGCAAGGAAGGGGAAGGGAGAGGCAAGAAAAGAAAAGGAAAAAGAAAGAGAAAAACATGACCTATACGTGGCAAAACATAGTCAACGCTATAACCTAGGTGGGCACAGGTATATTAGATTTAGCAGTTAAGACCCTCAAAATAGTTAGGATATACATGTTCGAAAGGTAAAGGGATACACACACAAGAATTAAAGAAAAATATAATAACAGTAAATAACCACATAGAAAATCTCAACAGAGAAAAAAAGGCAAAATACAGGCCTGTTTTTTTTTTTTTTTCAGATAACCAAAACCACAAAATTCCTTGTCAACAGATCTGTATTCTTAGAAGGCTAAAGCTTCTTCTGATTGAAGGCAAATGACAAAATATGGCGACTGAGATTTACAAGAAGAAATGAAGATATCTGAAAATGGTAATATGGGAGTATATAACATGAAAGTAAAATGCAAAATGTGTGTGAGGAGGAGACAGAGGCAGAAGAAAAAAAAAGTACACGTGGATGTGCATAAACATATAAATGTGCATATGCATGTAAATTATTATATATTTATTTTCTAATTTCTTTAAAAGACAGATGACTTTTGGGGTGCCTGGGTGGCTCAGTGGGTTAAAGCCTCTGCCTTTGGCTCAGGTCATGATCCCAAAGTCTTGGCATCAAGCCCCACATCGGGCTCTCTGCTCAGCAGGGAGCCTGCTTCCCTTCCTCTCTCTCTGTCTGACTCTCTTCCTACTTATAATCTCTGTCAAATAAATAAATAAAATCTTAAAAAAAAAAGAACGGATGAGAGAGAGATCACAAGTAGGCAGAAAGAGGAGGAAGCAGGCTCACTGCTGAGCAGAGAGCCCGATGCGGGGCTCGATCCAGGACCCTGAGATCATGACCTGAGCTGAAGGCAGAGACTTAACCCACTGAGCCACCCAAGTGCCCCAGAACGGATGACTTTTAAAGGTGTAAGTATAACACATATAGCAACACACAGGAATACTGATGGGTTTATAGAGATACA
This sequence comes from Mustela erminea, assembly GCF_009829155.1. NCBI lineage: Eukaryota > Metazoa > Chordata > Mammalia > Carnivora > Mustelidae > Mustela > Mustela erminea. The sequence goes on along the minus strand of NC_045629.1, from coordinate 30,090,824 downwards.
TATATATAACAGTAACACTAAGATCGGTGAGAGGTATGTGGAAATAGCCACAGATGGGGTAAGTTAAAAAATGTATTGTGTTATTCCTAGAGTAACCATTTTAAAAAATCTGATGACTGAAAACCAAGAGCAAATAAAATATCTTTTATTAAGACAAAAGAAGCAAGGAAAAAGTATCAGAGGAATAACAAAAAAGAGACAAAAATAGAAAATAGCAACACAGCAGAATTAACCACAAACATAACAATATTATATTGAGTGTAAATGCCTAAACACTCCAACCAACAGTTTGAGGTTGTCAGATTGGATTTTAAAAAAGATGAACTAATTACAGGCTGTCTACAGGAGATGCAAAAACACAAATTTAAGTGAAAGAATTAGAAAGAAATGTAGCATAATTAAGCTGAAATGGTTATTCATTATCAGATGAAACACATTTCAACAACAAAAATTCAAGTTAAAAAACTGAAAGGAAATTAGCATGATCAAACAAAACAGTAATACACTATCAGATGACACATACTTCAACACAAAGAATGCTACCATAGACAAAAAGGCACACTCCATATGATATAAAGTTCAATAGATAGGAAAGATACAATAAATTATAAATATAAATACAATTAATAAGAGAAATTAAAAATACTTAAATGAAAAGCTGGTGAAATTAATGATCTTGAAAAAGTCACAATCATAGTAGAAGACTGCAGGAACATTCACCAAAAAAGACCACATGCTAGGCAATAAAACAAATCTCAAAAATGAAATCTTACCAAGAATGTTCTCACACCATAAGAGAATGAGGCAAAAAAAAAAATAAAATAAATTACAGCAATAAACATCTAGAGGAGCACCAAATATCTGGAAGTAAATGACTCACATTTGAACAAACTATGAGTGAAAGAAGAAATCACACCTATAGGCATTATTTCGCTGAATGCTACTGATAACTGTTGAGGTAGGTACATATTGACCCCATTTTATAGATGTGAATGTGAAGGAGACCAATTTACCAGGATCAGAGGTGTATTTTAGAACATGGAGGGAACTAAGTCAGTTGGGAAGGATGAAGGTATGGATTATGGAGGGTGGGGAAGATCAGGTGGAGATCTCCAGTTAAAAAATAAAAATGAAACAAAACAAATAACAAAAAATACAAAAATAAAAACAACCGACAATAATAACAAAAAAATGAAGGCACAATCACAAATTAGAAAATATTTTCAACTGTCTATTTTCAAGTGAAGAGAAACTGGAGGAGAAAATAACTACAAATCTATCATGATGTCAGGATTTATAAAGCCATAGTAAATAAAAGGATAATCGTGGTCTGAAGACTATATAAAAAAGCAAAGACTGATTTATATGTAAAATCAGAATAGCGACTATTTTATGGGGTGAGGGTCTAAGAGGGAGAGAACATTACAATTCTGGGAGAGAAATGGTATAGTAGAGGTTTTGTGAGATTAATAATACTCTATTTCTTAACCTTCTTGTGGTTACGCATGTATGTATATTGTTTTTTTGTTTAATTTTATTTATTTATTTGACAGAGAGAGACACAGCAAGAGAGGGAACACAACAAGAGTGGGAGAGGGAGAAGCAGGCTTCCTGCTGAGCAAAGAGCCCGCTGCAGGGCTCAATTCCGGAACCCTGGGATCATGAACTGAGCTGAAGGCAGATGCTTAAAGACTGAGCCACCCAGGCACCCGTTTTTTTTTTTTTTTTTTTCTACATGTATAATTTACAATAAAATAACTGAGGAAAATAATGAGGAAAACACCAGAATAAAAGTGTTGTAAAAAATAAGAGGGGAGTTCTACTTCCAATAATATTAACCAAAATTAAATATGGATCCTCTCAAGAAGGCTCCAGTTGTAATGAAGTCTTTTAGTCCAATACTTGATTCATAAGTAATAAGTAAAATGGATTTGATTATTTATTGCCTGCTAGATTTATAGTACTAAAAAAACTGTAAATGAAAGTTTTCTGAAAAATGAAGTTTGCTGAAAAGTATTACATTATCAGGGCACCTGGGTGGCAACAGTCAGTTAAATGTCTGACTCTTGGTTTTGGATCAGGTCATGATCTCAGGGTTCTGAAATGGGAGCCCTGCGTTGGATTCCTCAGTCAGGAGGGAATCTGCTTATGAGTCTCTCTCCTTCTCCTTCTGCCCCTCCCACTCATGTTCTCTTTTCTCTCTAAAATAAATAATCTTTTTTAAAAAGTATGACATTATCAATGTTTTTATAAAATAAATAAATCTCAAAAAAGAGTATGACATTATCAAAGTTTCTGTGTCACAATATGCTTAATGAAAAACAACAGTACTGGGGTGCCTGGGTGGCTCAGTGGGTTAAACCTCTTCCTTTGGCTCAGGTCATGATCTCAGAGTCCTGGGATCAAGCCCCATGTCAGGCTCTCTGCTCAGCAGGGAGCCTGCTTCCTCCTCTCTCTCTGCCTGCCTCTCTGCCTACTTGTGGTCTCTGTCTGTCAAATAAATAAATAAAATCTTTAAAAATTTGAAAAAAAAAAAAAAGAAAAGAAAAACAACAGTACTGTAAAAATTTCATATAACAAAATCCATATACGGTTTATAGCTCTCCATCTCATTTGCTTTTCACAAAGATCATACAGACTACTTTACAGATGAAGAAATAAAGTCTATCATACATGAAATGTTACTTGCCTAAAGCTCAGAAGTAACAGTTGGACTTGAGCCCAGGATTTCATTCCCTTGGGTGTATGGTCACACGTAGCATGGAAACTTTCAGTACATACATGATTTTCAAATGTGGATTTTTATTGCCACTTTTTCACTTTCCAAACCCTCTGATTTCCTCTGAATCGGCTTCACTTACTTTTTAACTAGTTGTCTTACCCTTTCCTAATACCTTTTCAACCTGCATTATTTTCAAGACTCCATTAACTCAAGTCCATTCAATTATTTGTTCTCTATTAAACATTCAAATTTCTTACTCAGTCCCTGAACAGTAATATTAAACTTTAAGCAGGTAAGAAAACTGTAGCTAAATGTTCTGTAAAGCACAAGCAAAAAGCTGTGAATCTGAAAGAGTCATTTTTCTCCTTTATTTGTAGAAATAATTGAGCATTTCACCTGTGTCCGAGAAGTCGCCTTTCCTTTGGTATCAGTAGAAAATTTGCCTTTATTACTAATACGTGCTGCCTGTTCTTTACAGAAATTAATATGTCTATCAGCTGCATTTTCATTAAATCTCCTCTGGCAATATGGACACTGAATATAATCTAAAACAAAAAAAAGAAACACATTAATAAAGTAATTCTTGAAGGGAAACATAAAGAATTATAAATTTTAACGAAGAGTAATTCAAGATGTCTGACAAAGTATTATATTTGATAAGCAAAACTTGTCATTTACTTAAAACCCCCCAACCTGACTACTAAACTCAGTAAAGACATTTAAGAAAAAAATTTACTAGTATATGATAAATTCTAATCTTCTGCCAGCCTAGGATCAAATTTGAGGGGGGAAAGAAAACTCCAAAAGATAAAAATCCTTAGTACAAAAGAATGAATACGTAGAAGAAAAACAGGATTTCTTCTTTGCCTTCATAATATACCATATGTTTTCACCATATCTACATATTTTATACTAGAGATGAAGTTAAGCAGTAATAACATAATATATTAAAAATAAATTTTAAAATTTGGGCTGATCTGTTAAAATATTTTAATTAATAGTTTAATCAGCTTTATACAGCTGTATTTTCTCTTAGATGAAAGAAGAAATAAAAATACACTTCATTAACTAAGATATTTACTATCTGGTCCTTTATAGAAATAGCTTGTCAACCTTTCCACTACAATAACACGTTAAAAATGATCATATGTAGATTTTCTAAATGACTTTTTTTAAATTTATTACTGAAGTATAGCTGACATACAATGCTACATTAGTTTCAGGTGTACAACATGTTCATTTGCCAATTCTATATGATATTCAATCCACACCACCCATCTGTCACCATACAAAGTATATTATTGACTATAGTCCATATGCTTTGCTTTTCATCTCCCTGACTTATTTGGTAAGAACTTCCCTTTACTAAGAAATAAATCTCAATCAAGAGTACTAACACCATTTTAATGCAGCTAACTTCGTACATTTAAATAACTACCTCTTTAAACTATTCTACTAGTCTATGTCAAATTCTATTGTGGATATTTTGAATGTTCCAGTATCTCAGTATCTCATACTGGATTTCCAGCATCTTGCCTTGCTTCTGGTAACAAATAAGCTACTTTTGTCCATCTAATGAAGAAACTATATTAACACATGAATTTAAAGCATAATTTAGGTAAATCAAGCTATATGGTGGTCTCCTCACATGAACACATACCTTAGAAACAATGATTTCTTTTCTTCCCAGATGAGAAGATACCAAAGAACTAGGCAACATACAATCTGAATCTTAACCAAACGACTACATTTCGAATGACAGTGAGCTTCTTCAAATATTTCCTGGGATATACTACAATAATTTTTCAAATGACATTATAACATTTCATGTTTAAATAGTACTGAGATAAAAAGATAAAGTATTTCTATGTTCAACATCAGTGTGTCTTTATAAGCCTAAATGCCTGCACTAGCATCATTATTTTATAATTAAACTTTAAAAGATTATGGTTCATCAGGTTCCATTATTATAAATTAATTTTATCAACAACTTAAAATTAATAATTCTATCAATATTTTCCCTCCATATGAAGATTTCCATCAACAATACTCTACATACCAGGATCGTAAGAAGGTGGAGGAGGAGGAGGAAGTTTTCCACCCTCTTTAAGTGCCTGATCAAGGCCTTTAGCTGCTCTTATGGTGGCAATGAATTCTTCATGTTTTCTTCTCCAATTAGATGGTTTCTTTGGTGGTTCAGGCTACAAACAAATAAAGAAAAGCCCATTTCAAAACATTTTAAAAATAATTAATTGAAATAGGGTGCCTTGGTGGCTGTTGGTAAGCATCAGCCTTTGGCTCAGGTCACGATCCCAAGGTTTTGGCTCCCTGCTCAGCAGATAGCTTGCTTCTCCCTTTCCCTCTCCCTCGTGCTTGTGCTCTATCTCAAATAAATAAAAAGAATCTTTTTAAAAAATTAATTGAAATAAAACTTGAGGAAATGCTATATTGTTTTAAATGTTCTCTTATTAGGAGGTCCTTAAATTACTTTCCTTAAAATTTGTGATTTTAAAAAGAAACTTCATGTAATTTTATTATATGCAATTTTTAAAATGCATTTATAATTGTGATAAACACTGCTAAATTAACTTCTGTATGTGTTGCATCCACTTAGGCTCCCACTAACAGTGTAATTTCCCTATTTTACTACATTTTCTCCAACAGAGTATGTTAAACTTCTGGTTTTTTTAACTGACTGGAGAGGTAAAGAATAGTTTTCTCTGTTGGTTTTAACTGGCTTTTCTCTTATAAGAAGTGTGTTGAGCATCTTTTTATAAAAAATCAAGAATAATTGCATTGCCTTTTTTGTGCACTGTTTACATGCCTGGTCAACTTACCTGTTGATTACTGGTCTTAATTTTAGCAATTTTTAGTTAACTCTTTATAGATTAGCCTCAGCCCTCCCCTACAATATGGCTGTCTTAAGGATCTCCTGATATGAGGAATTAATTTTTAAAATATAGTTTAATTTACTTGTTTTTTTTATGGGTCTCCAGATTTATAGTCACTATTAGCAAGTCACTATTTATTCAATGTGTAAAGTTGGAACAAGGGGAATTTTCCCATGTTTTCCTCCTAGAATTTTCATGACTTCATTGTAAAATTTTAAATCTTTTATTCATTCAGAATTTATCGTGAGTTATATTGTGACATATAGATTCAACTTTATTTTTTGGTTTTAACATGGCTATGTAGCTGTCTCAGCATCCTTTATTGACTTTGCTCCCCACTGAACTATTAACACTTTTATCATATTCTCTTTTATATTTGGGCCTATTTCTGAACTTTCTCTTCTGTTCCAGTGTTCTGACTATGCTTGTGTTAGTACCAGTGTTTTAAATACTGAGAGTTTATAATAATATTTTCATATCTGATAGGATAACCCTACTTCATTCTGCTTTCGCAATCTTTTCTGATTATTCTTGTATGTACATTTTTCCATATAAACCTCAGAATCAGCTTGTCTAATTTTTTAAACTGTATTTTAACTGGAAAACTTAAACATTACATTCATAAACAACTTAAGAAACTTAATATCTTTATTTTGTTGAATCTACCTATCCAAAAACATTATATAATATTTGCATTTGAAGAAGTATTTGTGCTTTTTTTAAGTAGTCTATGTGAAAGTCTTAAACCTTTAAAAGGTTTATCCCTATACATTTTTTATTTTGTGTTGTTCTTTTATAGAGTCTTTTCTACTTTTTTATGTTTCAAGGGTTTGTTGAAATATGAAACCTAGTAATTTCTGTATATTAGCATTATATCTCATTATTTCACAGGCTTCTCTTATTGTTTGTAATATTTTAGCAGCTGATTCTCTTGGGTTTTCCAGGTATATCATCTCCTAATAATGATGCATTTACCTCCTCTTTTCTAATCCCTATGCATCTAATATCTAACTATATCAGTTATAGCAATTACTATATTGCTTGGAGCTTAATCTTGTTCCTGTCTTTAATGGCTATCTCTAAGCATCTTTCTACTATGCATAATGCTGGCTCCTGTGCTATCATACATTTATTTTGTCACATTATTCAAATACCCAACTATCCTTATTAGGTCTTTATTTTTTAAATCAAGAATATACATTGAATCAGCAAAGTCAAATGATGATTTTTAAAAAAATACTAATGAGGCAGGACTAATAAGGGAAAAAAGGAAATCACAAAATATCAAGGGATGGAAAATAGTACATGATATAGATCTTACAAACATAAGGAAAAAAGAAGACACCAAAATGGACCTTTGTGCTAATAAATCTGACAACATTAAGTGGACAAGATCCTTGACAAACACCACAAAACAGATACTAAAAGAAACAAAATCCTAACAGTCTCACATTTATTTTTTGTGTGTGTGTGAATCTATTATTTAAAAACCTAAAGAAAATTGGCCCAGATGCCTTTAGAATTGAATTCTTGTAGACATTTAAGGAAGAAATAGCATCAATCTTTTAAAAACTCTTTCAACATAAACCAAGAAAACAACCCTTTTTTTAAGGATTTTATTCATTTATTTGAGAGATAGAGCACTGCAGAGAGAGCAGCAGAGGGAGAGGATGAAGCAGGCTCACCGCTGAGCTGGGAGCCTGATGCAGGGCTCCATCCCACCACACCAGGATTATGACCTGAGCGGAAGGCAGGTGCTTAACTGCCTAAGCCACCCAGGCACCCTGAGAACAACTTTCTAACTAGTCTGTTGAGAGCAATAAACGTTTGATAAAAAGAAAAATTACAAATATACCTCTCTCACAAATACAGATACAAAATCTTAACTAAATACAAGCAAACTCAGTTATTGAATGTGACTGATTCTTTAAAGTTAATTTTTATGGTGAAAGGTGTGATCACAACATTCATCTACTCTGTAAGTATAACTCACCTACTGATAAGTTTTGCAGCTCTCATCTACCTTTCTTCTCACAGCATCCTATGTCAGTGCTAAATTAATGCTTTTTATTACTCATCATTGAATGAATTAGGTTTTCTTGTTACAGCTATTTACAAGAGGTTCTAGGGAGGAAAGGTGCACAGTTTGCTTCCAAGGTACACAAACCTACAGCCAGCTATCTTCTCCGTTATACCAGATATGGATGCAAATAAGGTCTCTCTGATCACACAGCCATACCTCTCATGCTTCTCTAAAACAACTTGGGTCCAGGAAGGCTCCTGTTGCCAACCATGCTTCCCTCAGTAACCATATTAATCACTTAAACTAACAAAACAAAACAAAACAAAAAGACCTAGCCCTTTAGATAGGCTCCTTATGTTCAGAAAGTGTATTTTTTTTTCGTTAGTGATTTTTTTGAGAGCTTCTGCCATTGGGCCCCCTTAAACTCTCTGTGCCTTATGTCCCTACTTCCCTACTTCCTCGCTCCTGGTTTTTGTCCAATTTCAGCCAAGCTCATTCCAATTCCTGGCTACCCAAGTTCCGATACCCCAATTCCTGCTTTGGCTGCAGCAAAAAAGGGGTCTATACTTCCTGTTTAGACCCCTCACAGTTAAGGAGTCACATTTAAGACAAGGAGACCCTTCATCTTTAAGGTGACAGGTTCCCATTCCGGGCCATGGGTCCTTTAGCCACTTTCTACACTTCTATGGGCAGGTTCTTCTGGAAGACCAGAAGCTTTGGGCAGCCCTTAATATATTTTGTACTCTGTGGATTACGCCTACCTTTAGTTATTCCCAAAATGGAATTTATATCTGCTTTACTCCACTCTGCTTGTGATTTTATAGGATTTCTTTGATACAGAAAAAGACAGAACTGCACTATGATGTTAAAATCTTCAAAAGGAGCGCCTGGGTGGCTCAGTCGGTTAAGCATCTGCCTTTGGCTGGGGTCATGATCCCTAGTGTCCTGGGATGGAGCCCTGTGTAAGGCTCCCTACTCAGTGGGGAGTCTGCTTTTCCTTCTCCCTCCGCTCCTACCCCGGCAGTGCGCAAGCGCACTCACTCTCTCTCTCTCTCTCTCTCTCATTCACTCTCTTTCTCTCCAATAAATAAATAAAATCTTTTCACTCTCTTTCTCTCCAATAAATAAATAAAATCTAAAAATAAAAATAAAAATAAAAATAGTGTTTGGGACACCTGGGTGTCTCAGTTGGTTAAGCATCTGGCTTTGGCTCAGGTTATGATCCCAGGATCCTGGGATCAAGTCCCTCATCAGGCTCCTTGCTCAATGGGGAGCTTGCTTCTCCCTCTGCTTGCCCCATCCCCCCACTCATGCTCTCTCCCTAACAAATAAATAAATAAAATCTTGAAAAAAATCTTCGAATACACAGCATTTCAAACTTTAAGGCGCCTATGACTTGCCCAAGGATTTTGTTAAAATGCAGATTCTTAACTCAGTATTTCTGGGTGGGACCTGAGATTCTGCATTTATAACAAGTTCTCAAATAGTGCTGGTATTATTGCTCTATGAACCACATTTTTAAGTACCAAGAAATTATACTACTTCATGTAAAGCCATGGTTTTTACTTTGTTTTTAATCTGAAGGTTAATTTTTTTCACTATTAGAACCCTTCTCCCTTAGTCGGTTAAGTGTCCAAGTCTTGATTTCAGCCCAGGTCATGATCTCAGGGTTGTGGGATTGAGCAATTCCAACCCCCCACCCCACTGCCTGCCTCAGGGTCTACACTCAGCACAGAGACTGTTTGAGTTTCTCTCTCCCTCTCCCTCTGCCCCTACTCACTCTCGCACACACTCTCTCTCTAATAAGTAAATACATAAATAAATAAATCATTTTTTTAAAAAATAGGATAACTGGAACGCCTGGGTGGCTCAGTTCGTTAAGCGGCTGCCTTCGGCTCAGGTCAGGATCCCAGTGTCCTGGGATCGAGTCCCACATCGGGCTCCTTGTTCCGTAGGAAGCCTGCTTCTCCCTCTGCCACTCTGTCTGCCTGTGCTCACTCTCTCTGTCGCTCTCTCTCTCTGACAAATAAATAAATAAAATCTTAAAAAAAAAATAGGATAACTAATATTTACTGAGAGATCACTATGGATAAATTCAGTAAGAACCCTACAAGACAGATACTAGCATTACTATCACCATTTTACAGATAAAGAGATGCACAGATAAAGTAACTTCCCAACACAGCATGGTAAGTAATAGAGCAAGGGTTAAATCCAGGCAGTGTGACTCTTGAGCCAGCTTTCATTTTCACACCCAGTATATTACACTGTCTAAAAATTTCAACACTTTACCTCTAAGCCAATTAAAGCCAATATAATCATATATCCAGCAGATATACTAAGAAAAATATCAAATAATGGTTTATGTACATTATTCAAATTTCACCTTCACTTATACATAGACTGAAAAAAAAGATGAACATTCAACTTTTCTATTATCAAATAATTTTATTAGTAAGATTAGTTGCCCCACAGGGAAATGTTCTCCTGTAGCACTGGGAGAGGTTATTATCAATGAAGAAGGGTTTATTTCAAAAATCTATTCAATGAGGTACTCAAATTTTGACTTTTCATTGAACTAACTCTTTAAAACTATGCTGAACAAAGTATGTATGTGCTTTATTGTTGGCAATATAACATATCACAGGTAGAATTAAAGAGATATTATTAAAGGAGATTCATTGCTTTCAAAGAAAATAAACTGACAACAGCTATACATGGACAGTTGAGTAACTGATCAAACTTCCCCAGAAAGCGTAAGATCACAATTACGGACAATTAATCGAGATAATAAATATCTATAATGCCAAGGTATCTGTAAATTATGACTTTGCTTTTGTATATAGAGACTATACTTGATAAGAGGCTTAAACTAGAGTGCTTAAATAGGCTGCAATAATTAACAATGACTTAAAAAGAACATGTGAGGAATTTTTAATTATTTCCAGCCTATAGCTAAGCAACTGGAGATCTGATGCTACAAAAACCTCACTGTAATAGATCTGGAGATAGTAGTTTGGTTTCCCCTTAGCAGAAGTTTAAAATAAACAAGTTTCCGATCATTTTTAAACTGAAAACACAAAGCAGAATTCATACTATCCAAAAAGCTATATAATTACCCTAGGTTTAAGAGGCTTTACTGTTGGAATATCAGTTCCTTCAGCTCTTTGTCTGCTTGAATCAAAAGTCTTCCGCTTCTTAGTGGCGGTTTTCTGGCAAATGGGTCCATGTTTTTTCTATTAAGATAAAGAAATACAATGCATCATTTTCTTTTCTATAGAAAGGAAATCTATAAACTTCAAATTGTAATTTGAGACCAATTTCAAAACTAGAAGATGAAATAATATATAAATACGATATTTTGCTTTAACTAAAACCATTAAAAAGTATATATAATGCATGCTCTAAGTTATTTCTCAAGAAAATATGAATACTATATACAACAAGAAAGTATAGATAAATAGTCTTCCAAAATTTTATTGAGAGTTATTGACTATTCCAGTTTCCACACTGCTAAGAATAAGGAAAATAATGTAACAAAGCCAAAGTTATTTAAGTGGGGAAAAAAAGTTATCTTCATTATTAAATACATGAAAATAGATACTGGAAAAAGAATGTAAACAGAGACTGCATTAGTGTGAGGATTACAAAAATTAAAACAATAGTAGTAACCTGGGTTACTAAAGTTCTTAATACAACAGTAGCATGTTACCATATTACATTCACATATTACAAGGAACAAGTTTATCTTTCTTTACCCATGATTTTTGAGCTATCTAGCATTCCACTTCTATAAGTTTTTAAAATATGGCTGCCAACTCATTCATTCAATCATTCATGTATTCATTTTAAGGACATTACAATGATTGCTCTTATAAATGACATTCAGTTAACCTACTGGATAAATAATCATTTTTCCTCTTCCAAATAAAATATGTTAATTGAAGTGCACTATATGCACTTTTTTTCTTTTGTATTTTGATAAACACTGAACAAGCTAGAACTGTTAAACTTTATCTGAGAAAAGAGGAAACCTCCAAACTGGTTCGTTTGATATCATGCAACCTCTTAAATTTTCAATATATACTTAGAAATTAATACATACTTGTTTTTAGTTTTCATTTTAACAAGCAAGTACTATAATTATAGCTATTAGAATAAAAATCTCTTAAATATGAAAAAAATAAAAGTGTGGCTAGCAAGCAATTTTCTGATAGATGCCTGTTCTTACATTGAGTTGTGTCAAAAGTATGTAGTACTTATTTCCAAATATGATGTGTTATATAAGCTGTAGTTGTATAGTGATTACATTATTTAATTAAATATTAAATAAGGGCAAACGAAGGCATTTTCTTTCCTATGTAAACTGAGCTGAATGCTTTGAAAATGGTTTGAAAAACTGCGAGATGATACAAAAACAACAAAATCATTGAGTTAAGTGTGGGCAAGACATTTTTAAAGAACAAAGGAAAAAAGCTGTCATTATTTAAAAAGAGTCGATATTCCAACAGATATTTTGGATCATTAAATCCTTGTTTTACTTTAAAGAAACAAACTGGAAATAGTAACACGCATTCTGGATTGTGGCAGAACTTTAATCAGCAGATGCATATTCAAAGAAAAGTCTTTATTCTGCATCAAAATATTAACAAATGTATTTTTATATTTAAGGTAAAAATAAAATACTTTAGGTACATAGGTATTTTTTCATTATTCTCTAGTTGGTTATTTAACATTAAAATCAATTAAAAGTACTCCTATTTGTGTTACTAATAAAAGTAGCTAAAGAATGTATAATATAAAAAATAATAAAAATTTTAAAAGAATGCATAATATAGGTATATAATTTAGGTACACTTTTAATTGAAAACAACTTTTCTTCAAATATTTCAAATATACATAAGAATTAAGAGCATAGTGTCATGAACTCCCACTTACTCATCAACAATTATCAGCAATTTAGCAATCTTGTCATCTATCCCAGCTCTTTTTCCTAAGGTACTTTAAAGCAGATCCCAGACACATATCATTCTTTATCTTTAAATACATAATTACGCACTTCTGAGTTTTTGTTCTGTTTTTGTTAATATTCCCACACAGAAACACTTTAACAGAGTAGTTCTGAAGACCAAACTATGAAGGAGAGACCTCTCTTGAAGAAAGACATAGGTGGAACTGATAGACTTGAACAAAGAACACTGACTAGTGTCTCTTTAAATTATTCCACAGAGGTTCTTCCCAAGATAGTTGTCCTAAATTATCGAGTAATTACAGATCTATCATAATCCAAAGGAAAAAGGTACTCACTAATGCCACTGGAAAGAACGTTCTTCCACAAATCTTGCAAGGTAACAATTCTCCTACTTGGACACTTCCATTTTCTAAAAGAGAAAAGAATTTAATCAAGAAATTCTTTGTTCAAATTGTGAAACTTCCAAATTTTAATGTCCTCATATATAAGCTGTCAGTTCTTATGGAAAATGTCTTGTTTCATTTTGGAATAATTAATATTATTAAAAGAGGCACAAGACTTAGAGTTATCAGTGGTCAAAAAGGACATGCCAAATACTGACGTCATGATTTAAGTATCACCAAACTGATATTGTTGGAAATATCTTGTTTTCTTTAATTTTAAACAAACCAATTTGTTACATTCTCTGAATTTATAGCCTGTCTCTACTGTAAATTACCAAACTTTAAACATTGTTTACCTTGAGGTTAATATTATATATTATTAATCTTCAAAGGATTAAGATATAACATTGGTGATCAGTGAGATGGCTTCCTGAGATGATCTAAGGATTCTAAGATAAAAAGAATCTTGTTCTGGGACACCTGGGTAGCTCAGTCCATTGGGCATCTGCCTTTGGCTGAGGTCATGATCCTGATCCTGGGATCAAGTCTCACATCAGGCTCCTTGCTCAGTGGGGAGCCTGGTTCTCCTTCTCCTACTCTGCCTGCAGCTCCCCCTGCTTTGCTCCCTCTCTCTCTCTCACAAATAAATAAAATCTTAAATAATAGTAATAATAATTGGTCTGTGTAACAGCAGACAATAGGAACTATAATGCCTTAAAGAACCCCTAGTTACTATGCTTACCTTTATTATATAAATTGTTCATTATTTTATACATATAATATTATATAAGAATTCAATGGACCAGCAAACTGAGATATTCCATCCTATGGCACAATTCATCAAATAACTGGCAAGTAGCTGAAACTTTTACTCAATCAAAACTTACTGCATCTATCACACATTTTCATATAACAGATTTTGTTACTAAATTTATTTAAAAGAAACAACTACATTCTTTGGAATTCTACATAGCTGAGTCTATTTGTCATTTTACTGTCTAGCCAATTATCAAAACTAAATTTATTTCCATACCTGTGATTTTCTAAAAATGGTACTTGAATCTGTATCTTAACTATATTTATTTAATAATTAAATATATTAACAATATATCATTAATATATAACATAAAATAATAATTGAATATAATTCATAATTAGATACATTTAAATATATTTCTTAAATATATTTTCTGCTGAATATTTTACTGTTAAAATTCCTTTATCACATGAAAGACAAATAGCCACTTTGTTTTAGAAGTAACCTAAAGAAACTCATGAGAAAAGTACAATTATGACTTCATGTAATTTGTTCCAAAGCATTTAGTAAGTTCAAGAAAACTAACAGAAGAATCAAAATAGACATGGGTGGGAATATAATCAAACCATAACAGAAAAACTGTTTTGTTCTCTCATTCTCTCAATACTCCACTGCCCTATTTTAATGGTAGATAGTGACTATCATCTCAAATGGAGGCAATGTCTCTACGGTGGCAGTAAAGCTGTGGGCACTACAAAAGCAAAGATTTGCCTTAATTGTTCCTCTCTAATACCAGAGGTTAGGTTATCTAGGGAGAACAGGGACTTAATTTCACTATGTATCTGTAACATACACTAAGAATGTCTTCATAATGATGCTCAAAGTGATGCCACATGATACGTAATCTATTGTTTACTTATAATTTTCATATAACCTTTTAAATTCTAAGCAATGATTTAAAAATTCATCAATACAAAATGTTAGAGTATCACTTATTTTACCTGCTTTAAAGTATACTTCAGTTAAATAAATAACAAAGAAAAATTTTACAAAAATGTTGAAGTCATTACTTCATTCAAAATAAATAAAGATATAAATTTTTAATTTCCTCCCTCTTATATTAGCTAGTCATACAGCATAGCCCTATAATTCACAAAGTATAACATGCACATGTATGTTAGTGTGAACACCCTCTTCTACCAACACGTCATAAGCAGCTTAGGTTCTGAGTCACAAAGCTACATTTTGTTGTAATGGTATTCATTAAAAGACATGACAGCTTAGCAAAAAAGGCACTGAAATTTGTCTCATAAGTCCCAGAACTATAACTCCCTGGGGAAGATATTTAACCTCACTAAGGTTCAGCCTCCTCTTGTATAAAATTTGGAAGGAAGTTAGGTTGAATGACATACATGGCCCCCTTCTATCTAATACACCATAACAAATATACTATATGTATTTAATAAAACCTACCTTAAGACCACATTAGCAAGAAAGGTACATGGATGATAACATACCCTCTTACTGGCATTAAATTAAACAAAAATTTGGTCAGATATAAGGATGACTAAACCAGCTGACCAACTGCAGATGGAGGAATGAATGCTTCAGGTAGCATGCAGAATGCTGAGAAAATCAATTCCACTTGTCTATATATGGAACTGAGAATCTGCAAGGAACTATAGCAAAGAACAAGATGTTTCTCTCCTTGTTGGAAAAGTCTTCACTACATGAATTAGAAGAAAAATGTATGACTAATCATATAAATAGCCTCAGTTTAACATTTGTTTAATGAGAATTTTATCTGCTCTGTCTACCTTAAAATTTAAGGGGTCATCTGAGATGTTATACATGAAAATGCTTTACAACCAATAAAATAAGAAAATACTCTTCTCCAGCACTTGAAGGCAAACACTAATCTCTCTTGTGTGGCAAAAGCAAGCAAACTGTGAGGCTTATAAAAACATAGTAGAGATGATATGCAGAGGGGTGACTATTGTAGCAGAGAGCAAGCACTGTCAAAAGAAGCACTCAAATTAATGGATAAAACCAAGTAACTAAAGTACCTTAATATTCTAAAACTCTCCATAACTTTTCTTTATAAAATTTATCTCACACACAGTGTTGATTCTGTTATTCATTACTGTATTTGGCAACTTCAAAACCTGCACCATAAGGCTTGAAATGGTATCTTTATATAATACTATGATATATATTACATATATATAGATGTGAAATAATATGCTGTTATCTAAATAGTTATGACATTCTAAAATGTATCTATTTAAGAAATAGGAAAGAACATTTTCAAAAGAAATGAAATCTTGGAAATTAAGAACACTTCTGGCTTCTGTGTAGCATGTCTCTTTCTTCACCATGGGTCACTGCTCATCTGAATCCAACCTTTAAAACAAACCTTCGTTTTGAAGCATACAGCATCTGTTATACAGTCTTCTTCCAACAATCCTTTTCAAAATCTAATTATTTTCAGGTCAACAATCCCTAATAATCTCAAAAGACTTTCCTCTTTGAGTTCATCCTAGATTTCAACAGTTAAACATTCACACTTAACCTGCTCAACACAGAGCCTTCACAGTTAAACATTCACACTTAACCTACTCAACACAGAGCCTTCAGTCTACTCCTCTTTAGTCCACCACTCCAGTTCAACAAAAATAACAACTGTTAAAATAGTTTAGTAATGGTCCACTTCTGGACTCTTAAAATACCCAAGCACCTTCTCTGGCCATGTACTCCTACCTTCTACCTCTCTTTAAATCACTTTCTTGATCTCAGAATGATTTGCATCTTCTCGATAACCCATTCCTCATTGCACTTTTCTTCCTACTCAGTCTGAACCTGACTAGTCATTTCTACTTTCACCAATCACCCTCAAATCCTTTGATCCATGGTCACATGTTTGGCAAATGCTAGATTAAAGGAATGGGTTTTCTTAGGGCAGAACTTCCTCAGTATTAAAAAAGGGATTTAGTATATTATTATTTTCCTAACAGAAATCTTGACCCCAGGAGATATTTAGGACCAATGTCCTGAGTAGCACATCTTTTGAAACACTGGCTTACATTTACTAACTCCTCTTTACCTCCTCCCTTTCTCTTCTACCTAAACTGCAGGAAAACTTTATCAGGCCCAAACACTACATTAAAATAGATCAATTTGTTGATTCCCCCAAGTATTTGTTGAGCACCTAGCATGAGACAGGAACTGTTCTTTTTTTTTTTTTAAGATTTAATTTATTTATTTGACAGATTGAAGAGAGCACAAGCAAAAGGAATGGCAGGCAGAGGGAGAAGGAGAAGGAGACTCCCTGCTTAGCAGGGAGTCTAATGTGGGGCTCAATCCCAGGACTCTGGGATCATGACCTGAGCTAAAGGCAGCAGCTTAACCAACTGAGCCACCCAGGTGCCCTGAGACAGGAACTGTTCGATGAGGTAAGCAAACAGTGATGATCTTACAGAGCTTCTACTCTTCTAACATGGAAAAAATAAAAACAAATACATAAAATATCAGGTAGTGATAAGCACAATGCAGAAAAATAGAGCAGAGTAAGAAGAGAGAAGACAGTCATAGTGTTATATGTAAGTGTATTTGGAAAGTGGGTATGATCGGGGAAAGCTTCTTTAATGAGGAGACTTTTAAAGCAGAGACCTTCAGATATTAATATTAACTCTTCGTCAAAGCTAGACAACACTTTTGCTTCTTTTTCTCTCTCATATCCAAGTCATACCTCACCTCTCCTCCCTTTCTAATTCCCACAATCTGTGCCTTAGTTCAAATCCCCATCCCATATACATATTTCCAGTCTCTTCTTTCTCCAGCCTATCCTGTACCATAGCCATCTATAGAGTAAGACTGCACACAATCCCTTCCAAGCATGCTTTTTACTTCTACTGAAACACTCCTAAGCTCCTAACACACTTATATGAGTTTCCCCACCCAATAAACAAGGACTGAGGGGAACTCCTATGTACTAGGCACCTCACTGAATACTTTATGTATGTGACATCATTTAATATTAATATAGTTCAGGTAGATTAGTATTTAAAGCCTCCATTTTTTATAGCTGAGGAAACTTAAGTGGAGATTTACTAAACCACAGAACTAAAAAGAAACAAAACAATGATCCAAACACAGGCCTCTCTAACACACTGGCTTTTAAAATAACCTAGCATCTAACTCAAGACTAAAAAACAATGAATGCTAGATAAATCAATAAAGATGAAGAATTATTCAGTAAACTAGCATGTGTTTGGACTAGAGAAAACAAAACCAAAAGGAAACCCTAATGGGACAGGAATGCTTCCTTCAACTAAATCTAGGGTACACCAGAGAAGAGCAATTAGACTTCTAATGAGGTTTTAGAGGGCAGTACACTAAGATCTGCTAATTTAGTAAGCCGAAAAGGAATGGGGAGCCTGATCTCTATTACAACTGTTAATAACCACTTATCAAGATGTTATGAAAGAAATGACAATAGTGTATTTATTAAATCTGCTTAAAGTTTATCATCTCTCCATTTTATAGATACAAAGCTTAGGAGAGACTAAAACTCTCCCAAGTCTAGACCTAATTCTATAGGCCTTAGGTATACCTACAGGGCACAAGAGTTAGGTGAAAAGAAATTAAAGGTTTTGCTCCAATTACACACAGAACACAGAAATTCTCAAATACAGATGATACAGAATCATGAGCGATAATTTATATTTAGTTTTGAAATAGAGTGTTCAGACTACTACCTCATCTCTTAACGATCAGGGAACATGAGAAGTCCCAGAAGACCAAAAATAATAAAAGTGGCACATGCTTTATATGTAAATAATTTTTAAAAGAGTATGATAATCTTCAATACAATTTTTTAAGGGGCCATATATTTTCTGGTTTTGCAATCAAGATTAGTCCAGTAACTAGCTTCAACTAGAAACATGAGTCTGACACCAAACAGTACAATATTTACTCAATTACTATGACATGGTAAGCAAATTCCTGGAGATTTTCTACAGGACTGCAATATAACATTTATTAGACCTCAAAGTGCTAGACTTTAGGGGGAAAGCTGGTTAAAAGATCTGCCTTTGGCTCAAGTCATGATCCTGACATCCTGGGATGGAGTCCCTGCATCTAGCTCTCTGCTCAGAGGGGAGTCTGCTTTTCTCTCTCCCTCCTCACTCCTTATGTTTTCTCTCTAATATATAAATAAAATCTTTAAAAAAACAAAACAAAACAAAACAAAACAAAAACCCCAAGTGCTAGACTTTAACTTCCATTAGGGGCAAAACTTTATCTTATTTATCACTGTATCAATGTTTATTAAATGAAGGCATGGATGAATGAATTAATGGATGGAACCTTAAGATTCCAACTTCTGGTCTTTGCAAAATAGGACCTAACAGGGACTGATTTTTCAACTGTTTTGTTCTACAAAAAAAACACAAAAACCTATTTCATATATTTTAACTTAACCTAATTAGAACTAAACACGTCATAATGATAGTAACTCATTTTGTTAAACAATAAACAAAAACAAAATACCCCCAAAAGTAAGGAGCAAGTACTGTTTACCGTGATACATCATAAGCTGGGCCCATAAAACATACCCCTCATAACATATCACATCAGAATACATGTATTTTTCCACAAATGTATTGAATACTACACTGGGTTTTCATTATATTTTAAAAGCATTCTTCGTAAGATTTCAATCATAATGTCTTGGTATTGCTAGAATCTAAGGTTCACTAAAACATAGATTCAATGAGAACAGGGTTTTTGACTTTTTCTTTTTTGCTACAACCCTGGGACCTAGAATGGTGCCTATGATAGACAAAGTCATTTATCTAGCGACAAATATTTATTAAGTACCTACTTTGGGTCAGACACTGTTTTAGGCGCTTAGCATATATAAGTGAAAAAACAGATGAAAATCTTTGCCTTAATTACAAATGTTAAATGAAATAATAAAAATCTGCAGAAAAGTTGTTTTACAGCACTTAATGTATGTTATGACAACTTCACAAGAATTCCAGAACCCATGATCCTATCCACTACGTTACAAGACCAGCACATATTTTAAAATTTATTTTAAAAATTAGGTTCCTCCATATGTCCTCTAAAAAACAGTATCTTGAAAGTAAGAAGTGTGATCATTACAATTCTTATTTCATGGAAACTTAATGATCTCCCTGAAATAAATTACACGACCAGAGAACAGGAACTTCACTTGTCACAGTACACTGTAGCTGCCCACAAAAGGAAAATTTATTAGAATTCTCATCTACCATTCTCAAGCTATTTACTGTGAGAGTAAAAGCATTAAAACCTATCATATTCATCATTACATTTGTTTTTTGGTATGCTTAGGTAACTGCAAAAAGTTACCAGTTACTACTTTTCACTTTATAACACAACCTGAAATAATTTGTTTTCTGGCATACAACAATACAGGGCTCAACACCTCTGTTTATTTTTAATTCCACCTGAATCTATGTAAAATAGGAGGGGGGGAAAGAGCTAAACCAAGGCAACAGGATCGTTCACCAGAAGGATTAACCACAATTTGAAATACAACCTTGAAACTGTTGTTGCCAATGTTAACTAGCTTTTTTTTCCATTATTGTTTTTAGGCAAATGTTATATTACAGAGGATAAGACGGACAAAAATAATAGAGAAGTGAAAGAATTGAGAACAAAGCAAAATCTGGAGTCATGGTTACAGCACAAGGATTAACTCAAAGATAAGGAATCAATGCCGGGTCTTCCTTACAGAGTCGTCATTAACAAGCTCTTAAATCCTTCTGTTCATCTATTGTCCCGGCTTTGAAGCTGGCCAATGACTCTTCCTCGGTAGATGCTCTTGGCATCCCTCCGACAGAAGATGCGGCAGAAAGAGAAAAACGGTTACCTAGGGACACTGGCCAGGAAAGTGTCTGGAGCTAGAGGCTGCAAACACACCCAGGGGCCCCAGCTAAGGCTGGCAGTAGAGAGGCCATGGACATTAATGGAGAGTCCACTTTGCAAGAAAAATAAAATCTGGCTGGAGACTGTGATTATCAAAAGGGCACTCAGGAGTCAGGGAAGACCAAAAGACGGTAAAAGAGACCTGCAGGCACATGCCAAAGAAGTATCAGGCTCCCGGTCGGGAACCCCAGCTGAAGACCGTCTGAGGCGGGGCAGCCTGAGGATCCTGAGCTCCACGGTGCTGGGGGCTTAAAGGCTACCGGCCGCTAGGGCCTCCGAAGGAGCGGCAGGGTCCACCGCTCCGGTCCAGCCCCTCGCCACCGGCACCACCGTCCTGGGCACCGCGGGTTGCTTCGGGCCCGCTCTCACCGCCTGGCCCGCACCTCTCCACCTCCTCACCTTCCAGTCCCTCCATTGCGCCACCACCTTCGGATCCCCGAGATTTCTCCCCCAATACCCGCCGCCACCGCCGCCACCGCCGCTACCGCCGCCGCCGCCGCCGCCGCCACCGCCCAGCTCCGGCTGTAGCAACCCGGCCGCACCTCCCACCCGCTAACATCCCGGGCTCCCATTGGCTCGACGCTTGAGGGGCGGGGCTCATGAGGGGCGGGGCTCGTGAGGGGCGGGGCTCAGGAGAGGCGCGCCTCTCGCTGCAATTGCACCGCCGCTTCCCGACTGTGAGCTTTCCCGGTCGCCCTCCCGGTAAGCCTAAACCGCTTCAGGTTGTGTGCCGTAGCTAAACGACGTCTTTGTTCTCCTGACCGCAGACTTGTTTTCCTCACACACTATCCTTCCACTTAGAATGTCTCAGCGCCTCATGGGCCGCCCTTCACCAGTCCCTCAGTGAGTCATTACAGTTCTGTCTTCTCTCTCCCTGAGGGCTCTAAGCTAACAAGCAAACCAAACGCGCCCTTACACACGTTTGTGCAGTTCACTCTCCATTTTCCGCTAGCTGGTCACGCGACGTTACTGGAGTGTATTCCCGAGACCTGATAGTCACACACAGATTAAGGAGTTAAGGCACTCCCCCCTCCCCGCCTCCTGAAATCCTGCTTTGTGTCTGGGGTTGTAGAACTGAGATTGCTCGGAACACTTGGGAACAATTCTCTCAGCCTGAAAGCCTGGGCCGAAAATTAGAGGTGAAACCCAGCCCACCCTTCATCTTCATCTACTCCCGACCTACCCAGGCCCTATGCTTGATCATCCTTTAACTAAAATAGTCTGTTGGCTTTGTAACTTATGAACTAACACCAAAACTGTGTTTGAGCGGGGAGTTTAAGCGTGGAACTAACTACAGAACGAGGCCTATTTCTGTCAGAGTCCAAAACCTAATGAGGCCTATTTCTGTCACTGGGTTTTGAGGATGAAGGTAGCTTCAAAGCTAGCTAAAACTTTTGTTTAACAGTCTTAACACGTTTCACTAGAGCTAAGTTTCTTTAAAAATCTGATTTAGCAGGGGCGCCTGGGTGGCTCAGTGGGTTAAACTGCTGCCTTTGGCTCGAGTCATGATCTCAGGGTCCTGGGATCGAGTCCTGCGTTGGGCTCCCTGGGAGCCTGCTTCCCCCTCCCTCTCTCTCTCTGCCTGCCTCTCTGTCTATTTGTGATCTCTCTGTCAAATAAATAAATAAAATCTTTAAGAAAAAATCTGATTTAGCAATGATAAACCATATTTGTTAACTCTAGTGTATCTACTGGCAAGTTATCGGTATTAATGTAACTTCTGTAACAGGTCTTCTATTAATTTTCTTATTAATCTGTTCAGTTGCAGAGTTTTCACATCGTATCTAACTTTGTTTACTGTTAAAAATATGTATCTTACAAAGCAGTAGCCTTTAGGAAACAACCTTCCTCTTACTCCCCACTCAAATGAAGTTATTACAGTTGACCCTTGAATATTATGGGGGATAGGGGTGCTGACACCTGCACGGTGGAAAGTCCACGTATCACTCTTGACTCCCCAAAAACTTAACTAATAGCCTGCTGTTGACTGGAAGCCTTACCAATAACATAAACAATCAGTTAACACCTATATTGTATATTATATATATTATATACTGTTCTTACAATAAAGTAAGCTAGAGAAAAGAAAATGATTGGGAAAATCATAAGAAAGAGAAAATACATTTACAGTACTGTATTTATTTATTTATTTTTTAAAGATTTTATTTATTTATTTGACAGAGAGAAATCACAAGTAGACGGAGAGGCAGGCAGAGAGAGAGGAAGGGAAGCAGGCTCTCTGCTGAGCAGAGAGCCCAACATGGGACTCGATCCCAGGACCCTGAGATCATGACCCGAGCCGAAGGCAGCGGCCCCACCCACTGAGCCACCCAGGCGCCCCCGTTTTTTTCATTTACAGTACTGTATTTATTTAAAAAACAAAAACAAAAACAAACCCATGTAAGTTTACTCTCACAGTTCAAACCTGTGCTTTTCAAGGGTCAATTATATAAACTAGAAACAAACACTAGAGGGGGACATCACCTCTTATTTGGGAAGGTTATCTAAGTAGTTGAATCTGGTATGGTTCATCTCTTACAGTCACGTGAAAGAAAACGTCCACCGTTCCTGTTTCTTCCCATAGTTCTGCTCTGACTTTTTTCTGTTCCTCTAACATCTGAGATCTGAGGCCTTATTGGCCAGACCACAGCCATCTGCCACTTAGCCTCCCTGGCCTAAGTAGAAATGTCTTTTTTTCCTTGATGCTGCTAAAACAAAGCTAGAATTATGGGGGAGTGGATGGGTTGGACTTTTAAAAGAGCACAATATAGGAAAAAAGCACACTTGGAAGAAAAACCCAAAAATAAAGAAGCAATTTAGTTTACAAACTACAAGTTCTTGAACTGAACTCAAGCCAAAGATTGAGTTGGCTAATACATTCTCTATTATGCATAAAAACAATAAGGCAATAATAATGATAACAATACAGTTTTTAAAAACCATGTTAGGCATATTTTAGGTCCTTTTCATATGTTCACTTATTTAATCTTCAAAACAATTCTTCAGAGTAGATACTATAATTTTCATTTTTCGGAATTAATTCTTTATTTTCTAGATGTCTCAGATTAATTTTCTGCCATATATATACTCCTAATGAATGTAACTTCGATTTAAAGTCTGGTCTGTCTGATTTTACCTATGGCAATTTCATGGCATTCCTCACTTTCCTTACTCACCTTGCCTTCTAGTTGCCTTAAATGTAATTCTAAATGTTCAGACATATTGTTGAAGGTATACTTGTAGGCATTACTACTGTGGATTTTAATTCTTTAAAACATGCCTGCTAATCTTCTGTACAGATAATAGGCTCTCAGGACTTTTATGCTACAGCTATCCTGGCTCCTGAAGCTTTTTTCCTGGTCCTGACCTCTGAGCAAAAAAAGACAGTTTCTTATTTGCCTTCCTAAATTCCATCCTCTGCCTCCTACATGAGTGGCCTAAGAGTCCGGTCTTGGTGTTCTCTCCTGACTTTACTTCCTCTTGATATATTCCATTTTTCTCATCCATCAATTCAACAAATATTTGTTGAGTACCTATTATATATATTTCAGGTCCATTACTTTATTAGTTACTAAAATGAATGAAGCTCAGTTCCTTCTCTTATGTTTCTTATCTGTTCATGTTTTTATAGCTGCCAAGTGTTCTTTTAAGGTGATGGCAACATTTATAGATGAACGAAAAATAAAGATTTTCTTACCTCTTTATCATACAAAAAAGAAAGCAAATGTTCAGAGCTGTATTGACTCAATACAGGTGACAAAGTTAGTAAGTAGCTAATTAGTAAGTAGCTAAGACTCTGCCTTACCATATCATCTACCTGATTCTTTATGCCTTCCATTACTTTCTCTTCCATCATTATTTCCTGGAGCCAATCCACATCTCTTTTGGACCTTTCAAAGGGCTGAGCAAGCCACATGTATCTTCTTGTTTCAAAGCTCCAACCTCCTGTTGGATCTTACCCAAAGATCAATTTCCCTTTCTGAGACAACATTTGGCTCTTGTTGAAATCATTTTCAGAGCATAGCTAAATGCAATTCTGAATCTCAGTGAGAATCTGACCCAGTTTATCAACTCCCATTATATAAGGGGTTTCTTATCTCCATAGCCTCCAGAGGAATGACCCACTATAATTTAGTAATTTACACATTTAGTAATCATAACAAAATGATAGCTTTAATCAAAAACAAAAGAAACATATTTCCCCTGAAAAGGGAGAAGAACTGTGGAACAGTTTTCAAGATGGAGGAAGCACATCTGAGTTGGCTCTTACTAGTTTTATTTTGTAGATTAAAATAAAAAGAAAATTTTTAAGTGTTTAGAGAAATAAATAAAGAAATAAAGAAATAAATTTCCTCATAAATAAGGAAACACTGAGAAGAGAAAAGAAAAGAAAAAAAGAGGAAGTTAAAGCAAGCTTCATCTCCTTCATTGATTGGAAGGCTACTTCATTCACGGTGTGATATTGATTATTCTACTCTTTCTCCTCTAGTTCCAGAAGAAACTCCAATTCCAAAAGGAATCTCTATTCTCCTCACTTTCAAAAGTAGTTCTCAGCAGCAATAGGACACATTTTTTTCAACCTTCAGTTATGGTCCCATCTATCCATCCCTTGCCACCACAATCCCAAATCTTATCTGAAAATCTGTTAATCCAAATACTCTTGTATGCACAGCACTGTTCTTGGCACCACTGGCATCTCCAAAGAGGTCTTTCTGATTTCTGTGCAGTTAACATCTAGTAGAAGAAGCCCTGGGCAAGGCATAATACAGTGATAGATAGAGGACAATATATGCAACATATTATTAAATCTTAGATGGTTTGGTATAGCTTAAGATATCAGGAGACATTTGCCTGAATAGAACAATTTAAAAGGTCTTACAAAGAAGTACTGTATTTATTGTAATCTTGAAGGGTGTCATTGGATATGTAAAGACCACCGAGGATGAGGGGGACAATGACTTAAAACTGAAATTAATGGAAGTCTGGCATGCTCTGGGGTAGTTGGTAAAGAAGCAAGAAGAGTAATTAAATATATTTATTTATGATGTGAAATTTTTCTAAGTTATAAATTACAGGCATTATAGTTATATATTTCACATATTTTTAATCTCAGATGCAGGGTGTTGAGTTAGTAATACTTACCAGTGTACAGCACATATATCAACTACCTACACAAAGTTATCTTTCTTCCCCCATTTTATTACTTAAACTTTTCATCCACCATTTTAACTCTATAACAACCTCTTACTATAAGAACCATGATACTGCATTTAAGTTCAAAGCTCATAGATATCTTTGGATATATGTGGTTCCTTGAAACATATGTTGTACTATTTTATATGTGCATCTGTTCTTAATTTATATATATGACATTATACTGTAGCCTTCATTCAATTTGTAATTTTTAAATAAATATTCATTTAGAGGTTCACCCATGCTCCTGTATATAACACTAGTTTATTGCTTCTGTGTGCTGAATTACTGTATTTATACACCACATTTTATTTACCCTTTTCTGTAGTGATGGGCACCCTGATGCCTCTACAATGAACATCTTTGTGCCTGTCCCCTTATGAACCTGGGCTCAAGTTTCTCTGGGATGTGTTCCTGGAATGGATTATTGGATCATATTCATTTCTAGTAAGTATGCCCAGATTGTTCTCTGCAATGGTTGTACCAGTATATACTGCCATCACAATGAAAGAGCATTCATCTTCCCATAATTCATTAATAGCTGACCTACTCCTAATTTTTGCCAATCTGTTGAAAACCAAGACTTTGGCATCTCTTTATATACCTGCTAATTCAGATTTTATTTTCAATGAATTTCCTGTTTTTATCTATGTTTTATATTGGGGTTCTTATTTATTCTTAAGGATTTGTAAACTCCTTGTATATTTTAGATGTTAACTGCTTGCTATTTTGATTAATTTAATAATATTTTTTCAGTTTATAAAATATTTGATAACTTTGTCTATGACATCTTTCATTTAACAGAAATTTTTAACTTTAATTCTGCCAAGTGCATCAATATATTTTTCTTATGAACTGTTAATCTGAGTTTTTATTAGGGTTCTCTTCACCTCTACATAATAAGAATATTTGTTTATGCATTTTTCTATTAGTATAACCAAATATAATCCTAAGAAAACAAAGACAATTTAGATACAGACTAGGAAGGACAGTAAAAACATATTTTTTTCTAGTGTTCTGTATGTTATGGGGTAGCTCTAAAAATTCAAATTAGAACCAATGCCTAGAACTGTTTTGACACATTGTGAACTTCAACTTTTTACCTATAGTCACCAGAAGAGCCAAGTGTTTTTAGGTGCTCTTTTTCCCACCTAGAGAAGGAGAAACAGAAAAAAAGAGAAAAAAAAATATAATGAGTTCTTTCGCCCTGGCCTTATGAATCATAGCAGTTTCCAGGGGCTCTTTAAAAAGTTTTCTTGAAAATGCTCTAATGTATTATAAATAAATGTTATGTAATGTCAATGATGATGTTAAGATATTTATACTAAGCACAAAAAAGGAAAAGTCTCCCAGTATAAATCACCTAAGTGAATATCTTGGTACTTCTTTATGATTTTAAAAGCCTTATGGGTCTGTTACTTAAAACAATTATTAGATACTATACTTTCTCCAGCTTCCTTTTAATGGAAACAGCTGTATGAGAATTCACCCTAGGAATATATGCAATTACTAATATAATTGATTACTTGGTTTTAAGAACAAACAGGTAAAAGGGAAAAACTAAAGCTTTAATTTTCATTGTGGCTATGCATATTATTAAAGTTTTCTGCCATAAACTTTTTCAAATGTCTACATTTGTAAACCTATCTTTCCAGAAAAATTGCTTCTTTACAGTTTTACATAGAAAGTACACTATTCTATTCACTTCTTACTTAGAACATACTTCTTATTTAGAATAAATTTACTATATTGTCTATCTAATTCTGTAGTATGAATCCAACAATTGTTTGCTTACTGTTTCTAAGTAACATAGCATTGCTTAAACCTTAAGTACACTTGTGTCTCTTAGCAGCTAACAGATAATCAAGAAAACAGAAAAATAAAAATTTCCTCTGGTTCTGTTTTCAAAACAAAATAAAGTTTGTATTTTCATAAGAAAGAGAAATTCCAGATAATAAAATAATAGTATTCATAGGAACTTAATTTATATATAATTGAACGAAGGACCAGTTTTCAAAACTGTAAAAGATGACAGTGAATGTCAGTCTTTTTCTTTTCTTTCTTTTCTTTTTTTTTCAAGAATTTGGAGAGCTCTTAACATCTTTGCAGTGCCTCTGTTATTATGAACATCAGTGTCCTTTTGTAGCAGAGGTTGTTATTGCCAGTTTCAAATCCCCTTTACTGGAAGGTGTATCCAGCCCAGCTGTTGAAAATGCTCTCTGGTAACACAAAGCTAGCTACTTCCTTCTCTAAAGAATTGCCTTCCTTATGAAGAGTACTGCCGTACCTAAGAGATTATGGCCTTCATCATCAGAAGGGCATCTTACAGCCAAAGACAGACTCTTGGGTACAACAAGCTAGCCTCTGATTCAAGGTGAGCTGAAGCCAGTCTTCATATAAGACCACATCCTTGCTTATTTATCCTCTTACTGCCCTAACCTGTTTCTCTCACTCAAGAGGAGTCATCTCTAACAAATCACTTATGCAAGAATCCCCTTCTCAGTCCCTGCTTCTGGGGAACCTAACCTAAGATCCCTTTATAAGTATATAGTAGTGCCAGTTTAATGACCTAGTGTTATTACTAAAAGTTATTCCATCCCATGCCCAGCTGTACTTGAACTGATAATAACTATATGGGATATTAACTATTCAGTGCTTTTGATAATCTACATTTTCATAGGGCATTGTTGTTTTTCAGAAGCTTAGTGTAATACTTCAGTCATTGGTATTCAATAAATATTTGCTAAATGACTGAATAGGATATGAGTGAATGGTGTGGTTTTCAAAATAGTTCTTTTGAGTAGGCAGAGAGGTTTTATTTAATATATAATGGTTAGGGTTAATATGTTACTATGCATACCATTTTCCATATAGTCTTATGTTGTCCTCATAACCTATCCATGAGGTAAATGTTATTCTTACCATTTCCATGTTGAAGATATAGAGATTCCACAAGACTAAGTGACTTTTTCAAAGTTACAGTGAATAGGTACTGGGTTGGGATATGTAAATAGATTATCTGACTTGAGATCCATATACCATAGCATAACTGCTTTTTCTTAAGAAGAATAGTTAGCCTGTGACAAGGGAAGGCATTGGGTTTCTACTCTCTCAAGTTTCAGATCAGGAAAGAGAGGACTGATAAACTGTCCATGAACGAAATAAAAGAAAATTATGTGAATTATTCTTTGTTTCTATTAAGGACAGAATCTATTGTATTGGTTAGTTTTATATGTCAACTAGGCTTGGCCACAGTTTCTGGATAATTGGTCAGAAATTATTCTGGATGTTTCCGTGAAGGTGTTTTCTGGATGAAATTAACATATAAATTGGTCATCTTTAAATAAGGCAGATTGTCTTCCATATTGTGGGTGAGCCTTATCCAGTCAGTTGAACAAAGACTGTCTTTCCCTGAGCAGGAAGGAATTCTGCCTTTGGACTCAAACTGTAACTCTACCCTGGATTTCCAACCTTATGGCATAGCCCTGCAGATTTTGAACTTGAAAGGTTCCACAATCATGTGAGCCAGTTGTTTGAAATAATTCTCTCTCCATATATATGTGTATACACACTCCATATAGACATGTTTTATGCACATATGTGCATATGTACATCAATATATATGTGTACACATGTGTGCATATATGTGTTCATGCATACATCCTATCGGTTCTGTTTCTCTGGAGAACCCTGATTAATAATCCATGCTTACCCACATAGGTGGGTAACCAACACCTAAAAAACAACAAAGTAAAGCCAAGAATATTCTCTGGAAGAATTCATAATCTTTATATAACCTTTGCCATATTCAAATATTCCACTGGCTGCTTCTAGTTGTTAGAGGTCTTCTTTGTTCCCATCCTCTTTTTAAAGAGAGACATACTTCATCTCTTAGTGTATCAGTTTGGCCACTGTAGAAGAGGCAGACCATGGCCCAATATAAAAAAATAAATTTTTAACAATCTTAACAATCTCCTCTCACTACAACTTTATTTTAGAAAGACTCAGAAAAATTTATTAAAAGACTTCTAACATGAATGGTTGGTTAGCTAAACCAAGGAGTAGAACTGAGGTCTTCTGTCTTCTAGCCCTTTGCCCTCCAGGCTATAATTTTATGTCTCACATACATAAAATTTTACATAGTTCAGTTTTAGACATTAAATGAATAAAAGCCCATGACCTCAAGGCATTTAGAATGTAGTTAATAGAGCAAGAGCATGTGGAGAATATAATAACACATAGCAAATTAATAGCATATTGGATATAATTAATGACCAAATGAATAGAAATATATAGAAAACTTGTACTAAATATTCAAAGTAGAGAGATTATCTGGGACTGAGTTTCCAGGAAAGGACTGATGAAGAATACTGAGCATAGAGAGTGGAAGCTCTACAGATGTTTACAATCTAGGTGAGTTGATAGATATTTAAAAAATGCTATGAGTACATATTCAACATACCCCAATGCATACACTGCTAGAATGAAATGTTTCGGTCAAAAGAGGCAGAATAATTATAGGGGAAAATGTCCATGTGGTTTGGAATTGGAAAAGTTTCTTGTAAGAAATACATTTTGTATTCATTCTTGGAAGATGTGTAGGATTATGACAGGCATTTTGGGTAGCGAGTCGATCACAGGATAAACTACGGGAAAAGACAAGAGTGATAATGTCATTAGATAACTATGTGCTGAGTACTTACTATATGTGGGAAATGTAAATTAGGCCCAGATTATAGAGGATCACGAGTGTGAGGCTTTCAAACTAAAATTTATTTCATAAACAGTGAAAGATCTTCAGCTTTGATTATTTTTATACAGAGTAAAATATTTTTTTAAAAGTGTAATTTGAGATTAATATGTCTGGTAGAGACAGTGAATAGGATAATCTCTTGGAAGAACCCGGAAATTACCCAAACCTAAAAGGATGATTTTCTGGCCTATTGAGGTAACCGAGTTGGTAGATTCAGGAGTATAGTTTATAATATTTAATAGTACTCATCTCCAGGGTACAAGTATACATATCTTCTCTTGCTAATTATACTAACCACCAAAGGGTGCCTTTTAAGTAAATCACCCACAAAATAATAGTAGCAAAATGTGAAAAAAAATGCTATTTTTTTTATTATTGGTTGGGCTAATAGCCAATAGTTCCATTGTTAGAACTACAATAAAGCTTAGTTGAACTATATAACATAAGTTATACTAGTCAGCTTGAGCTGCCATAACAAAATACTATAGATTGGGCTTAAAGGACAGAATCTTATTTTCTTACAATTCTGGAGGCTGAAGTCTAAGATCAGTGTGCTAGCATGGTTGGGTTCTGGTAAAGCTGTCTTCGTGGCCTAAAAAGAATAAATTTATTGCTGTGTTCTTCCACTGGTAGAAAGCAAAAGACCAGGGCACGTGGGTGGCTCAGATGGTTAAGTGTCTGCCTTCAGCTCAGGTCATGATCCTATAGTCCTGAAATCTAGCCCTGCATGGAGTTCCCTGCTCAGTGAGAAGCCTACTTCTTCCTCTTCCTTTGCTATTCCCTCCAACCTTGTGCTCTCTGGCTCTCTATCTCTCTGTCAAATAAATAACAAAAATCTTAAAAAGAAAGAGAGAGAGAGAGAGAAAGATCTCTCTCTCTCTCTCTCTCTCTCTTCCTCTTATAAGGTCACCAATCTATTGAAGTAGGACTCCCACCCTTATAACTTCATTTAACCTTTACTACCTTCTAAAGGACCTATGTCCACATACAGTCACATTGGGGGTTAGGGCTTCAACATATGAATTTTAGAAGAATAGAATTCAGTCCATGCGGCATTTATTTAAACACAGTATTGGAAAATTAAAAAGTGATATACAGTGTGTATAGCAGTGTAATTTAGTGACTTACTGTGAAATGTTCTGTGCACACACACACACCCAAAAAGAGTTTGTGTGTGCAGAAGTTGATATAATGAGGCAGAGTGTGTCTTTCTTTAATATTAGTATGGAAATCAAAAAGGATACAATAAATATTTCAAAGAGAATTCACAGGCCTTGTGGATGGGTCAGATGCATTTTTTTCATGTCATCTGCATGCAGTTATCTACTTCCAGGAATATTAAAACAACTTCTAATAACATCATTAAAATATAATCTTACCCTTAAAAATCATGGACATCAAAATAAAATTATAATAAAAACTAGTTTTAACTTATTACATATAATACATGTTCATTAGGTATTTTTTGAATAATAATTTGTATGTCAGTTTTACCCAAACTAGATAAAATGACTATTATAATTGAGAATTAACCATAACTCGATGCCATTTTGGCAATTAAGTTTACCCAAATTAAAAAACAAACTGAGTCACAGGATCTTTTTTATCGGATATTAGTAAGTGATTCCTCAGAAACTACTTCTCCTGAAACTGAATTGTAAAAGCAATTTATGGTGAGACCTCAAATTGAAGGCAAATTAGAAAATTAAGGTGATTAGTCTGGGTGATTGGAAGAATGGAAATGCTAATGGAAGAAATAGGAAATTGACAAAGAAGTTCATTTGAAACAAAATATGCATTTGATAATTTATAATAATAGGAAACTTCAAGATAAAATATAATGCTAAGTATTGTATCTTCAATAATGCATAAGATATATTTTGTCAAAGAAAGACTTAGATTTGTGATTGTATTTAGAAATTGTTAAAGTTATTGCATTTTTTACAGATATTTCTGTAGCAAGATATGAAGAACTAAAATTTGGGGGGGTTACTAACAAGTCAAATCATTTGTATATGGGAAATTACAGAATAAAGATAATGAGTTAACTATCACAAGTTCAGGAGGTAAATTTAATCATCTCCAATATAAGATTCAATGTTGAATGAACCAACATACATTTCCAAACCAAATGAAGTTCCCTATAACAAACTATCATTGCCTCAAAGTTAAAAGTGAAAATTCTTAAAACTATAAATAATAGTATTTTCACTGTTTTATTAAAGCACTTTGACTCTCTTAGCAAATAGATAAAAATTAAGTGGTAAATAATGGTAAATTTTAAAAAACAACTATGGAAAAAAGATACAGAATAAGATAAATACATAAATTTTTTTGGTTTGGAATTATAAATAACCATAAACTTTTCTTTATCTATCTAGCAATTATAATGACTCTTTTTTTCAAAAACAAATAGGCAATTGTCTTTAATTCTTTCAAGATTTGTCATTAAATTCCTAACTGAAGCTTCTAGATTCTAGCTTCAGATATATTTTCACAACCAGAGTTGAAATAATTAATATAGGGTTTATGCTTTCTACTTCCACATAGTAAAAAAAAAATAAACATGACTGGGTCTTTATTGAGGTATGTGTTATGTAAATATGAAGTCTAACAATTTGAGGTTTCAAATACTTTTTTTTTTTACTATTTCTATTTACTGAGATTTCCTAGTAGTACCAGTTTAACCAAGAAATTTAAAGTAAATTTATTTTGAAATTAAAAATGTGGTTTTCATTATATATCCTTTACAAATGGACCTTAGAAATGCAAAAATGGAAAAGAATATTCTATGTTGGAATTTTGGGGGTTTTACCAAGTGAAGTGTCTTTATAACAAACACTTTATAGTTCTTCCATAGAGACAACAACGGAGAGAAATTACAAAATTACTTTTTGTGCTCCCAACTGATGAGCACCTTGCCCAATAATTCTGTGAAGTCTGGCTAAAAATTTCAGCAGCATTACAGTGTTAGCACAACTCCAGAACAGAATTGACCTATGTGAGGTCAGTCTGTCCTTTGGAAGTTTATTTAAATTGAACTTTTTTCCCGAAGAATTTTGCCAATTTATAGATTTTATATTCTGTTGGTCATATCTGATTCTAAGGACATAGTTTTACTGAATTATCAACTTTATCCCTGCTGCTTGGTCCTCATTCCCCACAATCCATGATAATTCCAATGTGGAAGTCAGACCCAATTCTTTTTTATTCCCTCAATCCCATTCCCATAAACATCTACATGTATAGTAGATTTGTGAAAACTTAGTATTAAGAACAATACATTGAAAATACAGGTTTGAGTATGATACTTAGAAGCTATAATATTAAAGATATTACAAAGATATAGTTAAACTCTTTTATATAAGCTTCTCCAGTTTATACATAACACAGCTATTAAATTTTGGTTCTAAATACCAATTTTTAACAAAATTACTACACAGGTGAACTTACTACTAGGTGAAATTAAAACAGATAGCTGAGCCACATCATGAATTAATAGCACTTTTTATATCATTAGAAATTTCCTAAAATGGAAAGTTAAATCACTTCTTCAAATTTTGAAAATGAGGTAAAGAACTTATCAAGCTCAACACTCAAAAAAACTAATGATCTAATCAAGTAATGGGCAGAAGACATGAACAGACATTTCTCAAAAAAAGACATACAGATGGCCAACAGCATAAAAATGCTCAACATCACTCAGCATCAGGGAAATACAAATCAAAACCACAATGAGATACCACTTCACACCAGTCAGAATGGCTAAAATTAACAAGTTAGGAAATGACAGATGTTGGCGCAGATGCAGAGAAAGGGGAACCCTCTCACACTGTTGGTGAGAAGGCAAGCAGATACAGCCACTCTGGAAACAGTATGGAGGTTCCTTAAAAAGTTGAAAATAGAGCTACCCTCCGACCTAGCAATCGCACTACTAGAGATTTACCCCAAAGATACAAATGTAGTGATCCAAAGGGGCACCTGAACCCTAGCATTTATAGCAGCCATGTCCACAATAGCCAAACTATGGAAAGAGCCCAGATGTCTATCAACAGGTGAATGCATAAAGAAGATGTGGTGTATATATATATATATGATGAAATATTACTCAGCCATCAAAAAAATGGCACCTTGCCATTTGCAACAACCTGGATGGAACTAGATGGTATTATGCTAAACAAGATAAGTCAATCAGAGAAAGACAATTATCATATGATTTCACTCATATATGGAATTTAAGAAACAAAACAGAAGATCATAGGTAAAGGGAGGGAAAAATTTTAAAAAAAAGATGAAATCAGAGAGAAATCAGACAAATGATAAATGACTCTTAATCAAAGGAAACAAACTGAGGGTTGCTGGAGGGGATGGGGGTGATAAGGTAACTGGGTGATGGACATTAAGGTGGGCACATGATGTAATGAGCACTAGGTGTTATATAAGACTGATTAATTACTGAACTATACTTCTGAAACTAATACACTATATGTTAAATAATTGAATTTAAATTTCAATTTTTAAAAAAAATTTTAAAAAAATTTTAAGATTGAAAATAAGATATCTTTTTATTATTTTATATGTATTTCCAGATAGAACTTTCAAAATATCCAAATGATTTTTTCATATATTTTCATATCTCAGTCCAATGTTTCACTCTTAAACAGCGTACCTTCTATCTAGAACATTTATCCTTACTTTTAGTAATATGGGCTATAAAATTGAGTAAAATATAATACTGTGTTTTCCAAGTAAAAAGGTGAACATGAGGAAGACAGACTAATATGTTAAAGTTTAATATATTTTGTGAATGCTAGGACTCTAAAAATCTATAAATTGATAGAATTAGATTGAATGCTGTTTTGAAAATGAAAGAATTTAGAAAAACTTAAAATAAGGTTAAGTCAGAAAATGTTTCATGCTATTTTCTCCAGGGAAAGAAATGTTGAATTCACTTTCTTCCTCTTCCACAAATTATTTTTGCCATTTCTTAATCCCTCAATTCCCTTTGCCATTTCTCAATTTCTCAAGGCAGAAATTCTATTTGGCTGCTTTTCCAACAGCAGCTTCCAATGTAATTTTGTATTGATGTTAAGAAACATTGTTACCTCAGAAGGTAACAGAGTCAGTGACCTTTTTTGCATAATATTTTCTGGCTGGCTGTGTTTTTCTACAGAGGTACTTGATGAATTATAAATTCATTTTGTTCAGTCAATTATAGGGATTGATTTAACAAAAATAGTGAAAAACAACAAAATAGTGACAGAAATCTCAAATTCCAAAAACTCAGTCTTACTTCAAAAAGTACACATATTTCTGGGCGCCTGGGTGGCTCAGTGGGTTAAGCCGCTGCCTTCGGCTCAGGCCATGATCTCAGGGTCCTGGGATCGAGTCCCGCATCGGGCTCTCTGCTCAGCAGGGAGCCTGCTTCCTCCTCTCTCTCTGCCTGCCTCTCTGCCTACTTGTGTTCTCTGTCAAATAAATAAATAAAATCTAAAAAAAAAAAAGTACACATATTTCTAATAACATAATAATGTAGTCACAACTGATTCTAGTTTTTTTGGTCATAAAATAAAATGAGGTCAAGTTCATAGAGCTGGGTGGTAGAAAGATGATTGTGTGGGAAAAAGAAATAGAGCAGAATAGTGATTAGACCTTTGGTCTCTAGAGCGGGAGTTGGCAAACTACAGTACATGGGTCAGTTGCCTGATTTTATAAATAAAGTTTTATTGGAATATGGCCATCCACATTTATTTACAAATAGCCTTTTTTCCCACTATAATGGCAGAAATGAGTATTTATAAGAAACTGCATGGCCTGCAAAGCCTAAAATATTTGCTATCTAGCCCTTTAAGGAAAAGTTTGTCAATCCAGCCCTGCATAACAAACCTGGATTTGTAGCCTTCCTTTCCCTGAAAAATGGATTGAGCTTCTCTGAGTCACTCATTCCACACTTATGAGATGTGGATAACAGTAGCTAATTTACAAGGTTACTATGAAGATTAAATGTGGAAGTTCAGGTGAAACACTTAGTACATAGTATGATGTTAACAAATATTAGCTGGAATTATGCATGTGTTAGGCCATGTTTTGTTCTGTATTGTCTCACAAATCTATTTACAGATACTGTAATTATTAGCCAACATAATTCATAATCTTTACTAATGTTATAATGGATAAACTGTTAGCCTAAATAAATTTTTGAAACACCAAATATATGCCATATTTATTCATAAAATTTAATGTGTAATACATAATTATGTTTCTTAACACAAGTAGTTTTATTCTAACTTAAAATATTGTGAAGCACCTCCAGGACTGGTTAAGGACTTTGTCCCCTGTCTCTCCCACCTAATGCAACTAGAATCCTTGTACAGAGGTATAGAGCAGCTATCTGAAGACTCTGAAAAATATATGGTAGCAGTGAGACTGGAGAAGAAAGGCAGTACTCGGAGTATGTACAATTTGTCAGTGAGTTTCCTGTTATTGTTTTTAACCTCAGAGCCCAAACTGAAAGGCAGTCCAAATCTCAGAATTGTGCACCAGCATGAACAAACAAACAAAAAAAGAGCTTCAATTGAAGTGCAATCTGTCTGGTTTGAGTGAGAAGGGGCGTATCCATGGAATAGAGAGATAAGGGGAATCCACTGGATGCTTTCTCTTCTGGCCCTGCCATCAGGCAAACTCCAGTCTTAAAGCTACAGTCTCATGGTAGCAGGGCAGTTTCAGAGGCCCAAAAAACCCCAAATCTCCTAAAGAGGTCAATCCTTGTCTCTGACTAGAGGAATTATGGTTGAAGACTGTGGATTGCTTTTGTTTTTTCTCTCTATCCTCTTGCCACTGGCCTTGGAGTTCAGCTCAAGTCACAGGGTGAATGTGGTAGAGTAGGGAGACTGAAGCCAAGATTACTCAACACTAAAAAAAAAAAAAAAAAAAGAAAGAAAGAAAAGAAAAGAAACAAAAAGAAAAAAACAAGGAAATTTCAAGAATCTTCAAGGGAATAGTCTAACAGATCAACTCTGAGATAACCTAGATGTTGAAGATCATCAAAGACTTTAAAGCAACTACTATGACTATGCTCTAAGCAATAAGGAAAATTTCTATTGAATAGAAACATGGAAAGTCTCAGTAGAGATAGAGAATCTGTACAAAAAAAATCAACGAGGTATTTTAGAAGGGAAAGAAATAAATCACAATCAAACTGCTGAAAATCAAGCAAAGAAAGAATATTTAAAAGCAGCCAGAGAAAAATATGAACTACTACAGGGAAATCATGATTTGAATAGCTGGATTTTTTTCATTCGAAACCACAGGAGGTCATAAAGCAGTAGAAAAACAATTTTAAAATGCCGCAAGAAATGACATAGGGTGGTTTGAAATTCTCTAGGATCTTCTTGGATATCATCTGAAACTTGGATATCATCTGAAACCTCCAAGAGTGGAGGGCAGGGAGAGACCAAAGAAAGAGGCAGGCCACTCCAGGTTGGTAGGTGGCAGTTTTGATAAGCAAAGAAACCTTATATATAAGGCTTGTCTTGGGTGATAGCAAGGTAAGTGGATCCCCATACCTGTCCACCAAATCTTAAACATTTATGAAGAGGCCTTAACTAGGTTCAGTCACATGTGCTGTGTAGGTGTTCTCAACACCACATCACTATCTCAAAGCTATATCCTTAGAACAGCCTCTGAGAGCAAGAAAGGCAAGTGGAATCTGCATTCCAAGGACAGGGAGTAGAAGTGAAGAGCCTCCAAGTGCCCTTGCCCAGCTTACAGGTCAATTGGTGGTCACATCTTTTCAGTGACATTCCTCAACAAACAGTCAACCTAAAATTCCGTATCAGTGAAAATACTCTTCTTCAGGAGCAAAAGAAAAATTAAAACATTCATATGTGAGCAAAAACTAGAAGAATCTGTTGTCAACAGACCTGCTCTAAAAGAAATGCTAAAAGAAGTTTTTCAGGTGGAAGGAAAAGATATTAGAAGGAAAGTTGGAAGCTCAGAATTGCAGGAAAAGCAACAGATATGATAAATCTCTGGTAAATATAATAATAGAGCAGTTTTTTCTTTTAATGTCGTTAAAATATGTATGATGATTAAGAACAAAAAATTATGACAGGGTTTTCAGTGTTCATAGGTGAAATAATACAACAATCACAATATTTGGGGGGAGTTAAGGGATCTGTATAGTGAG
Source organism: Mustela erminea (assembly GCF_009829155.1). Classification (NCBI taxonomy): domain Eukaryota; kingdom Metazoa; phylum Chordata; class Mammalia; order Carnivora; family Mustelidae; genus Mustela; species Mustela erminea. Next base: position 30,051,967 of record NC_045629.1, on the reverse strand, counting down.
AAGATTTCTACATTCCACTTAAAAGTGCTAAAATATTAATTTTAATTTTAATGTGAAAAGCAAGTATTTACATTATTATCCATAGAATGACTACTAAAGTAGCTCTACAAATATAGTCAAACCCCAAAATAAATTAAAATGGATTACTAAAAAATACTCAAATAACAAAAAAAAAAAACCAGGAAATGGAAAATAGAATAACTTAACGAAGAACAGAGGAAACAAGCATAAATAAAACAATAGACATAAATCCAAACATATCATAATTACATTAAATGCAAGTGGTTTCAATATACCACTTATGAGAGTAACTTAGAATCAACAAAAAAGAAAACCAACTATATGCTGCTTATAAGAAATCTGCTTTAAATATGATTGGTGGTTTAAAAATTAAAAATTGAGAAAAGATAACCATACAAACATTAATCACAAGAAAGCCTGACTGTTGTTAACAACAGGCAGAGAATACTTTGCAACAAGAAAAATTAGAAGGATTTGAGTGACATTATATAATTATTGGAAGGGTTAGTGCAACCAAGGGGATATAACGTTTAGATTGTATAACTAATGAGGGAGTTTCAAAATGCACAAAGCAAATGCTCTTAGAACTAAAGAAACGCTGGAGATTCCAACTCTTCTGTTAGTTAATAGGAAAAGTAGACAAAACAGTAATCAAAAATGTTTAAAAAACATAACAGTCATTGAATTCATTGACATTTGTAGACACTCCACTCAACAAGAGTGGAAATACAAATTCTTCCAAAGGCAGTTGGAGCATTTACCGAGATAAAGGATAACATTAAGAGTTTGGAAGAATTGTAATCACCAAAGTATATCTTCGACCATAGTGAGATTAAAGTAGAAATCAATGAACATGATACATGGAAAATCTCCCTGTAGTTAGAAATTAAACAATACATTTCCAAATAGCTCACAGGGCAAATGCAAATAAAACAACAAGATACCACTGTACAATATTATACATTTTTTGGAATGGCTAAAATAAAAACAAATAGACAATTCTAAGGACTAGCATGGATATAAAGCAACTTGAAATCTCATATTTTGTTGATGTGAATGCAAAAGGCTACAGCCACTCTGAAAAACAGTTTGACAGTCTCTTATAATGTTAAATACAGATTTAACCACTTGACCTAGTCACTCCTAAGTATTTATCCTAGATAAATACGGATAAATACTTATGTTATGTTCACACAAACCCTGTACATAAGTTTGTAGTTTTATTCATAATTACCAGAACTGGAAACAACTCATAAGTCCTTCAACAGCTTAATAGATAAAGTTAATGGCATGTCCATGCAATGGAATACTACTTAGGAATATAAAAGAGCAATGATTGATACACTCAACAATATAAGTGAATCTCAAATGCGTTATACTGAGTGAAAGAAACCAGTCTCAAAATATTATATTCTATATTATTTCATGTATTTGACATAGAAAAGTCAAGTTTACAGGGACAGAAAATGGATTAGTGGTTGGTAGGGAGTAAGGATAGAAGAGGGAGAATGTATGACTAAAAATGGATGGCACAAGGGAGTATTTTATGGTGATAGAAATACAGAATATTCTGTATCCTGATTGTTACGGTGGTTACATGAGTCTGTACATCTGTTAAAACCTGAAAAACTATACCAAACAAACAGTTTGCATTTAAGTTTTTAAAAATTGTTACAGTAAAGCAAAATGACAGTTTGGGATTTATTTACTTCTTTAATTAAAATAGAAATAACTAGGGGCTCTTGGGTGGCTCAGTGGGCTAAAGCCTCTGCCTTCGGCTCAGGTCATGATCTCAGGGTCCTGGGATCGAGCCCCGCATCGGGCTCTCTGCTCAGCAGGGAGCCTGCTTCCCCCGCTCTCTCTGCCTGCCTCTCTGCCTACTTGTGATCTCTGTCTGTCAAATAAATGAATAAAATCTTTAAAAAAAATAGAAATAACTAGGCAGCAGGCAGAAATTAGGTCGAAGATGAACTTATTGTTTATTCAAACAGATTAACACAACTAGTTGTTTGGCCATGGCAACATAGCGGAACAAAGAATGCATTTTTTTTTAAATGGTTGTAATGAATCCAAAGATGAAAAATGAACATGAATACCTTCCTGATAAAATTTTTCTCTTTCATGGTTCTATTTGGGATCTCTTGATATGTATGCTATTCATCTAATACAGATGTTATTTTATAATAATTTTAGTACAAATCTGTTTATAAATGTGAGGTTCCTTTCACAGTAGTTTAGACTTTACTTTTTAAAAATGTATTCAAGGAAGTTTGACATTAGTTTCTTAATCCTTTTGAATTCCTATACTTTTATCCCAGTTCTTTCACTAACTAGCCATGCAGTCCTTGAGCAAATCAATGAACATCTCCACCTTCAGTTTCTTCTTTCATGAAACAAGTACTTTATACTAACTGTAGGACACATTTCATCTGAAAACATCAACATTTCGTGATTCTTTTAGTATTGTCTAGCCATTTATGGAAGGAATGGCTCTGGGTTGGCCTGCTTCACAAAAAATATCTTGTTAAAAGCTTATCTTTGCATTGCTTGAGCCATAGCTACATTAAACAATATAAAGCCGACCTTAAGTATTATTAGTAATACCTTGACTTAGTCAAATTGTTGAGGGTAGGGCAAATTATCTACTTAAAAAAGACTGTTTTGATTAAATGCTAAGTCTCTAGACAAGGACAGATTTTTTTTAGAATCGTGATCCTATTGCCTATCACCAGTGACTTTTGACAACTTTTACAAACTCCATTAAAGGTAATAGTAGCTCCTCAAAAGGTTTTATAAAGACTAAGTCAAATAATACATGAACATACCTAAGAGAATATCTGGCATATCAGAATTTACTACTACTAGACTCATGTAGGGATGCCTGGGTGGCTCAGTTGGTTAAGTGTCTACCTTTGGCTCTGGTTGTGATCTCAGGGTCCTGGGATCAAGTCTCTGCATTGGTCTCCTTGCTCAGCAGGGAACCTGCTTCTCCCTTTGCCTGCTACTCCCCTTGCTTGTGTACACTGTCTCTCTCTCTCTCTCTCTCTCTCTTATGGATAAATAAAACCTTAAAAAAAAATAAAGACTCATGTAAACTCCAATTTCTATTTTTTCCCTTGAAATTGAGTATTTTTTTCTTGAAATTAAATAGAATGAAAACTCAGAACAGTACTCTATATTTTCACTACTCAAGAGTGGAAAGCACAACATCAAAGACTCATCAGGAAACACATGTACAACTGTGTACAGATGAATGTGTCTGTCAGAAATCTAGAACAGTGAGAAAACCAGGTGAACAAATCAGTCCCTTAAATAGGAAAGTACTCACTTGTTCTGTGGCACCAACAGTGAACATAACAATAAAAATCCAGGAGTACTTTGGAAAACTCAACTGTCACTAATATTTCAATTAGAACATCTCTATCCAATTGCAAAATTTTGCATTGCTCAGAACACACATTTCTTGCATAAATCTTTCAGTTTCCTAGCTATAATTATTTATGTATTCTTTCTTAATAACTGTGATGGTTTGAAAAGAGTTTCCTCTTTCCTAGAGCTGCTGTAAAAAATTCCCACAAACTGGGTGGCTTGAAACAAGAGAAATTTTATTTTCTTCCCCACCTCCCTTTATCTTCCCTTCCCTTCCACTCCCATAAATACACTAGCTCATTCTTATCTTTAAGTGTATTATATTTTATTTCAATCCTTCATTAAATCCAGCATAGTACCAGGCCCTAAGCACAAATTTATAATCACTACAGTTCTATTTTATAGTTCCAGAAAATTTTGTTGAATTGAATTAAACATCTAAATCCTTGAAATGGGATATTTTGAGGAACCTGTGAGGGAGAATTTGGAAGCTAAGAGAGGAGGGAATGGTATATAACAATAATTAATCTGTCCAAGGGACAATGTTAGGAGTTCTATGAAGATGAGGCATTCTGTCCATCTTAATCATCAAGATGTAGAGCTTCCCATATAGTAATAATTCTATATTTATTGAGCAGGAGCTTTGTGCCAGACATGCTGCTTAATATATTATATATAGCATCTCAGCTAATCCACTGAGCAGTCCCATGAGATAGGAACTATTAATTTTCCCAACTGCTGCTTAGAGAGGTTAACTAGTTCACACTATTAGCAAATGACAGAACCTGACTTTATTGATTTCAAGGCTCAGTAGTTTGACTCCAGCAGTGTTTTTTGACTTGCTTATTTATAGTAGCCTGCTTCCTGGCCCAAAGGCTGAGAGAATTGATAGATAAGTACTTTTTTTAACCACTTCTCTTTCTGTTGTCATTGAGTCAAATAAATATTTATTCCATTTTTATAAATAAAAGACCTCTTTATCGTATACTTGCTCATTCTTTCAAAAATGTCAATAGATAATTTTATTTGTATTTTCCCTAATATCTTATTAAGTTCAGACCTTTGAGAGCTAAAACTACTAAAACTATTTCTTTTTAATTAAAGATACTAGAATTTTTCTATTTATGATTACTAGTTTGTATTCTATTAAGGTTTCTCAAGGTAAACCAGGAAAATATTGAATAAAACAAATTTAACTGTGTGCAAACCAATTGTTTACTTCTTTCAAAACAGACTTACCATTTATTATAGTTCATTTTCTTTATGTTAGCATATAATATATATCAAATGCTAGGAAATCTAGCATTTGATATATATTATATAAATCTCTCAAAAATCACTGTTTTCAAAGTACATATTAAATTTTCAGGCTTATGGTTAATTTATGTAATACATAATCTCGGAAAACAAAATTCACTTCTGGTGGAGTAAACAATCCAGTTTACATTTGACCTTTATTCAGATTTTAAGAGGACTGCGATTGCTTAATCAAAGATTTGTTTAAGACTGAACAACATGTGGTGTTTTGAAGTACTTAAGCTTCCTGTGAATAATTTTTACTGAATTCAGTTTTGTTCAGACATTTCTAGTAACTTGGAAAATCTTCAGGAATACTAATGAATTAATTGAGAGTAAAACATTTATAAATGTTAGTATTACCTAAATAATATTAGTAACCAGAGCAAGAGAAGAAAAGGAAGTGATGCTTGGTCACCCCCTAGTGGTTTTTCATTGGGAATTAGTATTGTTTAGCCTATGCACAGAAAGAACTATGCAAGATTACATACAAAGTTGACAATTTGTGTTCTGCTATGATTTTGAATTTCCATGGTCTATAAAAATATTCTTTTATTTCAAAATCTGAGAACTTTCTGTGAAATGGAGATTTGGTGAAAGAAAGAAGGAAGGAAGGAAGGTAGGAAGAAAGGAGAGGAGAGAGGGAGGGAGGAAGGAAGGAAGGGAAAGAAAGAGTTTGAAGGAAGAATGGAGGATTGTAGATACTAGGATAGAGTAGTAGACATATAATCTTTGCCAATATTTATAATAAAAGACAGAAGGTGGGGAAGTTAGATGGTATAGTTAAGTATTCTATTCATTACTCATTAGAGCAAGAAAATTGGAGCATAGAGTTAACAAGAATATAGATAGATCTTAGAAGAATATTTCTGTACTATATTTTTAGTATAGGAATCCACTGGTGGCAAAAAGGTATTTAAGAAACATGTGCCCAGGGATGCCTGGGTGGCTCAGTTGGTTAAGCGGCTGTCTTCAGCTCAGGTTATGGTCCCAGCGTACTGGGATGGAGTCTCACATCAGGCTCCTTGCTCAGGAGGGAGCCTGCTTCTCCCTCAGCCTTTGCTGCCACTTTGCCTGCCTGTGCTCACTCTCTCTCTCTCTCTCTCTCTGACAAATAAATGAATAAAATGTTAAAAAAAAAAAAAGAAAGAAAGAAACATGTGCCCAGTTCTCATGGTCTTGTGACAAGTAATCATAATGCTAATAACATAGTTGCTGACAGAACTCTAGGCTTTCCCATTTAGGATGGCCTATAAAATGTTTTCTCTTGTGTTGGCTAACTGAACATAATAAAAAATAAAAAATAAGATGTTTCCTCTTGAATATACCATCATGATCCTAAATAAAATATATAGTACTTAAATCTATCAACATTCCCTAAAAGTCTTTCTTCCTTCAGAGCCTCCCCAGTTTCTGTCAGTGATTAGTACCATTCTTCAGGGCTAGAGGCCATGATCAACTTCAATCTATTCTTTTTTTTTCCTATTGTGGTAAAATTATTTTGAAAATAAATTTCATATCTGTGAAGGGTTTTGACTATGTATTTTAGAAGCCCCACTTAACATAAACTTGCATCCGTAACAAAAAGGCCATTTGATTCAGAAAACATATATAGCTGAGAATATATCAGATGGTTTATATAACCATTATATCAAATGGTTTTTAGGGATAATTCTGATTTCTAAGTAAATCAGTTTGAAGTACTAAAAAACACTGTAACTAGCACTAAAATTCACACCAGGAAAGGAAAGTTGGCTTTTATACACAGATAGTCAAAAGTTATGTTTTAAATTAAAAAAAAAATCTAATCATAGTTCCATAATCCCTTTCTCCTAATACATGGAAGAAAACTAGAGGGAAGAATCTTTTAGAATAATATGACAAACTTAGAGCTTTTCTGCCGTACTGAAGTTTTCCCTTTCTTAATCATACATGCCATAAGCATGGTTTTGAGGATAGCTTCAAGAACTTTAATTAAAAAACTTATCAGAAAAATTGAGTGGATCTGGGAAGGTTCAATACTGAAAAGCCTAAGGAAGAGAAAGAAACAGAAAAAAGCAAGGGCTGTGTTGCTAAAAGCTATACAAAGGTAAAAGGGCACACAGTATACCTTATAGGAGATTATGATAAGGAGGATAATGTTAAATTGTATTCAGATGCATTTAAAAAATATTTTGCTTATCCATTATATTTTTAGATAAAAATGCTACTATTTTTTTTGTCATTATGTCCAAGATGTGAAGATATATTTGGTCCTGCTTGCTCTTTCTTGGTGAACAGTGAAGGCTGTATTAACAATTTCATTTTAAAAATATGTAACAAATTTTATGAACTGATGTGATAAATGGAGATTTATTGATCTAAATTTAAAATAATAGGTAGTAAAGAGGCCCTTATTATTTGTTTAATATACAGGCAGTGCACATGCATATCCTTTGCAGTATCCAGATCCCATCTCTTCCTGTTTATGTTACAGAATCATTTTGTCATGTTTTTATTTCACGTTTATTGTGAAATGTGCCATTCTTGGTTAATGTCATGTCTCCCATCACAATAATTGTTATGACAGTGTTTTGGCTGTTTGAAAATTGTACTGAAAATATAACAGATCTTCTTGCCTATGTTTCCCAAATATAATTTTAAAACCATTACATCATTACTCATGATGCTGTATCACTCATCTTGCCTCATGTGAATGAATATTTGCTTGCTATTATGTCTCTCAAAGTTTGCTGCTGTGTTTCATTGATAATGCTACAAATTCAAGGCTTAATCAGAATATGCAGGAATATGTAAGCCATATCCATTTCTTGTTCATGTTAAATTTAACATTTAAGATGCATAGAATTAGCTCCTTTTTCCAAAGCTATCAACTATGAATGGTCTATTGCATGTTCATATTCAGTTCATTCTGTTAGAAATATACATACATACTTACATACGTATATGTGTGTGTGTGAGCTAATTCTACGCATCTTAATCTCATCCTAGATGATAAGGGGTAAAAGCATTCAACATTCAAGGGCCAGGTGCAGAGACCTTTAATCCATATTTGTCCCTCCCCTGCTTCCTGACTCTAATTATCCATTTGTAACACATTTATTCTCTTCAAGTTGTCCTTGATATTTCATTTTACTCTAATTCTATCTGTATAATTTTAGGAGTTGGAGAGCCTACCCCATAATTTGCCTAGTGACACTCACTGGATGGCTTTTTTTATAGCCAAATTTTATAGTCAACAAAACTTGCAAAATATTTAATCTGTGACAGTTCCAGAGCAATGTGACAGGGTATGTTCAACCACAATTGAAATCAAAATAATTGCCTGAGGCCTTTAATATTACTTTATCCCATATCCTCAGGGTAGTAAATATTTTGAGGCAACTGTAGATAGAAGTTTATTTCCTGGGGAAAATATTCTTTGTGGATTTGTAACAGAAGTTTTGTTACTAAACTCTTGTGTTATTCTCAGTCACATTTTTTGTTATTTTTTCAAAAAACAAATGTGGTTGTTCTCAGCCAGAGTTAGGAAAGAATAATAATTCTGTTATTCTTTAAATTAAACTGCTTTCTAAACAAATAGCCTAACCTAAAAGGCAAACTGGGACATAAAGAGGCCATTTGGTGGTTTGCTTAACAGACAAAGACAACTGCAGGACAGCCAGGAGACAAATTTAAATTCTGTTAAGAATAGCAGGCAGTATTTTGGTTCTCAACAGTATAGCACCACTTGTGGTTTCCTTGAGTACACAAGACAAGTCAGCTCAAGCCTGTGAATTTTTTGGGTGAATGGAACAAGTCCCTTCTGTCCTTGTTCTTTACTGGAATGCTGACATGTGCAGTGCTTGAAAATTCAGATCATTTATTGGAATGAGCCAGAGTTTACCCTGGCACTTGAAAAGGAGAAACTATTTCAGTAGTATAGCAGTGTCCATTTGTTGTTGTTGTTGTTAGCAGAACATGTATATAATAATATTCAGAAATGTAAGATTTGCTGATTATGTGCCTTGGGTAATGTAAGTACAGTATAGCAGGTGAAGAAATGAGAAGTCTTGGTTAGCTGTTACATTTCATAAACTTGACAGTAGTAGACAAGAACAATCATTGAAATACAATCCCTTTTACTAAAATTCTAGAATGTAAAAAACTTACGAATCTTAGATTAAAAATTTTCATAAATTTTACTAGTACTCTGCAAATATAAACCTTTCCATGTCACTATGTATGTGGTTTGGTTTTCAAGTGCTTATGGGTTCTATTTGTGTTGGCTGCCATGAGCACAAATGCTACCCAATAAAAAATCAAGTGGAAAATGGAGGTATAATTGGCAGTTACAATAAGAAAAAAAAATTACTGAGAACCAGGGAGTGGGTTTATGTTTAGTCAAGTTAGTGTTAGGGTCAGTAGTAGTCACTAAGAATTGTATATCCTATAATCAGAGTCACTCCCAGAGATAGCCAAAAGAAAGAACCAACAACCTGCATATTGCAGGCAGGCAGAGAGCCAAACCCAGTTATGCAAATGGGAAAAGCAAGAAGACAGTAACTGCCTCTGGGAGAGAAAAGATCAATGTATTGGAAAGGAAAGGACAACATGAAATTATATTTTCCTCTTTCAACAGGCCCCTACCAACAGATTTGGCAGAGCTGATTCTGGTAAGAGTTTTCGCCCTCTGCTGGCCTTAGTGTTTACCAGAATTTTCCCTTGGGTCTTTAAGGGAATAACAACAGTTTACCAGAAAATCCCTCATTTTGATAACTGAAAGGGGCCCATATGGAGGCCCTTCTTTGAAGGTAGATGTGGGGATTTCTCTAAGGTCATTAATTTGACAGACTTCTGTTTGTGGTTGTAGTCTTTTTAGAGTGGAAAGACAACTTAGAGAATGAGTACTTAATGGAGGAAGACGGGAAGCAGTAGAAGTTACATCAATTTTACAGTCTTGTTTTAGGTACCTCTTACATTTTTAATTTTTCATTAACCTTTTTAATGATTCTTTTAATGAGAACATTTTGGCATTTTAAAAGCCTTTTGGAGATTTCTGCTTGCCCATTAAAACAGGTATCCCATTCTATTTAATTTGGCAACTCCTGGGGGTTTTTGTTTGTTCCTTTGTTTTGTTTTGTTTTGTGGGGGGGCAGGGCACAGGGAGAGAAAGAGAGAGAAACCCAAGCAGGCCCTTTGCCCAGTGTGGAGTCTGATGTGGTGCTGAATCTCACGACCCCGAGATCATGACCTGAGCTGAAATCAAGGGTCAACTTATTGAGCCACCAGGCACCCCAGGGAACTCCTGTTTTTAAAAGCACTTCTTAAATTTTATCAAATTGAAGCATTTTTCATAAAGGTCACTCTACTTCTCGGCTGTAATTCCCCTCAAGCTGGCTTAAGGTTTGGTAGGATCCTGGCTACAAATGGAGTTAACCCCAAATTTTGTCCAGCCATATCTATCCACAAATGGGGTGCAACTCACATTTCTGTCTGGCCTTATTTTGGGACCCCCAACCTGACAGTTACCAAGCCCAGCATCCTTAAAACACAAAAGAAGCTTAGAAAGATTTTGCTGTTTTTTTTTTTTAATTTAAAAAACTTTATTTTTTAAGATTTTATTTATTTATTTGACAGAGAGAGAGATCACAAGTAAGCAGAGAGTCAGGCACATGGAGAGAGGGAAGCAGGCTCCCCACTAAGCAGAGAGCCCGATATGGGGATCAATCCCAGGACCCTGAGATCATGACCTGAGCCAAAGGCAGAGGCTTAACCCACTGAGCCACCCAGGTGCCCCAGATTTTGCTGGTTTTGCTAGATATCTGCAACTTTCTGGACAGAAAATAAGCTGGGGTGCTGAAAGGTAGCATATTTGACTCTGTAGAATTTAAGGATCCCATTTTCTAGGACTTTGGGCTTTCCAAAGCCAAAATAATAGCTAAAAGGGATATGCTGCTGGGTTGGGGATTGTGTGTGTTTTATAGTGTACTTCATTTCATGGACGTTTTCTTGGGGTTGGCGGGTAACCTCGTGTCAGTCTAACCTGTTCTAAGTCTAACATCCTACCATAGGAGTTCTCTGGAGGTGGTGAGTGCTCTAACAGCCTTTAAATGCTCTACCCATACCCACCAGTTTTTTTTTTTTTTAAGATTTTATTTATTTATTTGACAGAGAGATTACAAGTAGGCAGAGAGGCAGGCAGAGAGAGGGGGAAGCAGGCTCCCTGCCAAGCAGAGAGCCTGATGCGGGGCTTGATCCCAGGACCCTGAGATCATGACCTGAGCTGAAGGCAGAGGCTTAACCCACTGAGCCACCCAGGCACCCAGGCCCACCAATTTTTGAGGCTTTTGGCCTCCAAGATCCCCTGCCCCAGCAATAGTCTTTATCTGTGTAAAACAGAACAAAGAAACATGTGCAACTTAGTGTATAGGCAGTAATCAAGACATGTTACTGAGTTCCAGCCATGAGAAGGCCTTGTGTGCACCATCACCAATTCCTGTGGAAACTTGCTGAGGTTTTCTACCCAGGGAATTGTGGTCTGAAAGGCTAAGGGCTTGGCTTGGGCATATCCTTCTGTCAGCTCAATTGAGCTCCAGGCAAAACTACCAGCTCAGTTTGCCCTGGAGAGAACCACCTGCCAACTCAAGCTTACCTGCCTTTAAAGGAAAGCCAATTAGATAAGGAGCTCAAATGCACAGAGAGTGGAACTGAGAATGCAAAGGAGTTTACTCACAGCCCTGAGAAATGGCATGAAAGATAGTGAACTCAGGTATTCAGGGTACCATGCCTGTGTTCCTTGTTGTCCCCAAATGCTACTGGATATCCACTTCAGATCCTGTCACTGCCACAAAATCTGATAAATAACAAAAAATTCAATTGAGTAAACTTTAAAGATCTAATTGGCGTTATTAATTCATGAACCATCAGCATCTTCTTTAGCAAATAGGGGCCGCAGAGAGCTACAAAAAAGGAAAGGTTTTTAAAGGTGGAGAAGGAATAGAAAAAAGAAGATTATTAGCAAAGAAACCATTGCTTTAGGCAAAGTTACCCTTCTAATGGGAATATAGAGGGTCTATCAGCAAATTTCCTGGTGCTGACCAGAATATTCTCATGTTGACCAGTTGAAGTTTACATTTCTGGGTTATTGAAATTATACTCCAGTTAGGCATTAAGTCTTGGTTTACTGACTTGGGATCTTAACCTAAGAGATGCAATTTTGGACCTGTAATTTTCTTTTTAACAAGTTAAAACCATCATATGATTAAAAACCAAGAAGTATCATGGAGAAAGTACAGTGATTAATTCAAAATGTAATAATCAATGAACTTAATACATATAAACAAAATTTAATGGAAGAAAAGATCCTATACACTATAGTAAAAACAAAAATCAACAAACCATTCCCCACCAAAACCCCTCAAAACTTGGCATGAACTTGAAAAGAAATGCCCAAACCTATTTAGCAAAAACTATAAATTACTTCCGAGATACAAAAGTAGGATTAAGTGAATAGAAAACAAATGGTGTTCTTGAAAAGAAAAACTGAGTATCAAAATAATGTCAACAACTAATACCCACCACCATTATTGCCCATGAAGTGGGAATAAAGCATAGTTTGTTTTTAATAATTAAAAAAAATAATGTTGACAAGTTAATGTATTAATTTTACATGATTCCAATGAAAATATCAGAATTTTTTTCTGGAGCTTAAATTTTTATTATAAAGTTAACTTGGAAAAACAAATAAGCAACAACTACTCAGGAAGAAAAGGGGGAACAGTTGCAATGGTGTAAATGATGTCTCCTGGGCTTAGCAGATGTTAAAGCATATTATAAGATCACTATAATTAAAAGGGTGTAGATGTAAATATAATAGGATGTGAATATAAGATGTGGTATACACACACACACACACACACACACACACACACACAAAATAGAATACTACTCAACCATCCAGAAAAAAAAAAAAAGAAGAAAGAAATCATGCCATATGCAATGACATGGAATGGAACTAGAGGGTATTATGCTAAACGAGATAAGTCAGTCACAGAAAGACAGTTACCATGTGATCTCACTCATATGTGGAATTTAAGAAACAAGACAGGAAAAAAAAAAAAGAAACAAGACAGGATCAGAGGGGAAGAGAGGAAAAATAAAACAAGATGAAATCAGAGAGGGAGATGAGCCATCAGAGACTCTTAATCAAAGGAAATAAACTGAGAGTTGCTGGAAGGGAGAGGGTTGGGGGATGGGGTTAAGGAGGGCATGTGATGTAATGAGCACTGGGCATTATATAAGACTGATGAATCACTGACCTCTATCTCTGAAAACAATAATACATTTAATGTTAATTAATTGAATTTAAATTTATAAATAAGTAAAATAAAAAATAAAGCTTGCATAAGACAAGTAAAAAAAATTAAAAGGTACAGGATTCTTCCTTCTATAGTCATATTAAAAATAGAAGAAAATACAAATTACAGAAATAGACTCAACTGTATTTGACTATTTAATATATGATAATGGTGGCATTCCAAATGTACGAAGTATTATCTTTATAGTATTAAAAAGAAAGACCTTTTAAAAAGTAGTGTTAGTATACCTGAGAAGACATATGAAAGAAGATAAAATTTGGGGTACCTGGGTGGCTCAGTTGGTTGAGCGACTGCCTTCAGCTCAGGTCATAATCCCAGACTTCCAAGTTCGAGTCCCACATCAGGCTTCCAGCTCCTTGGGGAGTCTGCTTCTCCCTCTGACCTTCTCCTCTCTCATGCTCTCTCACACTCATTCTCTCTCAAATAAATGAATATAATATTTAAAAAAAAAAAAAAGAAATTTTCAGGGCACTTGGGTGGCTCAGTTTGTTAAGCATCTGCTTTCAGCTGGGGTCATTTTCCCAGGGTTCCGGAATTGAGTCCCACATCAGGCTACCTGCTCAGCTGGGAACCTGATTCTCCCTCTCCCTCTGCTGCTCCCCTTGCTTGTGCCCTCTCTCTCTCCCTCCATCACCCACCCCTGTGCCAAGTAAATAAAATCTTTTAAAAAAAGATAAAATTTGATTTGTTCTATCATGATACATTCCAAATGTGCTAGATATTTTAAATATTAAAAAAGTGAAATCACAAAAGAACCAGAGAAAGCATTCATTCATCTACAAATTGGGAATAGGAAAAACTCTCCTATGACTCAACATCCAGAAGTAATAGTGAAAAAGACTGATACGTTACTACATAAAGTGGAAAATATTTTTTGTAAAAACACAAAAATAAAAATGTTTTAAATGACACTCGGAAAAATATTATACATTAAATATGTTTAACTTAAACCATAAACTAAATATTAACACATCTAATATATAGAAAGATTCTCAAAAGAGTAAAATAAAAGACCAACAGTATTATAGAAAAATGGGCAAGGAATCTAAATACTTCTAAGAAGAAAATTGTAAGTGGCATATCACCTAATGAAACACAAATTAAAGCTGTACTGTCATACCATTTCTCATCTAAAATACTCTGTTGGCAGTCTGTGGGAAAATAGGCACTCAAACATTGCTGGTGGAAATGCAAAATATTTCACTCCTAATGAGAATTTGTCATTATCAGGCAACATTACATATGCACTTACATTCAGATCCAGAAATCCCGTTTATAGGAATCTATTCCTAAGATGCATTGGAAAAAAAAAATACAGAAAGATGTATCCACGGTGATATTTGTTGTTGTACTATTGGTAAGAACAAAATATAGGAAACAATGCAGATGTCCATCAATGAAAGACAGGTTCATAAATTGGATGATTTATCCAAATAAAAGGAACTCTGCAGATATAAAAAAGAATGAAGAATATTTTATAGGCTATAATGAAGAATATTTTTATATTTATATAATAATATATATAATATATATTAAAATATTTTATATTTTAATGAAGAATATTTTATTTTTTATGAAGAATATTTTATATAAAAGTGTTTATATTTTAATAAAATATAAATATTTTATAATAATATTTTTATATGAAGTAAGTTTCAACAAGTACTGGGAAGTGGAAAAAGCAAGGTGAAAAAAAAGGTGTTTATTTTAAGTGACCGAATAAAAATATGAATTTATTTAGAGTAAAATTTTAAAAATACTAAAAAAAAAATTGTCTCCCTATGATCTATCTATCTATCTATAAGTTACCTAAGGGAAAGACAGAAAATTGAATGAAGGGCACAAAATTAGAGGCTTGATTTCTTTAAATGTATTTTGTTTTAGAAACATATAAACAGGGGCACTGGGTGACTCAGTCGTTGCGCTTCTGCCTTCGGCTCAGGTCATGATCCCAGGGTCCTGGGATCAAGCCCTATGTCTGGCTCCTTGCTCTGAAGGAAGCCTATTTTTCTCTCTCCTACTGCCCCAGTTTTCTCTCTCCTACTCCCCCTACTCCTCCCTCTCTTGCTGTGTCTCTCTCTGTCAAATAAATAAATAAAATCTTAAAAGAAAGAAACAAATGAAATCAAAATTAAAGTAACATAAATATATGAATCTAATTGTGTATATAGTTGATGACATAACTACACAGAGAGAGAGATAATTTCAAGTTATTTTATAAGACACGAATTTAACTGTACATCCATAGTAAGCTATACACAAAGGATAAAAAGATTTGTATAAGCCTACATTGTTTTCAGTAATCATATTGTGCCTGTATGATTGTGCATGTATACATATACCTGTATATATTCTAAATATATGAATAACAAATTATTTGCTTTGACATACTATATATAAAACATCATTAAGAAAGAAAAATTGGGGGGCGCCTGGGTGGCTCAGTGGGTTAAGCCGCTGCCTTCGGCTCAGGTCATGATCTCAGGGTCCTGGGATCGAGTCCCGCATTGGGCTCTCTGCTCAACAGGGAGTCTGCTTCCTCCTCTCTCTCTCTCTGCCTGCCTTCTGCCTACTTGTGATCTCTCTCTGTCAAATAAATAAATAAAATCTTAAAAAAAAAAAAAAAAAGAAGGACATTCTTTAAAAAAAAAAAAAAAAGAAAGAAAAATTGGGGGACGCCTGGGTGGCTCAGTTGGTTAAGCAGCTGCCTTCGGCTCAGGTCATGATCCCAGCATCCTGGGATCAAGTTCCACATCGGGCTCCTTGCTCGGCAGGGAGCCTGCCTCTCCTTCTGCCTCTGCCTGCCATTCTGTCTGCCTGTGCTCTCTCTCCCCCTCCCCGCCCCGCTCTGATAAATAAATAAAATCTTAAAAAAAAAAAAAAAAAGAAAAATTGGGGTGCACCTGGGTGGCTCGGTCAGGTAGGTATCTGCCTTCAGCTCAGATCGTGATCCCAGTTTGTGGGATCAAGCCCCACATCAGGCTATCCACCCAGAGGCAAGTCTCTTCTCCCTCTCTCAGTGTGATCTCTCTCACTTTTGCTCTTTCTCAAATAAATAAAATCTTCAAAAAAAGAAAAAAATAACAGTACAAGAGATACAAATATCAGAGAAATTAAGTAAACACTATAATTCTAAATTTGAAATGTGAATACAAATATGAACTTATGATACACTATCTTTGTGTAGTTATTTCTTGCCTCTTTTTGCTGAAACCCCTATGAAATTTTGCCTAACCCAGTAGCAGTGAGCATCCCTAGCCATTTAGCACGCAGATTGTGCTCTTTAAATAGAGAAATAGCTAATTCAAGATCTATAGCATAAAAGGGGAAGCCTGCAACATCTTGTCAATGGAAAACAAAAATTTAACAGACTGCAGAAGTCTTGGCAAAAAGAACTCTGAAGCCACTAAGGAAGAATAAGAAATGTGCCGTGTGAAGACACATTAAATATTCCAATACTTATATATTTATAATGTCATTTAAATATAAAATGGTATAGAAAAGAAAAATTTCCTGGCCACTTATACATGGGAGACCAGCCAACATAATTCATTTGAAATACTCTCAGTTAAATCTGATGTCCCTTTGTAAAAATGAGGCAGAATTGTTTGAAATGTAGTCTGTCTTAGTCAAAGTCAAAATCACTTTTTGATTTTGAGAAGAATATGTATTCTGTTGTTGGATGAAGTAGTCTATAGATGTCAATTACATCCAGTTGATTGATGATATTGTTGAGTTCAACTATGTCCTTACTGAATTCTGACTACTGGATCTGTTCGTTTCTGATAGAGGAGAGAAGTCTCAGACAATGATAGTGGATTCATCTATTTCACCTTTGAGTTCCATTAGCTTTTACCTTTCATAGTTTGACGATCCGTTGTTAGGCTCCTACATACTAAGAATTTTAGGTCTTTTTGGAAAATTGATCTCATTATGATTATGTAATGCCCTTCTTTATCTCTGGATAACTTTCTTTGATTTGAAACCTGCTCTCTCCCAAATTAATAGAACTATAGTTGACTCTTGAACAACACAAATTTGAGCAGATATTTTTACAGTACAGTATTATACAGATTTTTTAACAGTACATAATTATAAATTACTGTGGCTTTCTTAATAACATTTTCTTTAGCTTACTTTATTGTAAGAATTTTTAAAATATACATATATAAATATATGTTATATGTTATATTAATTATATATTAAAATATGTTGTCTATTATATATGTATATAATATATGTTGTATATTATATATGTTATATATTATTAATATATATTGTATATTATATGTGTATACAATGCATATAATATATACATGTAATATATATGTATGTAATACACATAGCATACAGAATATGTTTTAATTGACTGTATATGTTATTGGTAAGGCTTCTAGTCAACACTAGGCTCTTAGCTGTTAAATTTTGTGGGAATCAAAAGTTACATGTGGATATTTGACTTTGTGGGCAGCCAGTGCTCTTAACCTCCACATTGTTCAAGGGTCAACTGTATTTTTGCTTTCTATTTATTTATTTACTTGACAGAGAGAGAGAGAGGGATCACAAGTAGGCAGAAAGGCAGGCAGAGAGAGAGAGGGAAGCAGGCTCCCTGCTGAGCAGAGAGCCTGATGCGGGGCTTGATCCCAGGCCTCTGAGATCATGACTTCAGCCGAAGGCAGAAGCTTAGCCACTGAGCCACACAGGCACCCCTCTGCTTTCTTTTGATTAGTGTTAGCATGGTATATTTTTCTCCATCCATCTACTTTTAATCTATGTATGTCTTTGTACAAAGTGTGGGTTTCTTGTAAACAGCATATATTTGGGTCTTGATTCCTGTTTCACTCTGAAAATCTATTATTTGGTCCATTTAGAGCATTAACATCCAAATTAATTGCTTTAATTCAATTAATAACTATTATTACTGTTTTTTATTTCTTGCCCTATTCTCTGTTTCTGTTTTTGTCTTACACACTTTTTCTGCCTTTCGTGGTTTTTAATTGACCTTTTCATCTGATTCCATTTACTCTTCTCTCTTAGCATATCAGTTTCTTCACTTTTTTCCCTCTTTTTACCTTTTTTAGTGGTTGGCCTAGAGTTCATTTACAACTAATCCAAGTCCACTTTAAAATAACACTATGTCACTTCCTGGGTAGTGTGAGTACATTTTAAAAACAAATAATTCTAACTCTTCTTTCTTGTTCCTTGTATCATTGTTGCCAAATCAAATACATTATTGCTTTTTTTTCCATTATTGCTCTTTTTATTTTAAACAAGCTGTTACCTGTTAAATTGATTAAGAATAAGAAAAATAGGGGCACCTATGTGGCTCAGTTCCTGGAATCAAACTCTGCCTCAGGCTCCATTTTTGGTGGGAATCTGCTTGAGGATTCTCTCTCTCCCTCTGCTGCTCCTCCCACTCAGATGCTCATTCTCTCTCTGTTTCCCGCTTTCTCTCAAATAAATAAATAAGTCTTTAAAAAAAAGAATAAGAAAAATAATAGTTTTTATTTTACCTTCACTTATTCCTTCTTTGATGCTCTTTCTTTCATTTCGTAAATCCCAGTTTCTGATTGTTACCATTTTCCTTCTCTCTAAAGAACTTTTTAAAACATTTCTTGCAAGACATATCTACTGGCAACAAATTACCCCATTTTTGTTTGTGTGAGAAAGTCTTTATTTCTCCTTCTTCTTTGAAAGATAATTTCAGTTATTTTTGTCAGACTTCTCCTTGGTAAACTTATTCCTTTCCCCTCTCCATATCATGAATAAATGAATGTTAGTCCTTGATAGTTAAATATTTCTTTTAATGAATTTATTATTTCCTTCAATTATTTAAAAGGATATTTTTCTATGATAATAAAACTCATATTCTCAAAATAATAGTAAAAAAAGTTCAATGATTTGGGTTCAGTTAGCTTTATTATATTTATTAGTTGTATTAAAATAATATATATTCAGTCCTTTCCCTTCTGCAGAACACCAATGAAAGGAACATTGTGAGGTATGTGAAATAACTCCTAAATATTTTCTATATCACTTTCCTACCTAAATCCTCATTTTGCAATCAAAAATGTTCTAAGCACTTAGTCTTGAGTTAATTCATCTAACAATCTCAAAATTACAGATTTTGGAAAATTAATCTTAGCCACTAAGATCGTCTTTTGAAACGTGAGACTTCTATTAAAAAATTATTCTGTATCATAAGCTTATAAGTACTTATGTTAAATATTTATTAGTGACATGACATATAACATATTTTACTATTATTGCTACTGAGGCAACTCTTAAGAAATTGAATCAGATTTTGATAAGTCATAGTTTTAAAAATTATTTTGACAAAACCTCCTGCATTTCAGTTTTAGTAAGCAATGCTATGTTCCTGTCAAATCATGTTTGATACTTACCAAAAGATTTTATTCTATTGCCAAGCAAAGGTACTTAAACAAAGAAGCATACATTTCTGTGGCCATATCAGATTGACACAAGGGACCTTACATCAGGAGGTGTATCAGGGGGTAATAAATAGTATGAAGAAAATTCTGTTCGGCTAGAGGTAATAAAGGCATATTGCACTGTAACCTTAGGACTTTGAGACTTAAGGGAAGATATTTGTAATAAACATATTAGAATTACCAGCTAAACTTTTAAATTTTATCACAACTGGCTTTAATGAGGACTTTTTGGAGTTTATGTACATATATTTATGCCTTATAAGCCAGTTGAGTCTAAAAGGGAACTATTGTGTTCCACAGTGTCCTGGAAGGCACTGATGTTGACTGCCATTGCTGCTTTTCCCCTTCTTGGTACTAAGCTGACCCACCACTGCTTTCCAGAGTGCACAGCTTTCTAAAAAAATTCTGAAACAAAATCGCTGTTGTGTTTTAAGAGACATAGGGTATGTTTTTGCTTTTAGAACCGCATATGGCCACCAGGAGGCAGATATCTATAACTTACTATTTATTAATATTTACAGAAATACAAAGTAGAAAATAGAAATATAGAAAAATGTAGAAACATAGGAAAATATAAATGTATATTTTTATTCTTCACTTGAGATATGTGCAAGGAAAGATTGGTTTAACTATTGCTAAATAACTTGATTTTCCTATCTGACTGAGAAATGTACTTTAGCACAAAAATATTTATTCAAGGACAATTATAATAAATATTTGATTAACCAGAATATCTATTATATAGAATTTGCTTAGGTTTAAGAGGAAAATGCTTTTTATTTTGAAATTATTATTAATAGCAATAAAATTTTAAAAGTCTACTTTTCTGATCAGGTAAATAGACTGATAAGCTTCATAACCCCTGTGTATGCTGGTTGAGATTATGAGGAGTTTTAAGACCTTTTTTTCTTTATTAATCAACAAGAAAATCCTTATATGTGAGTGCTAAATCAATCATGTAATTATGTCTGTATGGTGAACAGAGATACTTATTTAAAGATAGCTTTCATGAGCTGTCAAACTAGTAAAAGAGGAATCTCTTAGTTCAGGAGTGGGATAGGAGAAAGCATCTACAGATGAAAAGGGAGAATTTTCTGGACAGTGTCTCATTACCTTTTAAAGGATCTCAGGAGTAATGGGAAGACCTTGAAATATCCTGGAATATAGTTAACTAGACTGAGAAATGAGAAATGGAAAATGAGAAATGAGAAAACTTCCTTTAGTAAGCCAATCAACTAAACTATTTTTCCTCTCTTTGGTGCTTAGCAGACTCTGCCTAATCTCAATGTTATCAAGGGGAACCAAGAGAATCGGCTTTTGTCTGTGCTTGAATCAGAAGACTAAAAATAAAACAGCTTCCCAGAAGTACCAGTAAGAGATAACAGAGGAAATCAGTATCATCAAATGACTAAGCCTGTCCAGTGGTCCCCCCTGTCCTACTGCCAGTCTCTCATGGCTTTGCATTTTGTTTTATTGAGAACTTATGTCTCCTACTATTTATTGACATTGTGAAACTTCAAAGGTAACAGTTCTAAGAAAAAAATCAGAGATGAACTTGAATTGTCCCCTAGAGAGTCTTGAAGTTGTTTCCCTGTCTCTTTCATCCTTTTTTTTTTTTTTTTAAGATTTTATTTATTTATTTTGTGCTAAAGTACACTTCTCAGTCAGATAGGAAAATCAAGTTTTTTAGCAGAGGGGCAGGCAGAGAGAGAGGGAAGCAGGCTCCCCACTCACAGGCAGTGAGCCTGATGCGGGACTCGATCCCAGGATGCTGAGATCATGACCTGAGCTGAAGGCAGAGGCTTAACACACTGAGCCACCCAGGCGCCCCTCCCTGCTCTCTTTCATCTTGATTGGAATTTTGCTCTTCACAATTTGGCTTTCCTACAATAGACTAGAGGAAATATTCTAAGTATTTCATTTGCTAGGATCCAGGCTTTACCAGTCTGTGAGCTTTACATGGCTGGAGATCATTCTTATGGTTAAATTATTGTTTAGTTAGCATCCTGAAAGTACCTGTCACGTAGAAGGAACTCATTCATATTTGTTCAATAAATGAGTAAGTTAAACCTCTGTGCCATTTAGAGGTGAAAGGGGGTGCATGGGTGGCTCAGTTGGTTAATCATCCAACTCTTGATTTTGACTCGGGTCATGATCTCAGGGTCATGAGATGGAGCCACTCATCAGGCTCCATGCTCAGTACAGACTCTGCTTGTTCTTCTCCGACCCTAGCTCAAGTGTACTCTCACTCCCTCTTTCTCTTTCTCTCTCTAAATAAATAAATAAAATCTTTTAAAAAAGAGTTAAAAGCCATTTGACTCTGCTCTCTGAGTGATCTTAGACTGCATATCTCTTTTTTTTTTAAAGATTTTATTTATTTATTGGTCAGAGAGAGAGAGAGAGAGAGAGAGAGAGCAAGAGCGAGCACAGGCAGACAGAGTGGCAGGCAGAGTCAGAGGGAGAAGCAGGCTCCCTGCGGAGCAAGGAGCCCGATGTGGGACTCGATCCCAGGACGCTGGGATCATGACCTGAGCCGAAGGCAGCTGCTTAACCAACTGAGCCACCCAGGCGTCCCAGACTGCATATCTCATATAACAACAAAACAATCATATTAATAGCTAACATCTATACTATGTGCCCAGCACTGTTCTCAGTGCTTTATACATACTAACTAATCTCAACCTTTTAAAATTCTTCTTAATATTATTCAACATTCCTAAGAGATGCTATTATTATTTCCTTTTACAGATAAGAAACTTATACCCAGAGTAGTTGAGTAAATTGGGAGCGATCATACATTGAATTAGTAAGGAATCTGGATTTGGAGCCCATTTTATTAAATTCAGTCTCTCCTACATATATTTTCCAAGTGTTTCCTAAAATTATCAATGATTTGGAGTCTCAGTGAATGGACAGATGAAAAATTAAGGTGTCTCTCTGATATTTGGCAGATTTGTATAAAACTTGTAGTGGTGGCAGTTGGTGGTACGGGGTATCCTCTACCCCCTCTCCTATAGTTGATAAATGGCTTAGTGGAAATCTGCAGTATTAGAGGTGAAAATTGTTCTTGCCACCATGTTATTTGCGCTTTTTCCCCCTTCATTTTTTCCTATGCTCCTCCTCCCCAATACCTCAGATTTATTTCCATATTTCCAGCATACTTCAGATTGATCTTAGAAGTCTCGTTATAGAACTTCTTCCTTTTTCTCTTTTTCCCACATAAAGTTAGGTAGGGCTGAGTAGACAGTAGAAAGTGTGAGGCAGAGGGCTTAAGGGAAAAAGCTGGATTTGGGAGGAGAGATTGGAAAGGAATTAATTGAGTATTCTTGAGGGTTGTAGGAATTATGAAGCAATAAAATGGAGGAAAGTTGTGAGCAGGAGGAGAGGAACATGGAAAGGCATAGTGTAAGTGAAGAAGTTCAAATGGGAAACTGGTGGAACGAGGCAAGTGGGCAGAGAAGAATGGTGTCATGGAGGAAGACAACTATGTTAGGATGTTGTCAGATTGAACCATGAACGGAAGAGAACAGATGGTCATATTTTGCTATTTTCAGCTGCAAATGCTGTCTTTGCAAAGTCATACTCATTCAAAATATTCTTGTATAGGCTGGAAGTACACAAGACACTGTTCTGAGAGCAAGGAAAAAACCAATACTGTGAAGCAATTGTAATTCTGACAAACGACAAGCTGAATATTGCTGGATATTTAATACTTTGAAAAGTTGTTTATTTAGGACTTAATTGTAGCATGGAACTCACAGATTCAATTAACTTCTATATTTGCTCAGGCTGGCCTGAGTTAGGAA
Organism: Mustela erminea; assembly: GCF_009829155.1. Lineage (NCBI taxonomy): Eukaryota > Metazoa > Chordata > Mammalia > Carnivora > Mustelidae > Mustela > Mustela erminea. The sequence continues at coordinate 30,028,663 of NC_045629.1, read as the reverse complement.
ATATTTTATTTTATTTATTTATTTTTTTTGTCCTGATTATGCCAATGAGGGAACACCTGTTGCAGACATAGTTTAACTTTTCTTAGAAATGCACTTTAAATCACTTGGATCTGGGGAAGGTAAAAGATCAGCAGAGAGGAAAAAAAAAAATGCTCTTTCCAAAGAATTGAATTTATAAGACTAGAGGCTCTGTGTGGTAATGAGAAGACCTGGAACAGAAAGTTGGGCAATTAAGTACCAAGGTAAAGGGCATTAACTTAGGACTTATATTAAAGCCTGTTCAGCAGGACATTGAAGTATTACTGGTTTCACAAAACTGTTGTCCATATGATCTGTTGCTAATGAGGGAGGTAAAACTCAGGTGAGAAAATAGGTGGATTGTGCAGGAAGGAGGGAAGTCCAAATCTTTGGAATTATGCAACTAAGATGGGCTGAATGAAGACAGAGCCAGTGGTTCTAGACGAGTGGAGATTGGAACTGCATGGACCAGGGGATATAGTAGTTTCAATGACCTGTTTCCTTGGGTAGAAATCCTCTAGAAGGTGGATGGGTTGGCATAGGATTCATTATTTCTGGGACTACAGATTGACCTGAGAAACTCAAGCATAGGACCCTGCAGAAGAGCAACCTGCAGTGAGCATTAACATATTAGGTGATAGTTTTGGGCTGAACTCCAGGGTCTGCTCTGTAAGAACAGATTCAGTCTCAGCAGATATAGCCCTTTGCAGGGGGTGGCAACTAGAAGAGAACCTGATGAGGACTTCTAGGGTATTGGAATACTCTTTTTGATCTGGATGATGGTTATCTGCATGTGTTCATTTTATGGGAATACATAAAACTGCGTACTCATGAGCACTTTTTAATATTTATTATACTTCAACAAAGTGAAAAAAAAAAGTTGATGCCCTACCCTGCAATTAAACCAAAATCCATAGAAAGGAGGTCAAGTTCTTAATACGTTTTAAAGTTCCCAGTGATTCTGACAGGAAGCCAAAGTTGAGAGTCATTGAGAAAGGGCTAAACACAAACATGCACACTCTACACCCCTTTGTCCCAAAAGTGAATCCCTTCTCTACTTAATTGTTGGAAAACAGAATCGGGCTTATAGTTTGTGCCCTATGATATGTGCTCTTTGGTACGGATATGCCATATGGTAACCAGACCATTTGAAATGTAGGTAGTCTGATTTGAGATATCAGTATAAAACAGACACTGGGGGGTGCCTGGGTCAGTCATTAAGCTTCTGCCTTTGGTTCAGGTCATGATCCCAGGGTCCTGAGATCAAGCCCTGCATTGGGCTCCCTGCTTAGCAGGAAGCCTGCCTCCCCCACTCGCACTCTCCCTGCTTGTGTTCCCTCTCTCACTGTCTCTGTTTCTGTCAAATAAATAAATAAATCTTTAAAAAAATTAAAGAGACATTGGATTTTGAAGAATTGGTACTAAAATAAAGAGAATGTGTTGTTAATTTTTATATTGATGATATATTAATGTCAGTCTTTTTGATATATTGGGTAATTTACTGCTTTCTTATTTTGACGTGGCTCCTAGAAAATGTAAAAATGCATGTTTGGCGTGTTCTATTGGACAGCTCTGGTGTCCGAAAGAATATGTAGTTGACAAAGCATGGGAAATTGTCATCAGAGAAGTTGAACATAGGTTTCAGTCCTGGCTTAGCAACACAGAAATTGCTATGGCCTTGGACAAACCACTTAACTTCTCTGCACCTTAGGGTGGTCATTTATAAGGATAGAAGTATATTCATATTTTGGAGTAATTGTGAGAAATAGAGTCAATTTAATCAAGTGTCCAATACATAGTCAGAACCTGATAGTTATTATTTCCCTGAGAAAAGGTCACCTTTCTATGGTGCAATATAAAAAGACCTCTTTCTGTTGTACTTAAACTGCATGTCAGCAGAGAAGTAGGGTAGGGTGCCTTTAAAAACGGAGGAGTGTGTCAGGGGCCAAGTGGAAAGCATGGATGAAGGACAGCAGCAGCTGCTTTGCCAGGCAGGATCCTGTCTGTGTCTCTTATATGCACCTCTGCTTCTCGCTTTTCCTCTGACGTCTGCTTTTTGCAGGCACTGGGTTCTTAACCTTGGAATACATCCTACTTTCATCTCCAAGCCCTTAACCTATCTTCAAAAACGTAATTGCCACTTTTAGAATTCTTTCGATTCTGTGTTAGACTCCTTGGCACGGATGCCCTCTTTCTCAGGATCTTTGTGCCTGAGATGTGCCCTGACGCCCACACTCTTCCCTCTGTGTGACCTCATAGAGCTGATTTGTCAGCCACACCCCAGTGTCTCACCTCAGACTTAGCATGTATACTGTGCTCTAGGAAACTGGGATTATTTTAAAAATATATGACCCTATGCTTTCCTACCTGTGTACCTCAATTTTTGTTATTTTTTCTATGTAGAATGTATAATCTTTTTCTTCAATGAAATGAATATTTCAGGTTATCATTCCATCACATTCTTCTCTATGATCTTTCCTGTTGAGTGGCATTTCTCCCCCAGCATATGGGATGTTCCATGTTCATCTGTTATTGCTCATCATATTCAGACATTTATTATAAATATGTATTTACTTGTCTTGCCACTGCTATTAAATGAATATACTTTAATACACCTTAGAGTCTCCTGTGGCCCTGTCTTTGCATGGAGCCACATTAAAAAAAGTCTCACCTAAAAACCAGAAATAATTGAAAAGTATTCTCAATCTTTACATGTATCTCTTAGAAGATCTAGTTCATAGCCTATAAAAATGCTCTTTTTACCTAATTATTTTTGACTGGTTCTTCATTGTAATCTCTTGTGAACCCTCCCAAACTTTTAGAATCCCCAGTTTCATAGATTTTCTAATTTTCCCCCTAATTCTTAGCTTTTTATTGTGCAAATTGACTTAAACATGTTAACTTAAATTTTTTTTTTTTTGTCTACTTCAACCATTATTTGATTTATTTTCGGCAAACAACCCTTATATTAATTCTTCATAAAAAAAAAACCTTTTCCTCTTACCACTCTAACCTGTGTCTAGATCTGGTTTTCCAATTCTGTGTGACAAAGTCCTGGGAATCCATTGAGCAAAAAGTAAATTCTCATTACATGGTGGGATTGAAGGAAAATTCCTTATAATAAAGGGATGGAGTGGCAATGGGAAAAGGCTGGGAAGATGACACATATCATCACATATCATATGTTCACTGTCACATATTCCAGTTTCTATTAGTCAAAGATTTTGTGGTATTTTTTTTTAATTTTACTACTTACTTACCTAACACAGTGACTTAAACTTTCTAAATGCTCAACAAATATTTCCTAAATAAAAGTGATTATTTACTGGATTTTATTTAGGACCATCCAGGAAAGCAGGTTCTGTTTAAGTTGTCGCTCCCTAGCTATAGCTATTTTTACAAAATTTTTTGCTCTTAAAATTCATGACTATATATTGTTTTATGGATTTTAAAGAACATATGGGATAAAAGAAAACAAAAATTCAACAAGCCAGTCATAATAGTAACACCATCCTACTCAAGGGAAATGTGTAAAGTTAATCATGGTAGCCAGAGTGCAAACTTGTGTTCTGTTAGGAGTAACCTACATCATTTCCTTGGCTGTTCTTACTTTTTAGTTTCATAGTCAAAAAGTACACAATGCTTCTTTAGTTCTGCCAGTTTTCCTGTGTTAATTTGATCACTACTATTTTTCTGTGTTTTCGAAAAGATAATATTCAGGAAAAGTACCTTAAGTTTTTATACATCTACATCAGTGTCCTTTCCTTCTTGATTGTATAAAGACATGTCTCTTGGTCCCTTTGTATTATTTTCCTTTTTTCCATTTCTGCCATTTTGAAGTTCATTATATTCTTTCAGAACTCTCATTTCTTTAGCCTATGAGAGTACATTAGTTGTTATTTCTGCAAAGCATATTCTTAGAAATTTCAATTCCCCTTGTTTAACGACCAAGTCTCCCTAGAGATCTTGCTCTCTGACTAGTATGTTGCTTAGGCTGGGAATCTATGATATAATTTCCTTTTTTCTTTTTTTAGTCTATTCCCAATTCTAACAAACTGAAGGGAATGCCAAATACCTTTACCAGGTCACTATTTAGCTGAATGACTTACTCTAATTTGCTCATTTATTTATACATTATCCTATTGGACATTTCATTTCTGTATGCCATATCAAATCTTGTGTGTTGTGTAAATGTGCAGCATACAGTTTGAAAGTCAAATTTAAAAATAGTTACATTAATGGGCCACCTGGAAGGCTCAGTTGGTTAAGCATCTGACTCTTGATTTTGGCTCAGGTCATGATCTCAGGGTTGTGAGATGGAGCCAGCTTAGGCTCCCTGCCAGGTGTGGTAACTGCTTGAGATTCTCTCTCTCCTTCTGCCCCTCCCCATTTCCTCTTTTAAAAATAAATTAAATTAAATTAAAAAATAAATAAAAATATTTACACTATTTCATAAACTAGAAAAAAATTAAGCTTTTACATTCTGTAAGGCAATATTATACAGGCTTTACTATTTTCAACTCTCAACTTTATCTCTGTATTGCATTTTCCCTAATCAATCTGTGTGTACTTTTGTTTCTTATCTACCTTGTGAACTTCAGCAGGGCAGACATTCATTTACAAATTTACTGAGTATTAATAGACAATGAGGAGACAGAGAAGAACAAAACAGGGCTTTTCCCTGAAAGGGCTCATATTGTAGTTGGAGAGATACACATGTAAAAAATAGCTATGATCTAACCAGATACATTTGCAGACCAAGTGTTAGGGGATCAAGGAGTATAGAATAGCTATTTCCTAGGGTGGGGCTTGGGAATGAGGATGCAAGTCAAAAAGGCTCTTTTTGGGTAAAGTGGGACACAATCTGAAAGGACAAATGAGAACTTGCTGTCAAGCATGAAGAAGAACATCTTAGGAACAGGAAAACAGTAAACACAGAACAAGGAATTATATAAAAATAATATGTGGCACTTATACCAAAAAGTTTTTTGTCTGGCTAAATTTAAGGATTCTTTTTTTTTTTTTAAGTTTAGGGGAGTGAAATGACCAGACTTAGGTATTAGAAGGATTCATTTGGATGTGAGAATGCCAGAGAAGGCAGGTCCTGATCAGCAGGTTATTGCATTATATTAGGTAAGTGATGATTTAAAGGGTTATAATGCAGACAAAAAGAAATGGGACGTTTCAAGAAGAATTAGAATTGATGAAGTGAAAAACAAATTGGAGGAACAAGAGTTAAGAGAACTGTAAGAATTATAAGATTGCTGAGAAATCAGTGCTTCCATTATATGAGATCGGCAGCATATGAAGAAAAGTAGTTTTGGGACTGGAGCCATACACTGGATTTAGTGTTGGAATGTTGAATTTTAAGATGCTTCTGGGAAGTCCATATTGAGCTGTCCAGTAAGTTGGGTGATCAGGAATGACCTTTGGGATTCATCACAGTAAAACTGGTGATTGATGTTAGTCTAGAAGAGGTCATGTGAACACTGGGATTAGAGAGGGGTAAAGATAGAATCCCAAGGAACCACAGTATTTAGTGGGGAGGTAGAGAAGGAGGGATTTGTCAAAGAAAGGAGTTGCCAGAAAAAAGGAACAAAGGATTAAATACATTCATACATACACCAGGGGGTGGGGGAATGGAGTAGGAAAGTAAAGGAGACATCTCAAAAAAAATCCCATGGTGAACAGGATTAAATGCCATAAGATAGGCTTGTAAAACATACACAAACTGTCCATTATATTTGACCACTGGAATTGATATATTCACTTAGTTCTAATTCAGAGAACTAGAGTGGGACTGGGTACAAAGAAGTTGAGTGGTTTTGCTTATACATGGCTACTTTGAGAGAAACTAGTGATACTGTTGGCAGTCATCCTGGAGTATAATGGAATACAGAACTCTAAAACATCACAAGCTAATCTTGCCCATCTCTGGATGTCCAGGCTCCAGGCTAATGCCTACATATGTGCAACCACCCCTATGAAGAAATGAGGATTATAGGACCTGGACATGTAGCAAATATTATGGGGAGAATGTGGTGGAAGAGAAAAGACACAACCATATATGGTGGAAGATGTGAACCTGAAGAACGTTTTTCTTGGGATACATAGATTCCATCCTTAATGATACAGCTAAACCCTGCCAAACTATCAATTAGAATTATAGAACCATTAAATTTTACTTTGGGAGAAGCTTGAGTCCTCTGGAACATCATCATTTTTTAATTTCCACGTTGACTGGGGTTTTCGTGACAATTCTAAAAGTCCAGGAACTACTTAAGATGTTATTGGTAATAAAATGTAATTGTAAGTCAAATTGCAAAAGGATAAGAAATAAGGAGGAGAAACAAGAAAACAAGAGCAAAGATTACTATTCTTTTTTTTTTTCATTTTTTAAAAAAGATTTTATTTATTTATTTGACAGAGATCACAAACAGGCAGAGAGGCAGGCAGAAACAGAGAGAGGGGGAAGCAGGCCCCCCACTGAGCAGAGAGCCCCACGCATGGCTTGATTCCAGGACTCCGGGATCATGACCTGAGCCGAAGGCAGAGGCTTTAACCCACTGAGCCACCCAGGCGCCCCAAACATTACTATTCTGAGAAATATAAGTAGTGAAGTTAAAAGCGAAACTAAGGACTTGAGCTCATTTGTAGAAAAGGGTGAAGTCAGTGAAGAAAAAAAGGATAATTAACAGACCTCCTGAAAGAAAATGGTTTAAAAATGTCAGATGACTTGGGAGACCGGGGTAGCTCAGTTAGTTAAGCGTCTGCCTTTGGTTCAGGTCATGATCCCTGGGTCCTGGTTGGAGCCCTGCTTCGGGCGCCTGTTTCTACCTCTCCCTCTGACCCTCTCCCCTGCTCATGTGCTGTCACTCTCTCTCTCACTCAAATAAATAAATAAAATCTAAACAAAACAAAACAAAACAAAAAAAGTCAGATGAAAATCTACATTTTAGACAGTAGTGGGGAAACTTCCTCTATCCCCAGGAATAGGGTGAAAAAAGAGAGCTTCATAGCACTCATGTCTAAAATGCAGTTAGAAACAATGAATAAACATTATTAGAAACTTTTTAGTCATTCTGAAGGCAAGTAAAGTGAAAGCAGATGGTTTGATGGGTTCTGATTGGGCAGAGATGACAGAAAGACAAGAAAGTAAGATAATCAGGAGCACTGAGGAGGTTAACAGTGGATTTCAGAGTGGGAGGAGAGCTGCTATGGAAAAATTCATCTTGATATAATCAGAAAGTAGATGTGGTACATACTAGAAAGTTAACCAGTTATAGTCAGAACGTTTTATTAATTTTGACTTTATAGTGAGAGATGGCCAGGATCCCAAATCCCCACATTCTGGCCTAGATAGAGGCAACAAGTATACAAAGAGAAGAAACACCAAAGACAATAAGAACTTGTTTTGCGTGGCTAGCATTTTGTGCCAAATCCCTGTGTAGTATTTTATCCTTGTGACCTAAATAACATGAACCTAAAGATCTGCACCGTCTTTTACCCTGTCTGCTTAAGACCTTGTCTGAACTCAGGATGTTATTTGATGCTTACTTTCTCCTGGGTCCCACCTTGGATTCTGCTTGGTCTTTCCCTCCCTTTATGTGATTGAAGAGAGAGCAACAGCAAAATAAAAGAAGTTAAACCCTCTGCTTTTTCTACCCCAAGATGTTATTCTTAATAGGGTAAAAGCAGGGGTGTCTGTGAGCACTCCATTTTTGTTACTGACTCATTTTAAACCTTTTTAGTGGCATAAACAGAGCTGGTGCATCTGGAAACTGAATTTTTTCTTAATCAGTGGTTCTCAGGTTGTGAGGGTGAGGGTGGGTTAGGAAAAAGATGCCAGAGTTACATAGGGAGTGTTTTCAAGGTGGAAGAGTGTGCGTGTGTGTGTTGGAGCACGCATGCGCGCGTGAGAGAAACAGAATGTATATAGGTGGAGGAAGGAGTGTTGTAAAATTTTCAGGGGATTCTGATAAACACTGGTCTTTCTTCTGATTGAAAATCAATGCCCTGCAGACGAGCAAGTAAGAACCACAGGAAGACAGTGGTGCTTACAATTTAAGATTTGACTCTGGTAGATGATGAAGTCCAGGAAGTGGGCTACCAGAGTGGAATGGAGGTAAAAATTTTTGGAGTAAAGGGCCAGAAAATGTGAGGCCAGAATGTCCTGTATGTCCACCACAGGATGGCTGAGGCTTGAATTTCTCCTTCTCACTCGAAGCACTTTCTCAAGCACCAAATACATAGTGTATGTTCAATAAATACTCTTAATAGACTGTGCACATTTCAGAAAAAATGTATTACTTTTAATATCAATTATGTGAGCATGCAACATTACTAAATACAAAAGTCATACAAGCTCACAAATGACTTCAGAGACTGCCACTCTTTGATTAAAGAACAATTTGGGGCCTATTAAGACATCATAAATTATAGATGGCTTCCTGTTTTTACCTGATAACTACACATTGTCTTCCTACTATGACAAGCTTTACTCAGAAGCTAAGCTACCTGGCAGTGACATTTGTTTACCCATTATTGCTTCTCTGAAGAGAAAGAGCAATATCATTCATCTTATTAAATGGTGCACTTTTACTGCAAGTTTAGGGCATTTACAGTGAGCAGTTCTTGGGACATCACCTAAAACCTGAAGACTGCTTGTTATATATTGGAAAAACATTTCTATGAATTATGAGAACAGTATGTTGGCATAGGATGTTTACAATTGATAAAGGTAAATTTGACAAGTTCATGCTTACTACAAATGAGTAAAACTGAAATTTTCGTACTTTTAGTTAATTAAACAAAACAAGTAGCATGGAACATAAAAAAAAAAAAAATCTGAACCATGCTAAATTTATAGACTATATGCCAGAAAGGTATTCTGAAGTATAACACACACACAAAAATAAACTCTAATTGAAGTTCTTTCGTTCTTTTCTTTTGAAATACACTTTCTATGATCTGGTCACATCTGTGTTTTTACGCATCTAAGTAACCTTGAGAAAGACAATTCCCCCTTCTGAGACTCTGCTTCCCTCTATAATATATGGAGGATGAACCAGTTCATCTCTAAATGTTCCCTTACAAATAAAGATGCTCTATAATTGGCTTTAATTTTATGGCCTGTGCAGTAGAAAGCTCCTTGGAAACCGACAAAGATAGGTTCAAATCTTAATTTCATCACTTATTAGCTTTTTAAACATGGGAAAGTTATAACTTATTGAGCCTTAATTTCTTAATCTGTGAAATGGGATAACACTACCTCTTTAATTAAACTCTCTGAGAAACAATTAAATTGGAGAAAATGTGCTGGAAAGTGATTAGCATAATGTTAGTTGGTTAGAGGGCATTCAATACATATTCTCAAACCTAATGTCTTGGTTTTCTACCTTTTCATTTTCTCCTTAAAAATTCAATTCCATGTATATTATTGATTTGCAAGTAAGAGATTACAATACAATTTGGAAGACACTGTGAACTTTTGCTGAGCAACATTTGTAGGATATGGATATTTTGGAAATTAGATTTTTATCTTCTAGCTTGGGACTCTCTCTGGGTTTTAATATAGCAGACAAAGTAGCAGTAAGAGGTCAAAATAATTCAAAAGCTCCATATGACTTTGCAACTTATCACTATTATATATTCAAAGACAAGCATGACACCACATGCATTAATAATAGTATATCACATAGGAATATAAAGTCTCCACATACACTCAGCACTAGTCCTAAACTTTACAAAATCACATGTAATCAATTTGGAATTCCACAACTTTAAGGATGGAGAGAACTTTACCTAGATTCACAAGAAAGCTATGAAGATAGTAAATGAGGATATTGAAAAAGTGATTTTATGGGTTGGATATTTTAAATGAACTACCAGAGATTGTCTAAAAATGTCTCAGGAACCTTTCTTCCCACTTGTGAGTCTATTAATAGGTGGAATTATTTGAATTTTAACTGGGCATTTTGGACCCCAACTGGTTAGAATGAAGTACTCTAATATTTACTCTTCTATTTTCTAAGAGACTCACCCTATAACATTTTTTCTAGTAATACATGATGAGGACCAAATGATACCCATGCCCTTATCCTACTCATTTGGGAAGTACTGTAAGGAGAGATGAGGGCAGACTGACCTTTCATCCTATAGGCAGCTATGGAGGAGGGCTTAGTTCCTGGTACATCTATGGAGATTATCTGTGGAAATGCTGTTTAACCTACCACAAATGGGACTGTATCTAAGACCTCAAGGATAATTTAAGTGGGCTCTTTATTGTAAAGGGTCTTCCTGTTATCTGTTATTTGTCCAGTAATCCATGAGCCATGGGCATATTATCGGTTCCTTATTTATTACTACTGATAAATGATTTTATAATACTGACCAATGGGATTACACAGCTCACAGAAACTTCCCATATAAGAACCATGATGTCAAAACACAGCAGAGGCTATCAACAGTATTAATGAGGATTTTGTTAGCTTCTAATGATAATTATTATTGTATCAGAATGCAATTCACACTAATTATTAGTAAAAGTTTACAAACATTAAAAAGTGCATAATAACATTTGTATCTGATAGGGCTGAAAAAAGACATGAAAAACACAATGCAAGGGCTTTACTTTTGTGATTGGTGTCCACATGATTGCAAGATAATTTTTTCCATCTGTTACAGCTCCATGCTGATAAGTTGTCCTCTCAATTTAAATAGTAGCATACAGCATTGAGTAATTTGATTCCATTAGAACAAAAAGTTTCCTGTTCTTAATATTATCTTATCTTTCCCACCATCCTGATTCTCTAAAATTCTCATAATTAAAAGTTTTTAAAAATATATTAGTTGGGAAAAGTTCTCCAATTGAAAATAAAACAAAATATGCATATTGGATTCTGGTCTATACAGACATCAAACAGACTGAATTCAAGTAAAATTCACATTAGCGGATATTTTCAAATGCCTCTATAATAAAGCAAAAAAGTCTTGATGAATTGGTTAGATTTAATTCATCAACAGTGGATCAAGGGGAAAGATTAAGTTAAAAAAAAGTATGATCTGTCCTGTGTACACCACCACACTGTGGAGAAGGAAAAAGGCAGCCCTTTTAAAAATGAGTGGTATAAAAATTCACAGTAACATACATTATTTTTGTTTCTCATGAGCAATCAAAGAAGGGGGCAGTGCTGAGCGCGTATACTGTACAATACAAAACAGTGTAAATAACACAGCAGGAACACACAGATACATAATGCTAAAAACAGTGCTTTCTGGATGGTTCTTTTACTGGGTGAATACTTAGACCAGAGATATTTAAACTCTGGGGTTCAACCAACCCTTTGCAATTAGACACAATTAAATCCTCTGACATTTTGAGGGGCCAGATGCTGCAGGAAGAATCATCATCTAGGTCAGTGCTACTCTCTACAAGCATTTTATCATATGGTCAAGTGAAAGGATCCATACAAAATGACATCCAAACACAAGCCACATGATTTCAACCATTGCTAATGACAGAGGTAGAGAAAAGTCTGTCTGCAGCCACAGCCTCTGCCCCCATTTTTGACATGATAATGAGCAGATTCCTATAATGCAGCACAGCTACTTTTTTCCCCCCTCTTTCACTCTCGGAAACAAATGCATTCCAGCCAGGCCTGGAGATTTGAGACATTGTCAGGTGTTGCTGAAGTTATCAAAGTGGGATGTTAGCTTTCAGATTTTGCTGCTTCCCCCTGGGCTTCCCCACTTTGTTCTGTGGAATTTCGTTGTGCATCTTCTTCACCTTCTGTAAGAGACAATAAAAAAAAAGGATAAAGGCAAAAGAAAAACTATTGCCTATATTTACTGACTCTTAATATATCATATTGGAAATTTCAGAAATACTCAAAAAGTCTGAAATTCTCATAGAGACAGGTATATTTTATTGGTAATCAGTTCCTCAATTAGTATTTTTTAAGGTTGGCTAATTCTGGTTCTATGAACTTGGGACAGCATGGCACAAAACAAAAGAATAGCAATTTTTACAATGGTCAGTGATGATTTATGCTAGGAAATCTCAAAGCCAGATCATGACACTTCTAGTTTTACGGGTTACAGAAATCAGAAGTGATTTTAGACAGAAATCGAAAGTGGGAAGCGTTTACCTTTTCACTTCTTTCTTATTTTAAGAAATAATTAAAAATTGCATTTTACATTATTTATAGTACTTGTTGATAACCCATCTGATTTTTTAAGAGTTTTAGCAAAATATTTTTGGGTGTTCAATATGTAAACTATATCAATGTTTGTTGAGTGTTTGTTACCATAATTCAAATGAACAGAGGTGAGTGGGCTGTTCCATTCTTTGAATGGAAATGTTGAAAGGCAATTTCTCCTTTGCTCTTAACAAGTATACACAAAACATTTCACCAGACACCATACTTTAGGGAAATTAAAAGCTATTCTACATAAATACATATATTTTCTTTTTCTTTTTTTTAAGATTTTATTTACTCATTTGACAGAGAGAGATCACAAGTAGGCAGAAGGCAGGCAGAGAGAGGGGGAAGCAGGCTCCCTGCCCAGCAGAGAGCCGACCCTGAGATCATGACCTGAGCTGAAGGCAGAGGGTTAACCCATTGAGCCACCCAGGCACCCCAATACATATATTTTCTGTTTCTAAAGGAGTTCTCTGGGTATGACCAGGCATATATATATGTATATATGTGTATGTGTGTGTGTACATATATATACATATGTGTATATATATATGTATATATATATACAGTTCATAAACTACTTTCACAGCAATAAACAGCCTCCCAAGATGTGTAGATGTATAGATGGCCTGAATCTGAGATGTGTAGATTCGCATTCAACAAAAATTTGAATAACAGGAACAGCTTTTGGTAATCAAAAGAATGAAGTCAAATTAGGGCAGGTACAAGACAGTAGAATATTTAAGGATGAAACTGACTGCATAAATACAAGATGAGGACTTTGACTCTCATGAGGTTTGGGGCTTTTTAGGTGTCTCGGAACACTTCTCAGCCCTTAGCATAAAGCTGCAATTGCAAAGCCGTTGCTAAATACATGCTTGTTAACAAATTAAGGTAAACATGGGACAGCAATATTGTGGAGTATAAACTAAAAAGAAGTTGAAACATTCATGAGTTACAGAGGAAGTCTCTCCCACAACTCAGCTATTGATATTTCATTTGTCATTTATATATTTGTCAGTATTTCAGTTATTATTTTTAGTTCTTTGTACTTAGAATAATAAAAAAGTTATTACTATTTATATTTTGCCTGGCCCTGGACTTTAGGATTAGAAGACAAACAAAAATTTCTAGGAGCCTGGAGAATAGCAATTAAAATCTAGAAATGTTTAGAAAAAAAGACATTTGATAGCATAAAGATATTTTAATTATTCTAAATTGTTTAATAATACCATTAATATAAAATATAAAATAATTTTATTATATTTATTAATAAAAATCAATTTCTTCCATTGTTATATAATAATTTAATATATTCTCTTGTATAAGATAGGTCTTGATGCTGATGAGTCTCAATTTCAGGGAAGACAAAAAAAGAAGAAATGGAACTGCTCTGTTAATAATATTAGGGGTGTCTAAAATTAATGCAGATTAAATAGAATATTAATATATAAAGAAAAATATAAGTCTTGGGTTGACTGGGTGGCTCAGTGGGTTAAGTCTCTGCCTTCGGCTCGGGTCATGATCCCAGAGTCCTGAGATCGAGCCCCACATCGGGCTCTCTGCTCCGCAGGGAGCCTGCTTCCCCCTCTTTCTCTGCCTGCCTCTCTGCCTACTTGTGATCTCTGTCTGTCAAATAAATAAATAAAATCTTTAAAAAAAATATATATATATATATATATAAATCTTATAAAAGAAAATTAGCAAACTCTCAAAGACCACAGAAAAAATTTTACTTGCCTCATCCCACCAAATTGCAATAATTTCCTTAACCCCTTCTGAGAGTTGCTCTGATAAGTAACTTCTGGTAATAAATAGTAGGGAAACAACAAAATCTAAAATATACATAAGTCTGTATATTCCAAGGTGTCAATGTTAAAGGTTTATTTTCAGTTTGAATTTGAAAAGACCAATATGTGACTTGCTGACCTTTAGCCACTGAATAAAGTACTGTCCCTAGGTATGTTAGGGTAACATTGTTAAACTGTTTCATTAACATATACTCTGACTCAGTTTTCCAATAACTGGAAAGCTTTGCCATAAAAATTCTAATAGCAAATTAGTACTGAGTGGTTACCATGAGCCAGAAACTGATAAGTGCTTTTCATGTATCCAACACTGTGGTTCCTTAATCGTGAACTCCTTTTTTTACTTTTAAAGGTTATTTATTTTTTTTTACAAGATTTGTTAGGAAAATACATCCACTTTTAAATCCTGCAAAAGCAATGGCATTCTTTTAAATACTCAAAAGTACTTTGATATTACAGTCTTGTTTTACTTTTTCATTGGTACTTGGGTAAGAAGAATGCAAAGTCAGGTAATAAGACAAATTTTCCACAAACCCATTCTATCATGAAAAGAAAACTGAGTGACCTTTTTACTGAAGATATTGATGTAACAAACAATTTTACTTCCATTTTCAATAAAATTGGTCCCAGAGAACTTTTCCTTTGAAATGGCCAATGTTACTGAAGGTGGGAGTTCCTACTTTGTTAAATATTCTATGTAGAAATTTCAGAGCTTTTATAGATTAGAATTTTTTTAAAACCCATGTGCTTTATTGATTGCATTAGTAATAGAAGATTAAGAATTCTGCATTTGAGTGGGAAACCCTATACAGAAAAGTCACTGAACATGGAGTAGGAGTGATTAAGAGATTAGTCACTGACTTTTTTCTTGCCTTAGACTGTTTGTAACGCTATTAGATTACTTTCAAAGGTGGTTTTTCATGTTTTAATCCTCTTCGGTGAAATGCTACAAATAATCCCACCTTGGAAGAAAGATGTGTGTCAAACAACTCACCTGTCTTGTTGATATCAAGACCTGCTAATTTCAAGGCTAATTCATTGCTGTTGCCACTTGCAGAGGAAACCAGGATATCATGTATTGCATTTCTTCTACCTGTTCTTCCTGAAGCAATGAAATCTGCATATGTAGTTTCCACATCAGTCATTGCTAACAAATATCCACATAGCAGGGACTACAAAACAAAGAAAAACTTATAGGTAAATATAATGTTGGTCAATAACATTTCACAAAGACACTTGTTAAATTACTGGCCTACAATATGCATGTGAAATGATTGTCTTGCTTACATGTCTACAAAGCAAGTAATGCTTTAATCCTTGATCCAAGGTCAGTGAATTTTTTCTGTAAAGGCCTGATAGTAAATAAATTAGGCTTTGAGGGGTATATGGTCTCTAATCCAACTACTCAATTTTGTGGCTGTAGTGCAAAAATAGTCCAAGTAAAATATGTTAAATAAATGTAATAAACGGTGTTTGGAAAAATAGCAATAGGGCCAGATTTGGCCTGAAAACTGTAACTTGTGGGCACCTAGTTTAGATCATAAAATTCTCCTTCTCTAATACCATTTTAGTCAGTCTTCAATTGCAGAGAGAAGAACTTGAGATTGGTAGCATACCAAGGTTGAGGGTGGAATGGAGTGGTCCATCCTAGAGATAAGCTGAATGCAAGTACTTTGTCTGCAGAGTCTAAGAACAATAATGAAGTTTACCAAAATTTAGTTTGCTTTTTATTATCACCATATACCAGCAATTCTTATTTTATTTTATTTATTTATTTGAGAGAGAGAGTATGCAAGCAGGTGTTTGGGGCCGAGGGAGAGGGAGGGGAGAAGCACACCCCCGCTGACCCTGGACTCTGACACAGGGGCCGATCCCAGGACCCTGAGATTATAACCTGAGCCAAAGGCAGATGTTTAACCAACCGAGCCACCCAGGCACCCCCCAGCAATTCTAAGCAATGTCAGTGACCAAAGAGCTACTTCGAATCCAGGGGGATGGTTCCCTGTGGTCCCCTTTATTAAGTGATTGCTTGAGGGAATAACAATCTTTCTTGACTGAATCTTTGAAATAAAATATTCAAGTTTAAAAAAGATTCAATGATGGGTGCCTGTGTGGCACAGTTGGTTAAGTCAGACTCTTGATTTCAGCTCAGGTCATGATGTCAGGGTTGTGAGATCACGTCCTACATTGGGGTCCATGCTGGGCATGGAGTATGCTTTAGATTTTCTCTCTCCCTCCCTCTCTGCTCCCCCTCCAAAAAAGGAGCCCATGAAAATGAATCTTCCAAAAAAATATTTTCAAGGTAAAATAGGATATATGTATTAAAAAAAAACCAAATACAAATCTTTGGTTTTTTCTATATTTAAATTTATGTCCTTCCCTAAAAGTCAAAAGAAGGATGTATAGCAAGATAAGAAAAAAATACATTTATTGTTGCATTAATTTATTTGAACAGAACTTTAAAATAATTTCCTCCTATTCCTAAATATTCCAATCACATTTTATTGTACTTTAAGATTAAAAACAGATCAATAATCAAGAGAAGGTATATTTTCAAAATATAAGAAATATGGGGGAAGCAAAAATGGTGGAACCCATACATCATCATGGGCATGCACATTTGCACTCTGAAATAACTTGATAACTTGATTTACACTGCAATTTAGGATGGCTGTCAGTAGCACATTCTTTTAGGCTGATTTCCCCTAATGCATACTGATGAGGGAGCTATTAATTCAATCTAGAGGAAACTTTTATATTTTTTCTTCTTTAAGAGGAAGATGAAAAGGAATGAGGGGGTAATACCATAATACACTTTTGAAATAGAAAATATATCTATACTATATGCTTACTGTGACTATATTATCGATAACATTGGTTTTCATTCATTTAGCTATATTTACCATTATTTTAAAGGGAATATGGTAATGGCTATTATTTTATTTAAAACTTCAAAATGCTCTTCAGAAGATCCTGGGTTTAGTCATTGGGTGACTTTTGGAAAATCACTTGAACCTCCTAGACTTCCATTTTCTAATAAGTAAGGGGACAGCTGAAAGGCATGATGAGTAATGCTACTTAAAGTGAAGATGTAAAAACAATCATCACTTAAAACTACCTCATTTCTAAAATTCTGAATTTGGAGATTCCTTTCGTGGCCTTAACCACCTATCTCTTCTTCTTAATGACTCTGTTCTTCGCACTGGTTATGTTTTTAGTTCTTTTAACCCTTTTTTAGCTTCCTCCAGGTTCAGTCTGGATCAACTGCCAACCAATTTCATGTAACTTTTTTTTTTGGCATCAAGAAGTCCCTTTGACTTACTGTCACCTTGATCTTCCTAAACCTAGGAAAACAACATCGTGCACTTTATCTGATCTCATTAACTGGGTAGCTGAGTGTTACCAGAAAAAGTCACAAAATTGTGCCAGTTGGCTCAACTAGAAATTTTTGACTCTATTATTAGTATATACTCTGAGTTGTTCAGAAATTCTTTTTTTCACCTCTCGTTGACTCTTCCTTATGCTTTTCTCTGTGGGAAGAATTCCAAATGCTTTCCAGGCCACACAGCCAGATACCACTGCCTTAAGAGATGACTTTACATCTTCCTTCTCTGAGAAGATACAGGACATCTGCTGCATATTCTCTTAAATTTCTTCCTCTCTCAAACACATTTCTCAATAAAACACTATTCTTTCTTTCCTAGACGAACTAGCTTCTTTCTTTCTAAGGCATGCTATTGATTCTATTTCCTGCTGCCTCCTGTAGCTCCTTGCTCCCCTTCCCTTATTTGCTTTCCTCAATAATTTGAGTCTTCTTTCTCCTCTGCATTTCTCCTGTAAGCCTGTAAGCATGTTCAAGTCCTCTTACTAAAAAAGCAAAACCAGAAAATAACAAAAAACCAATCATTTAACCAAATATTCTTTATTCAATTTTCATACATCTTTACACAACCATCTTTTTCCTTTATTAAATTTCTCAGAAAGGTTCAGCTACTTTTATTTTCTCACTTTCTTTGAACAACCCTTTAAAAAGTCTGTATTCCATTGGCTTTTACGTAGTATGTTTTATGGCGATTACTTTCTTAGAGATCACTAAAATGATTTGTATTAACATTAAGTGACTGCTTAATTATTACATTTCTTGTAAGTGCCCATCCTGGTTTGGTCTCTCTACAATACATGACATTTACAGTTACATTCTCCTCGAAAATCTCTCCTAGCACATATTGCAAGCTATAGAGGCAAGAATATTACAGGTAGTGTTATAGGTATTATTATAGCTATCTGTATTCAAATCTAGACTTTCCATTTAGTTGTTATGCTATATCTAAAATTTCTATACTCACTGTTTCATCTATAAATTGTGATAAATATTCTTAGCTCTCAAGGTAGCTATGAGAATTCATTTGGATTATGTATCCAAAAAGCCTAATAAATGTTAAGCATATGGTGGGTGCTGATAAAAAACAGCAACAACAATAACAGCAACAACAGTAAGAACAACAACAACAACAACAACAAAACACAACAACTGTCACTTTACTATCCTGGTTCTATCCTATTTGACTTTTGTATTCTTCACAGATTTCTCTTCCTGGGGACATTTTATAGGAATTTAAGATCAGTCCTTGACCCTTTTTCTTTCTCTCCTTTCTAACTTGAAAAACTCATCTAATCCACGGCTTCTAATTCCTCACAATGGATAATGCAAAAGTATGCATCTCCTCTTGAGACTGTTTCCCCAAGCCCCTCTCACACAAGGGCAACTGCCTGCTAAATAGATATTTTCACCTGCTTTTGCTTAAGCATTTCAAATTCAATAAAACAAAACAAAATGACAACAGAACACTGAATAACCTGGCCTTACTAATACACTATGTTGGAGCATACTTTTGCCTATTTCTCTCACTTGATAGCCATGTCTAATCACTTGCCAGGTATGTTGATTTGTATTGGATGTCCCTCATATTTACTGCCTGTAAAGCACAAAGCTCTTCCCAGGATTATTGCTGAGTTTTTCCATAATCTGGAAAGAACCCTCTTTTGTTGCTTTAACTTCAATCACTAGCTCTCATACTTGGTATGTTGCAGAATAATGTACAATATTTTTCCAGAGATGCTCTGCGGCACTACTGCTCAAGTCTGTGATTCTACCTGGAATGCCTTCCTCTGACAAACTTGCTTGTTGAAATGGATTTAGCCCTCAGAATTCAGCCAAATGCCACCTTGTCTTTGTCTTCTTTTCCCTGTCTTTTCAGCTGGCAATCCCATATGGGCCTTGATTTGTGCCTGTCATAGAGGCCACTTAAATTCTAACTAGCATTATAGTGACCTCTCCTTCTAGACTGAACATAAGCTCTGACAAGATAGGAACTACATTTCAATGTTTTAGTTACATACAATTCCTAATAGAGTCCTTTGCATACAGTCAGTGCAAAATAAAAGTATGTTGAATAAAACTAAACAATGAAGAAAAAATAGACATCCTTCATCAGTAGCCACAGAGAAGTTCCCTCTTCCCTGATTATACTCAATTACCAAATCCTAAAAATCCAGAAAGTTAATTGTCTGGAATGAAGGTCTACAAAGTCTCACTTCATTTTTCTACTTTACCAGGTTGCTTGTCTGCGAGGGAGTTACAAGTCTGAATAAAGGTTTTGACCTTGGAGTAATTTAGTGTTTTTCATTATCTATTCTACCACCATTAACCAATTAAGAATTAGAAAAATTAGAAATAATTTCTAATTTCTAATTAGAAATTTAAAAATTTCTAATTTTCTAGAAATTAGAAAATCTAATTTCTATGCTATTTTGGCGATTTAGAATTGGACATGCATATAAACCTAATATTATCTCATAAAAGTTTAAGGAAAGGTGGAGTTACAGGAATGAGTTTGTCTTACAATCACTGTTACTGTTTCTCACTCTCAGTCCCTTTATGGCTTTTTAAATCACAGGCTTTTTTTTTTTTTTTTTTTAAAGCACAACTGCTATCATTTCTCATCTGATAACAATGCTATGGAGTAGGCAAAAATATCCTTATTTTCAGATGAAGAAAATAAGTCTCAGAGATACTAAGTGACTGCTAAATAACACAAAGAACTATGACTTAACCCAGGTTCTGTAAGTTTTGCATAGAAAAACATTGTTATTTTGCAATAGAAGTTCTTTTTTTTTGCCATTATCATTTTCCTACATAGACTGTCATAATAATACATGTGACTATGGGGATTTTACTGTGCTTTTAATAGTTTTAAGGAGATTTGAAATATCAAGAATGAGAGATAAAAGTAGTGACATTTCCCATGAGAAGATGTGAATTAAAAGAATGTGTGCTGTGTTATGATTTGTGTCTCTGGGAATGTTAAAGGATCCTGGCAGTAATTCTACTTTTAAACAGGGGAGCCAACAACTTAACTTGAATTTTCACTTAGTGTTCTCTTAAGTAACAAGGACACGGAATAAGAAACAAGGTTTTGACAGATGTAAACGTATATTGTGTTCACCTTTAAAACGTATATATATGGTTTTCAATTGGCTTGAAAGACACTAATGGCATTTGTGAAAAGAGCTTATCCCTATAAACTTCTCTTTTTAAGTACTTATAAAACACAGTTACTAGATTGATGTGCTGAGTTTGGAGCATTCAATTATGGTCCATTATAATTATTATATAATAATCATAAAAGTAGTATTTCATTTTTATTACATTTTTCCCTCTGGACAATAGACTTATTTTTCAGTAAAAAAAGAAAAATACCTGACAAATAGCACACATGTAAATACATGAATGAGGAAGAATACAATTATATTTTTAAACAAAATGTATAGATGCTTTGAGCTCTCTTTTTTCCCCCTCTATTTCCAAGATTATAGTTCTTTTAGCAAATTCTTATTAGGTGCTGAAAAACTGTTATTTTTACATGTATGGCAGCTATGTTATTTTTTCTTTCAGTTAAACATTTAGACACAGGTCTTTAGTGAAACGACTGCCAGAGACCGGAAATATCTTTTACACCAAATACACTGCTGTATAATGACTTCATAATTTTGCTTAGATATTCTGGGGACACTACTGCTAAATGATTATGTCTAATAGATAACAAAAAATGATAAAAGTTAAAAATCTAATGTAAGCAGCTGGTAGAGATTTAATAGAATAGCAATTAGCATGAATTCTGGCCTTATAAAAATAATCAGAATAAAACCTGCAAAATTTACCAAAAGCGGACTCCATTATAGTTTCCTGTTTATGTTGCTATAATTAGAATTTTGTAGATAAAGCAAAATGGTAGTACTGGATATCAACAAGATAAAACGGTATTTTTTTTTGTATCCAGTTATAGAAAACAACTAAATTATACTGATATTCATAGTCTGATCAGAGAGAAAGAAACACATTTTATTATTTAAGTACTATACCATTTAAAGTTATATTAAATTTTAAAGCATAAATCTCCAAATATTGATATCTAAAAAGCCAATCAAAATTCATGATTAAGGAACAAACTTGCTCTTTCTTTTCTCCCTTCTTAAAAAAAATCTCACTTTCTCACTCTTTAACAAAAGAAACAGTATATTGGTATTCTAAAAATTCTCCATTTGTATAACGGATTTCTAAACTTAGATTCATGTTGGTCTTTCCCTTGTTTATGCTCTTTACCTTTTAAAATATCATATACAAATTATTTGAGAGACTAAACCAAAAGATTTTACCCTTGTAGTTTTCACAGATTTAGATAGATTGCAAGAGACTAGGAAAAGTATGTACTTACGTCTCCTATATCAAATAAATTGAAGCATTCCACATAGATGTGTATCTTAAAAGAAGTTGGGCCTATGAAGCTGCTAAAATGATTTTTATAGTGACATTGAGTCATGAGCCAAATGGTGACTAGATAACATGCTAATTTTACTCCTGTAAATGGGGACACATGAAATGAGACTCACAGACTTGGAAGAAAGAATGGAGAGAATGCCATCAGCAGGCACTGAAGTCCTCTCTCTAGTATGAATGGTATGGTTTCTTTTAGTTTAAAAGAGAAGGAAAATTCTTCCTGTCCCATATTACAAATGCAATTATACAACTTCTCAATTGTTACTTTATGAGATCTTGTGAAGAGTGTTAAAAGCTTCTGAGTAGTTTACTATGTGCTTAGGGCTTGATCTACATTAGTATTTCTGGAGCATTTTGGTCTCAAATATCCATTACATTCTTAAGAATTATTGAAAACACTAGTGAGTTTTTGTTTATGTAGTTAGAGCTGCTAATATTTATCATATGAGAAATTAAAACTGAAAAATTTTTAAATATTTATTAATCTACTTAAAATATAAATAATAAACCCATTACATGTTTCCATAAATAATATATTTTTAATGAAATGAAATATGTTTTCCAAAGAAAAAAAATAGTGACAAGAATGGCATTGTTTTACATTTTGCAATTCTCTGGCTTACTTCTGTAAATGTCTGGCTTTATAAAGGACATCTGGTTTCTCGTATCTGCTTCTGCATTCAATCTGTCTCAATATGTTGTTTTAGTTGAAGTATATGAGGAAAATCTGGACTTACACAGTTTTTTTTTTTTTTTAGTTGGAAATGTGAGGAGAGTTTTAATAGCCTTTTCAGATGATCGTGGATTTTTTTTTAACAATGTGGAATCATACAACCATATCAATATGCTTTTCCATACTGTTTCATTAAAATCTGTTGTCTACCTTTTACTTTAAATGGATCTTATGCTTATGCATATATATAGTGTATATATATACATACATATAATATATACTTTTAATATTATAATTTATATTAATGTGATATTAGAAATATCACATTTGTTAGTAACACCACCTATCTCAGCAGGAAAGTCTTTAAGGATTGGGAAACTGACAAGTTCACAGGGGCAGATAGTAAATTTTCCAAAATTGTAATTTTTGTTTGAAAGCTCAGATTTCATCATTGCCAGCAGATACAGTTGGATTTTGCTTCCCTTGAACTGACAAGCTCATATTTGTTCATTTTCAATGAAAATCTCTGCCAAATATCCAAGTTTGAAAAACTACAGTTTGCCTGTCAGTTGTTCTTTCAAGTAAAAATGGTGCCTTAAGAAAAAGTGGCTAGTTCAGCTCTCAACCCCAGTAGTCACCAAAGTACTTTACTTGAGACAACCATCCACTTTGGTATCTGGCAGAGATGCTTCTTGTGACTTCCCATCACAAAGATGGGAAGATGTGTACTCAGGGGACAAGACTTGACATAACATTTTTTACTGCTTCATCAAGTATATCTGTAGGTAAATCTAGCATTTTAAAAATATTAACTGTGAGTGTGTGATGGTGAAAAATACCAGGGTTACAGTAGAGTTTTGTGTTGCTGACTTGATTAGCGCTGAGGTGCCAGCAGTTTTTCCCACCATGCTTCTGCACCATTCATGCAGTGTCAACCAAGTAAAAAGGCAAATATCATCAGTATTATTATGAAAATTATTTTGAATTTGTGAATCCAATGAGAGTATCTCAGACAACTGACTGAGAGGGTTTGGGTGACCTGCAGGAGTCCAGGGACAAAATTTTGAAAATAGTTGATATTCATAGTAGTAGGAAACTGTCTGATCAACACTATAGATTATAGAAGAAAACTCTTTGGTAAAGAATTTAAGTAAAATTTTAAAGAAGATTTTATTTATTTGACAGAGAGAGATCTCAAGTAGGCAGAGAGGCAGGCAGAGAGAAAGGGGGAAGCAGGCTCCCCGCCAAGCAGAGAGCCCGGTTTGGGGCTCAGTCCCAGGAACCTGAGATCATAACCTGAGCCAAAGGCAGAGACCCAACCCACTGAGCCACCCTGGCACACCTAACTAAGCAAATTTTTGATTCCTAAAATAATCTGGAAATATCAGCTCCTCTATTTCCAGGCTAAGTACTATCCATCTGTTTCTCTTTCCTTTTCCTGTTATAATTTCTTCTTGTTTGTGTAATTCAGGCTTAAAAATCTAGTAACTTGTTTCCGAAAAACAACTCCTTAATTTCACAGATCAGAGGGCTTCACACTAAGTGTGGAGATTAGAACAAAGTTCTAGAACTCAAAGCTACCTCAATTCCCTTTTTCCTTGAATTGAGCTGTATTCTAGTGACACTCTGGAGTGAATGACAAGGAAGAAATAAAAACCACAATCCTATTAACAGCCACAACTTAAAAAAAATTCTATAAATCTTCCTCTGTTAAGGCATAATTACAATTCCTGCACAATATGCTCAGTATTACATAGTATAACAAGAACAGCTATTGCACTTCTGAAGAGTTTGGGTAGTGTCCCATCAAAAGCATTCTTTCAAAAAGCAATCTCATACACGGAGTTATATCACACAGAGAGATGGCAATTTTTATTAACTAGGTGAAGTCAAATCCTTTTTTATTCTGAATCCAAGTCATTGACATTTCTATCACAAAAATATTGCTAGAATGAATCCTGCCGAATATGAGAAAAAAAAATAATGTCTTTGATGATTTTCACAATAAATTTTGACTAATATTATTAGACATGGTGTCCCATTGGCCTTAGTTGAAGGAAGTTCTTCACTTTCTCCCTGATTCTCAGTGTATATTAAAAATTCTCAGGTTCAGAAAAGTTTCAATATTTGATACTAATGATTATTCTTCTCAATCTTTTCTTTATTTATCAATTCATCTCTGATCCCAGTGATGTGATAGTTTTGACCCTTATGTCTTCATTCAAGGGTTTATATACAGATACACACCAAGATATATAATATCTATCCCTATCTATCTATCTGGATATACATAGATATACATTTTTTTTTTTGAAATGGGAACATTTTCGCACTGGTTTTATAAACTCATAATCTACTTATTTTTATCATTACTTAAATTCTCTGAAACTTCTTTTAGCTCAGATTCAAATCTTTTTTCTCCTTTCCACAATGCTTAAGAAATCAAAACTTTGTAATGAGAAATCTAAGCCTAATCTAAGCCTAAAAATGTTACAAAGTCAGAAGTACAGGCTGTATTCCTTTAGAAAATAATTTCACTGTCTAATTAGGTGACCTCAAAATGACCTCAAAGCTACTTATAAATCCCTTTGTTCCTTTCTAGCTGACCTCTTTACCATCTCTAACAACACCAATTTCTTTATTTTTCTGTGCTTCTTCAGTCTTATTTATATTTCAAATTCTTTCAAATTTTTATTCTCCACAGAAAATCTTGCCTAATGAATTTATGAAGAAGACCAAGGTCATCCTACATAATTTTCAATTCCTCTTTCTTTAGCCTCACATTGAAATTGTCTGTTTCTTTATTAAAGAGTTCTTTTGCCCAACATTAATACCTGACTGGTGCTTTTGATTCTATCTTCTGTCCCATTATTGTTCCTTCATTTCTGCCCTCTGCTGCTTCTCCCTATTTCTCCAATGCCTATAAAATTGCTTACATTTTCCCTTTTAAAGATATATTTCATCCTTTAACTCTGTATGTTCTTAAAGACATCTGTTTTACTTTCATTTACCTCCAAAACTTAGAGGAAAAGAGGTAGGTACTAATTTTTCCTATTTCCCTCTATTTTTATTTTCTTTGCAATTTGACTTAAATATTTATTAATTTACCAGAATTGCTTTCTCAAAGAAAAACCATTACAGATTAATCACAAAATTCAAGGTTTTTTACAATAATCACATATATAAAATTGTATACAGCATTTTACATTGCTATTTCTCTTTTCTTGATGTGTTTTTCTCCTTTAGCTACCAAAGTTACTGCTCTTGATTTCCCTGTAATCTTTTCTTGTATTTATTCTTGTTCTTTTCTCCGCTTACCTCTTAAATAATATTTACTCTTTTTGTTATTCTTTATGTTCTGTTTGATAATCTCTTTTACCCCCATAGTCTTAACTGCACCTGTACATAGATGACTATCAAATCTATCATTTGAGGGGCCTGATAATTTTCTGAAGTATAGACTGATAAATTCTTTCTTTTCTTTTTTCTAAGATTTTATTTATTTATTTGACAGAGAGAGAGAGCAGAGGGTAAGGGAGAAACAGGCTCCCTGCTCAGCAGAGAGTCCAGTATGGGGCTCAATCCCAGGACCCTGGGATTATGACCCGAGCTGAAGGCAGATACTCAACCAACTGAGCCACCCAGACGCCCCTAAAATTTTTTTCTTAAGATTTTATTATTTATTTGTTTATTTATTTCACACACAGGGGAGCAGGGATGGGGACGGGGGAGAGAATCTGAAGCAGACTCCCCACTGAGCACTGAGCCCAACATAGGGTTGGATCTTACCACCAGGAGATCATGGCCTGAGCTGGATGCAAGAGTCAGATGCTTAACCCACTGAACCACCCAGGTGGCCCTAGCTTGAGAATTTTTATTGTGTACTAAATATTCCACCATGATTGTCCTCAAAAACTCAAATTTGGTAAGTTCAAAATGGATTCTCTTTGCTGTATTCTCCAACTCCACCCCCAAATTATTCATTATTCTCATTATTTTAGTGTACATTACCACTATTTTCTCAGGCACCTATGATATGTCTTCAATTACTCCATCCCAATAATTATTCACATTTCATCTTTACATCTAATAATTTCTCAAACCTCATTGTTTTAATTCTACCTATTCAATGTCTATTTTATATTCTTCATTTCTATTTTTTCTCTGGTCACTGGCTTCATCATCTCTTTCTTGACTACTGCAATTATATGCTAATTACTTAACTAAATGTATTCTCCAACTTAACCATTCACACTATTACCAAAATAAACTTTATAAAACATAAAGCACTCAAAAATCTTCAGTTGCTCCTGGGAACCCACTCCAAACACAGTTCAGTTTTTTTTTTTGTTTTGTTTTTTGGGTTTTTTTTGCATGGCCTTCTAGAATTTGAAACCAACTTACTTTACTAATATCTTTCCCTAAACTATCTCTCTTGTGCATACTAATGTTCATCCATAGCTACCACTTGCCATATATCTTGTCTTCTGTTGGTTTTCTAATGCTGTTTTCTCAACTTAGAATGCCCTTCTCTCCCAATGACAACAAAATTCTACTCATCTCTCAACCTGAATTTATAAACTACACCCTCTTTCCATCTCCAGGTATAATGAATAACTTTATTACAGTGTTTGTTTAATTTGGCACTGTGCAAGAATTAATTACTTTCCTGTTGCTCTTCTCTTATATTTTCCTTGAGATTTGGGTCTTTAATTTTTTAGTCCCTTACAGAAATTGGCACAGGATTTACTATGTTGTCCATACATATATAAAAACATTTTGTAGATGTGTTTTTAATTATCTTACTCAAACTCGTTATTGGTTAAATAAATTTGTCAAGGTTATACCATTGTTAATGGTAAAGGTCATCTAAGAAAGTGTGTTCCCTTGTTTTTATTCAGTTCTTTTCCTTTCTTGAAGACTTTCCCGCAATTTAGGGAGGTGAACTATAATCATTTCCTCTAATACACTTTTTCTTCTATATATTCTTAATTATAACAGGGTTTTCTTTTTAATAACAGCAATAAAAAGCACTCTAGAATCCCTAGTAATCTATCCTATTTTCACTGTACTGAGGGCTACCTCTTTTTTAGGGGTGTTTTTTAAAATAAAAAATATATATGATTAAGTAGCAAATTAATGCATGGAATAATTTGTTCTGTCCTCTTGTTAGAGCTTTTTACATCACTTATTTAATATTTCAAAGGGTTTATAAATCATTTATCAGCTAATCTTTGCAAGATCCCTGCTGAGACAGTCAATTAGCTGAAGAAGTACTGCTGGCTGGCAAGTGATAAGTAATATTACTTGCACTTTACAGATGAAGAAACTAAAGCAGAGAGAGGTTAATCGACTTGACCATGTCTTACACAGTTTGTGGTAGTACTGATGTTAGAATAGGAGCCTGGGGTTATTCACATCAAAATTACAAAAGCATTAAAAGCCTAGGGCTGGTGCTATTCTTTATTATATCATGCTTTCTAAATCCTTTGTCTTACCTT
The DNA here is from genome assembly GCF_009829155.1 of Mustela erminea. NCBI lineage: Eukaryota > Metazoa > Chordata > Mammalia > Carnivora > Mustelidae > Mustela > Mustela erminea. Next base: position 30,000,623 of record NC_045629.1, on the reverse strand, counting down.
TTTCTCTGGGTCTGTAGGATTCTAAGGAGGAAAGATACTTTTAACATCTATTCTTTCTCATTGAACTAAGAATATTTTTTTCTATATTAAATAAATATTTTGCTTTTGAAAGGATGTTAGAACACTGACACATTTCAAAATAATTCATTATTAACTTTCCCATCTTTAAAATAACAATGAATGGTCAAATTAAGCTCAGTAGTATTGTCTAGTCTGCTCCAAGTTGCAACAATGACCATAAAAATAATGAAACAGTTATTGCTTACTAGTGCTTTATCAATAATAACAAAATATTGAGTATATGCCAGATTCCACATTAAACAGTTCATGAGAATTATATAATTTAAATTTCTCAACAATTCTGTCAAATAGGTACTCTCATTATCTCACTTTTAAAGATGAAATAACAAGGATTTAGAAACGTTAGGTAATGAAACTAGTAGGTGATTTAACCACTTACAAAACCACCTGTCATTTTCCAACATTCGTTTTGGAGCATGCTAAACGTCTTTTTTTTTTTTTTTTTTTTTTTGGTTAGCAGTATTTCTTTTTAAGTATGTAAGAAGTTCACATACTGTTTTAAGACATAACCATATGATATTTTATTAACATCCCTATAGTACCTGACTTTTTAATATTATCATCTGATATACAACATAACTGAGACCACTATCTTTTCCTTGATTTCTGGATTTGTTCAAGAAACATTTTACATTCCAACTCCCACAGATCTGGTACTCATCCAGGTGATGGTCCTTTAGATGCCTCTTTCAGGGCTGTCCAGCCTCTGACAGTAAAAGCACACTCACCAGGGAACAGGTGTTCGAGAAGGACTTACTAAATTGACACCTTAAAAAAAATTGTTTCAAAATACAAAAAAAATCTGCAAAACTGAGATGAAAATTTTAAGTAATTTTTTCAAACATTAATATTTGTACAACTCATCAACTGCTACATTGCTCAAGTCTCATAGAGTTATCTATAAATTACACTGAGTAGGTGATGTGGATACATTTTAATACATCTGATAAGACATCGTGTAAAGCTTCCAAAAGTGCAGCTCAGCTGTCTAGGACTGAGGAAGGTTTAAAAATGATCCTGTTCACAATGAACTAGAAGTGACTTCAGTAGGAGGCTAAGGCAGAGATGTTCGGACTAGACAGGGAAAGAGCAGGCGTATGTTGTAGAGAGCTGTCTGGAAGAGGAGGGCCAGGAATTTGTGACTTATTGAATGGGGGAACATGTAAGTAGAGTGCCCCTCAGTGAGAATCCTGGGATTGCTCCTAGATCTCTAACTTGGATAAGATGGCATTTTTCGGTAAATGCTAACGGAAAGGCAGCAGCAGAAATAAGTCTAAAAATGGTACTTTAACATTTCACAATGTCACATTTTTAAAAATCTGACATTCTTTTCTTTTCTCAATGAATGAAAATGCATTAATTGAAAACACACATTCACATACATGCTATTATCTCCTCTTCTGCAATCAAGTATTTTTTGCAAAATGTTTAACTATCTATTCCAATTGAAACAGTGCTTAAGCACTCCAATATGCCTCTTTTCAGCCAAAAAAAAAGTTGCTATGATTATGTTATCACATATTTTAATATATGTATCATCATTGCCAATTATCTGCTTTGCAGATATGAGTTTTCTATATAGTATTTAAAAAATTATTGAAAATACCATTGTTCAGAGGCACCTTGGTGGCTCAGTTGGTTAAGTGTCTGCCATTGGCTCAGGTCCCGATCCTGGGGTCCTGGGATTGAGCCCATTGTCAGGCTCCCTGCTCAGCGGGGAGTCTGCGTCTCCCTTTCCTTCTGCCTCTGCCGCCCACTTGTGCTCTCTCATTCTCTCTTTCAAATAAATAAAATCTTTTTAAAAAAATGAAAAAAAGGAGAAAATGTCATTGTTCAGTATTATAATGTTTTTTATGTTTATTTTATGTCCAAATGTTAGAAGCACTGTTAATCTCTTTATTAATGTAATAATCTTCAGCACAATGTTTAATACTGTCTTCCTCTACCACTATTATATTTTAAGATTTTTCATACATCACTTCATGTGGGATTTTCAGAATTTTCAGGGTTTTTGAAATTAGTAGGATAGGCTCCAGAGAGAAAAGGGAATGCTGAAGAACAGCAACATAAATTAAATAAATACTTAAAGAAATTAAAAATGTATTAGCCATTGAGAAATATATATGAATATTTACATCATATATAGTAGTTATATAAAGAATAGTTTTAAAATGAGATAATCACAAAGCAAACTATTTTAAAATATGAATTTTATGATGTGGTAAAATCAATATTAATAAAGTTTTTTATAAAATGAGAAGACAAATAGTAAGTGCCTTTTTGTCTAGGAAACAAGTTGTTATAATGAAAAACCTCGTGACATTTTGTAGATTATCAAAATCACCTTGCTATCAATATCAAGCATCTCTATTATCAACTCTATTATCAGTACTGGAAATTATCATTATGGCACAATTTCATTTTTAGGAACATTTAAGAAACATTTAAGGTGGTAAATATTGATTTTAATAAATAGAGAAACAACTTATATGATGAAGTTACAATAAAATGAGAATTTCAAAGATCTCAAAATAGAGATATTTCATCGACCAACGTATAAACTACTTGAGCATGGAGAATTTCTATTTCTCTTGTTTGTCCCCGAAATTTCGGAAAAGTGTTATAAGTACAGTGCAGGGTACTAAGTAAGTATTTAACAAATAACATTTTTTTTAGTTCATTACCTTTGTGGTACAAATTAGGATTTCTTTTGTACTGACATAACCAGAAGATTTTGATTCCAGCACAATGAATTATTAATGTCTTTAATTTCCACAATGTTTGTATCAACAAAACTTATTTGAATGATAATTAGAAGACCCCATGCTTATCCTATCTTGTAGGCTTTCGTTTTTGCATATCACTTCATTAATTCACACCAGCTTTTGGTATTTTTATAGCATAGCTAAAGAGTATTAAAATACATTGAAGCATTTGCCAAAGAACTCTAAATAAAACAGGTCTCAGAAGACAAATATCGTATGATTTCACTCAAATTTGGAATCTGAAAAACAAAACAAACAGGCAAACAAAAAGCAGAATCAGACCTATAAATACAGCGAACAAACTGATGATTGCAGGGGTAGATAGGCAAAATGTGTGAAGGGGAGTGGGAGATACAGGCTTCCAGTTATAGTCTGAGTAAATCACAGGAATAAAAGGCACAGGAATATAGTCAATGATAATTTAATAGCATTGTATGGTGACAGATGGTAGCTATACTTGTAGTGAGCAGAGCATAATGTGTACAGTATTGAATCACAATGTTGTACTCCTTAAACTAATGTAATATTGTTATCAGCTATAATCAAATTAAAAAAAAAACAGATCTCAGATATGAGATTAGAGCCATGCTTGCTTATACTTCTAAGTGCTTCAGCTAAAGCAAGACCTTCAATCCTGCTGCACATATAAATCATCTAGGATGGCTTTTAAACTTACCAGTGGTTGGCCCCACTATCATATCTGATTTTCATCTAGATGACAATAATAATTTTTTGATTGAAAACTTTATTTCATGTTTGCAAAGGCAGCACAGCATTTAATACAAAATGTGTTTATATGTGTATTTGCATACACACACAATCCCTAGTGCTTTGAAAATTACGGGATAGAAGTAGTTATAAATATTCAGATAAATTCCATTTATCAGTTTATTAAAGTGCAAAGAAGCAGGGAAAATAATTCAAAGACAAGTCTTTTGGTTTCTATTTTTTTTTTTAAGTCCTGTAGAAATCTTTAGGAAATGAATACAAAATGGTGGAACATTAAAAATTCTGTTGTTTTGTTTAATCCCTAGTCTATGGCAATGCAAACAACAGAAGTTAATCTGGAATTTAAATTAAGTTAGGCTATGTTGTATTAAGTGTAGCCAACAGCCAAACATTAACTTGCCATGTATTTTTATGAACAAATCACATTTTTGTTCTCTTCCTTCTGTCTTCATCTCCCTTTAAGTTATGTCAACTGTACTGTTCACCATGTTGCCCCTAACACTTACTTTCTCTACTAGAATGTGTTTCTGTACTTATTACTATTCAATATTTCAACAGTAAAAAATTGTAAATGCAGGCAGAGGCATTTCAAGAAGGAAAGAAAATGTCCTTGCATATTTTTAACAACAACAACAAAAATAGCTCAAAATGAGTTATAAAACAGCAAAATTTTTAAAATTTAGTTATAGCTAAATTTTATAGTGAGTTATCATCCCTCTTAAGCAAAAAGGATAAGCCATAGAAGAAATGTGTTGTTCAGGGAGATGAAAATAAGAAGGTATTACAAGCTACTATATGCCATCCACGTTCAATGGATTTAGAAGACAGAGGTTTGAGTGCATCATTATTACTTGTTTTACCATATTATGCTGGGCAAAATACTGAATTTCTTGGGCTTCAGTTTTCATGTCTTCAAAATGTGGGTTCCCGAACTAAGAAAATACTTCAAAGCTTTATGAGGCCTAAAAGTCACTGATCTTAGTGTCCTTGTGCCCTTTACAAAGGGCCAAGTTCCACAAAAGATAGCATATTTCTAAATGCTTTTAGAGAAAGAAAAAGCTATATTTAGAGAGTCTGTTCAGTGTTCATGGGTGTCCTCAAGACTTAATACTATTTTTAGCCAGGTGTAGAACAGTAGTACAACACATTTGCTTTAACTAATAACTGCCCAGATTTCTTGGAGTTAAAGTTAAGTTTTCCATTATTCCAAATGTTGACTTAGGAAATTATTGAAAACAAGAATTGTTTTAATTTATTTACTGAATTGCCCCACTGTTACATGGCCTGACCTGAAATGTGATTTACGGGGTTGCATTTTGGTTTGGACATGCAGTCTTTATCCTTTGGTTTCATTGTAGACCCCTTATAGGATAAACATGTGCAACCGTTTTGAGTTCCTGTCAATGTTCCTTACAGTTTTTTGTTTTGTTGTTTTGTTTATGTTTATGAATTTCAGGCTGATTTATTCCAATTTGAAGGCAGGTAGGAATTTATAAATTTTTCAAGAACATATTTTCATTCTTACGAATCTTAATGATTTTATTTTCATACCAAGACGACTTTATCAGATTCACACACATTTGATAGAATAAAAAAACAAAAGAAAACAAAAATAGCATTAGGAAAAAAAACCAAAAACCTCAAATGGAAAATGATATAACTGGCAGAAGTTTATGATGTTAGTAAGAGATATCGGCATAAATAGACTGAGAAGAGGACTACCACTGTAAAATTTTAACTATGCTAGTCTCCAGGAGGAGGATTACCTGAATTCAGCAGTTCTACTTTTTGGTATATATGGTTAAAACACATCTTGCACATGTGTTCCAAGAAACATTAAAATAAATATTCATATAGATGCTGTTCATAATATATCCAAAACAGCCCAAATATCAACAGAGTAATAAACACAATGAAATATATAGTAGTAAATATTAATGAACACTAAACAACATGGATGAACCTTAGAAACATAATGTTGAGTGAAAAAAAAAACACAGAAGGCTACATAAAATATGAGATCAATTTTATAGAGCTCAATAATAAGTAAAATCACATATATAGTTTAAAAAAAACATAAAAACTAAGTGCATGTTGAACATAAAACCAAGGTCAGTTATTTGATGAAAGCAGGAAGGAGGGATCAGAGTAGAGCACAATGATTCAGCAGTTTAGATTCTAGTTCTTAGTTTTAGTGGTGTGTTTGTAGTTTATTTTATTATTATATCTCATGACTTAATATATTTGAATATATTCTTTTGTGCGCATTAAGTATCATATAATAGTTTCTTTAAAGTTAAAATCCCCAGGGTGCCTTGTGTGGCTCAGTCAGTAAAGTGCCTTTGGCTCAGGACATGATCCCAGGGTTCTGGGATTGAGCCCCACGTTGAGCTCTCTGCTCAGCAGGGAGTCTGGTTCTCTTTCTGCCCCTCCCTCTGCAGCTCATGCTCTCTCTCTCTCTCTCTGTCTGAAATAAGTAAATAAAATCTTTTAAAAAAAAAAGTTAAAATCCCCTACGCACCAAAAGACAACCCCTAGTCATTAATTATAGAGAGGGAGTCTGCTTTAACACACATAACTATTTACTCATTAATCTTTTAAAGTTGAAATCATTCAACTATGAAAGTTTTCCCTCTTCATATGAGTACTTTATTTTCCATAAAGAGACCTACTACTTTGGGACAATTTGCTGTCTTTATTTAAGTGATAACTAGTCCTGTGGCTGCCGGGAATTTTAAAAACAACTGATAACTAGAATCTCCTGCCCCAAGAGAATACAAAAAAAGGTGGAGTGGTGGAGGTATTCTCATACATTACTGATAAATACATACAAAGATAAAAATGTTAAATAGCTATTTCCCTAACTAGGAACTTAGTTTTATTAATAAGTATATTGGAATATAATACATTATTAAAAGAACAAAATAATCAAATATGAGTAGATTTCCTCTTATTTTGCAGTGAGTTCCTGGACTATTTTATTTTATTTTATTTATTTTGTTTTTTAAAGATTTTACTTATTTATTTGACAGAGAGAGGTCACAAGTAGGCAGAGAGAGACGGGGAAGCAGGCTCCTGCTGAGCAGAGAGCCCGATGCGGGGCTCTATCCCAGGACCCTGGGATCATGACCCAAGCCAAAGGCAGAGGTTTTAACCCACTGAGCCATTCTGGGTGCTATTTTAGATTGTTACTTTATGTTCATATCTGAGAGACAGAAAGAGAGACGTGTGTATGTGTGTGTGTGTGTGTGTGTGTGTTTGGTTTTGTGGAAGCTGCATTATGTGAAAATTTACTTTTTTTTAAAAAATTAAATGGCTTTTATTGTCCCTTAGGAATGCAAAAGACAGCAAAAGCAGATTACAGAGAAATAGCTAATGCAGTACTATGGCTATACCTGTGGAAAAGTATAAACAACTTTAGAATTTAATGATTTTGAAATTGTCCTTACTTTGTCATTATAAAAATGCTCCAAAAATCATGTTTTGCAAACAAAATGGCACAGAAGTTTATGAGGGGATTTTCTGTCTATATATGAGTCATTTAATCATATGTCTAATGTAGGTACTATGCCTAAATGTAATGGGATGATACATAAATGATGAAAACTAGAGAGATTCTCTACAAAGCCGTAGTAATCAAAACAGTATGGTACTGGCACAAAAACAGACACATAGATCAATGGAACAGAACAGAGAGCCCAGAAATAAACCCACATTTATTTGGTTAATTAACGTGACAGAGCAAGAATAGCAATGGGAAAAAGACTGTCTCTTCCATAAATGGTGCTGGGAATTGGACAGCTACATGTAAAAGAATGAAACTGGACCACTTTCTTATACCATATACCAAAATAAACTCAAAATGGATTACAGACCTAAATGTGAGCCTGAAACCATAAGAATCCTAGAAGAGAAAACAGGCAGTAATTTCTTCAACAGCTGCAGCAACAGTTTTCTAGATATGTCTCTTGAGGCAAGGGAACAAAAGCAAAAATAAACTATTGGAACTACATCAAAATAAAAAGCTTTTGCATAGCAAAGGAAACCATCACCAAAACAAATAGGCAACCACTGAATGGGAGAAGATATTTGCAAATGATATATCCAACAAAGGGTTAATATCCAAAATATATGAAGAACTTATACAACTCAATACCAAAAAGACAAGAATCCACGGCGCCTGAATGGCTCAGTCAGTTGAGCAACTGCCTTTGGCTCAGGTCATGATGCCAAGGTCCTGGGATTGAGTCCCATATCGGGCTCCTTGCTCAGCAGGGAGTCTGCTTCTCCCTCTGCCTCTCCCCTGCTTGTGCTGTCCCTCATGCTCTTCCTCATGCTCTTTCTCTCTTTGAAAAATAGATAAATAAAATCTTTTTAAAAAAATTAAAAAACAAAACAAAACAATCCAATCAAAAAATGGGCAGAGGACTAGATAGACATTTTTCCAAAGAAGACATACAGATGACAAACAGACACATGAAAAGATGTTAGACATCATAATAATCATCAGGGAAATGTAAATCAAAACCACAATGAGCTGTCAGCTTATACCTGTCAGAATATCTAAAATCAAAAACAAGAAATCACAAGTTTTTCATGAGGATGTAGAGAAGAAGGAACCCTAGTGCATTGGTGGAGATGTAAATTGGTACAGCCACTGTGGAAAACAGTATGAAGGTTACTCAAAAAATTAAAAATAGGTATACCATATGATCCAATAATTTCACTACTGAGTATTTACTTAAAGAAAACAAAAACACTAATTTGAAAAGATATGCAGCCTATGTTTATTGCATCATTTTTTCCAGTAACCAATTATGGAAGCAACCTAAGTATCGATCAATAGAGGTCGATCAATAGAGGAATGAATAAGAAAGATGCAGCACACACACACAAAGGAATATTACACAATTATCAAAAAGGATGAGATCATGCCACTTGAGGAAAAAATGGGTGGATCTAGAGGGTATTATGTTAAGTGAAATAAATCAGACTGAGAAAGACAAATACCATATGATTTCACTCATAAGTAGAATCTAAAAAAACAAAACTAAACAAGTAAACAAAAAGCAGAATCAGAACTATAATTACATAGAACAAATGATGATTGCCCTAGGAAAGGAGAGTGAAGGCGTGGGTAAAATGAGTGAAAGGGAGTAGGAGACACAGGATTCCAGTTATGAAATGAGTAAATCACAGGAATTAAAAGCCCAGTATGAGGAATATAAACAATGATATTGTAACAGTATTGTATGATGACAGATGGTAGCTACACTTGTAATAAGGTAACTTATAGAGATGCATAGGGTAACTTATAGAGATGTCAATCACTATGTTGTACATAATGTAACATTGTGTGTCAACTGTACTAAAAAAAATTTAAACTAGATAAATTCTTCAGCTATATCACCAGTGTGATAGGCTTTCATCTCATGGATACTTTTGCCATAGATCCTCACAAATATGGGGTCTGTGTTGGTCTTACAATTAAACTTAGAATCCTGGGGACTTATCCATTCTTTCAACAAATTTTATTGCTTACATTCCATGTGTCAGTTACAGTGCTAGGTCCTGAGAATACAGAAGTCAACACACAAGGAAATACAGGATAAAAAATATTTTCTAACATGTTAACTTTTTTCATTCATTCATCAGTAAGTTATTCCCCAGGAGTCTTATATTGAGTACTGAGTAGGGATCACATGATATGCTAAATACTGAGTATGTAACTGTGAATGAAATGGATAGACCCTGATTTTGATGTCACTAGTGCCTTCTGTCTTGCCATAGAATGAGACATCTTTATTATTCCTTTTGCCTTAAGTTTTTATCTCAAATTTTGCTAATGAAATTATAAAATTGTTAGTGGGATTTTGACATGCATAAATAAGGTCCTCTCTCCCATGCCCCATTTTCCTCCCTTTTAACTCCTATGTGCAGTCACATTTTGCCAAGAACAAAACTAGATGTATCCCAACAAGAACCAAGCTGATTTCCTCACAAAACTAACTGGAGCAGCTCCTCACTTAAAAGACTACTTGATGTCATCATGGCCATTTTTTAAATTAGCAACTAGAAGATCATGAAGACAACCTAGAAAATGACTTGACTTAGGAGAAAGTAGCAAAGAGATTTATCTGCTGCTCCACATGTCTAACCTCCTAGGATTAAGCCAGTCACCAAGATCACTACATGTACTAGGCAACAAGGAGCTAAAAATGGAAAAAAAACATCATACTGTTATTGTATTCATTTTCCTCCAAGGTACTCTCTGATAAACACCACAACTGCCAAGGGAATTGCAAACAGCTTTCTTGTAGGTTATATATCTATCTTTTTCCAAGTAGTTCTATCCAACCATCAGCACACTTGATTTAAGGTGGTTGAATGTATGAGATTAGTGTTCCTACCTGATTGGAAACCTTCTTGTCCTTAATTCATTGGCTATACTTGATTTTTTTTTTTTTTTTTTTTTTGTGGATCACACCTTCAGACTTCTACCAGAAACTGCTCCTCTGGAAAACCAGGCCTTCCAGAAACTCAATAACCTGAAATAGAGACAGCGAAAAAAGGGACATTATCTGTACTTAGAGATTTCAATTTAAAATTTAAGTAAATGTCCAAACGTAGATCTCCTAAACAATATAATAACTTAAGGGAAATCTACAGTTTATAGGTTTGAATACTCACAAGTGAACATATTATGACAAGAGTACAGGCTGCATTTTGGGCTTTCAATCCAAGCAAAAAAATCCAAAAACAAAAAAGCCATTATCCTTTGTCTATTAAACACAAAAGGCAAAAAGGGCAAGTTTTCTTTTTCTTTATAATTTACTTCCTTTCCTTCACAGACCTGTACTCCTGGGGCTAGTAATACATTATATGTTTATTAAAAAATTAAAAATTAAAAAAAATTTACTTCCTTTCTTCAGTCTTCATCTAGATCTTTAGTAAATTATTAATTTGACTAAATTTAATTATTCATAAAATAAACATACACATTTAACAGAAATATATTTCAGAGACCTTTAACATTGCACACATGCACCATAAACTTGTCTTTTCAAGCACTGATGCACACAGAAGTGTCTGTGTCTCAGGGGAGGCACACACACATTTCTTTTGTGCTGGGGTGGTAGGGAAAGAATAAATCTGTTGACTGCTGGCCAGTGATTTAGAAAAATAGACATTAAGGTAAAAGGAAAAACTGCAAGTAAAGAAAGCTGTGCTTCTAAAATAATATTAGCAGTTTTCTGAGTACCTGAGGAACCAGTCTCCTCAAATTATAGTCACACCTGTTACAGACCATCTGCCCATAAATTCCACAGGACAAGGGGAGATGGAGAGGAGAAGGGAGTTGAGGGAAATTGGAAGAGGAGGTGAACCATGAGAGACTATGGACTCTGAAAAACAATCTGAGGGTTTTGAAGGGGCGGGGGGTGGGAGGTTGGGGGAACCAGGTGGTGGGTATTAGAGAGGGCACGGATTGCATGGAGCACTGGGTGTGGTACAAAAAACAATGAATACTGTTACGCTGAAAAAAAATTAAAAAAAAAAATCTTATGTGAAAATAAGAAAAAAAAAAGAATCCACAGCATCATTAATGGAAAACAAATGGCACTATATTATCTTTCCTTTATCCATTTTCCATTCTCATATAAATTATTTTTCTCTTCAAAGTCATGTTCTTTCCTGTATGTTTACATTAGGATCTTGGAAGAGTGACATAATGTGCCATGTCTTGGTACATTTACAGTGATGGCTCTGTAAGGAGCACTGGATTATTAAGAGGCTATACATTGTTGAAATTGTTTTAGGTTGAGTTCTCTTAAATCAGAACCTGAGAAAAGAATTTGAATGCAAACTGTTTATCTGGGAGGTAGTCCCAGGAAACTCTGAAGTGGAGTAGGAACTGAGAATACAGGCATAGAAGGAGGCCAACAGTGGTGCATTACTGAAGAGATTACTCTGGGGGGACTACTGTCCTTCAAGGGAGTTCTGTGAGATATAGAGCATGACTCAGAGTTATCCCAGTAATGGGTGAGAAACTTGCAGTACTTCTCTTCCAAACCCCCTCTATCATGGTTGAAAGCCACACCCAGATACATTAACTCTTGGTAGATAATTACAGGTAACAGCATGATTTTATCAGTATATACATAATGATCGGTGCTGAGGGAGAGAGGACAGGAGCACGGACAGCATCTGATAAGGGGGGTGGGTAGGTATTAATGACTAGCTCGCAAGTTCAAGTGGAAAAAAAAAAAGTCCTTGGGTTAATGGTTTGACTTTGGGGAATTTAAACACTGATGTATCAATAACAATTTCCTTTATTAAATCTTTATTAAGTCTAAGATACCAATGATGTGGGAAACAAAGGCAGAAGAAAAATTATTAAATTTCCTTACTACCTACAGCCATTGACAAGTCCTTGAAAAAGGCAGAGTGACATTCTTCTAGGGACTCAACTGCCTAATTTTTGAGACTTTGCTAAGGGCAAAAGGCAACACTGGCCCGACTCCCAGCCTGCCCCCTAGATCCTATAAGCTTACTTTAACATATATAAATTCTTTTGGAGACTTCCTTTAACTCTACCCTCCCCCATTCAAGATACATGTTGGCAATCACCCCCCAAGCATATGGCCTATCGATACACATCTGAAGGGTCTCATTACTCAGGTTTTATTAGACATTAATAAATGACCTCTTCCCAACAATAGCTAGCTCCCTCAAGGTGCTGGAAACCTTGCTTCCAAAATTTCTTAGAGACTTATGCCTAGCCCCTCCCAACTTGAAAGTACATAATGGGGCACTCCTCATGACCCCAGTGCAACACTTTTTGTCCGCGGGTGCTGTCCCCATGCTTTAGATGGGAATCTACTGAAAGATTTTTTTTTTTTTTTCAAAGAGTTTAAGTAATCTCTACAGCCATCATGGGGTTCCAACTCGCAATCCTGAGATAAGAGTCTAAATGCTTTATCACCTGAGTCAGCCAATCCCCCCCAACCCCTGCCCAAGGATTTTAACTGGAAAGTTAAAGTTAGAAGAAAGAGAAAAGTTGATTCAAATAACATGAGCAGTTGTTTTTATAAGAAAAATTTGCTTGTTTGTTTCAGTTTTAGAAAGATCACTCTGGAAACACTGTGACTGGAACGCTGGGGAAGGGTGACGGCAATTCTGGATATAGAGAGATTAATTAGCAGCACATTAATATAAGTCAAACAAGAAAGTAAATATAAAATTTGTGGATTTCTGACTGACACTTCTTTCAGTACTTGAAAAATTTTATGCCAATGTCCAGGCTCCAAGTTTCAGTTTAGAAATATGTTGTCATTGGAACTGGTGTTTCTCTATAAGTAATATATTGCTTCTCCTTGTCTGCTTTCAAGATTTTTTTTTGTCTTTATTTTTTATAAGTTTAATTATGATGTGTTTTGGCATGGATATCTTAGTGCTTACCCTCTTTGGAATTTCTTAGGTTCTTAAATCTGCAAATTTATGTTTTTTAAAAATTTGGGGACTTTTTAGTCACTCTTTTTGAATACTCTTTCAGTCTTGTTTCTTTTCATTCTGGGACTTTGGTAATATGAATGTTAGTTCCTTTGTTATTGTTCCACAGAATCTTGAGATCCTTTTCCTTCATCACCTCCATCTTCCAGTCTATTTTTCATATTTGATGAATTCTATTGATCTATTCTCAAGTTCATGATTCTATGCTTTGTCATCTCCACTCTACTCTTGAGCCAATCTAAGGAGATTTTTACTGTGGTTGTTGTTTTTTCCATTCTATTTTCTTTTTTCTTTCTTTCTTTCTTTTTTTTTAAAGATTTTATTTATTTATTCGACAGACAAAGATCACAAGTAGGCAGAGAGGCAGGCAGAGAGGGGAGGAAGGAGGCTCCCTGCGGAGCAGAAAGCCCGATGTGGGGCTAGATCCCAGGATCCTAAGATCATGACCTGAGCCGAAAGCAGAGGCTTTAACCCACTTTAACCTACTGGTGGGCCTTAACCCACCCACCTAGGCACCCCATATCTATTTTCATTTATTTTTATTGTTGTAACTTCTAGTTCTTTGCTTACATATTCTATTTCCCCCCCCATTTATTTCAAGGAGTATGTAATTGCTTATTGAAGCATTTACAGGATAGCTTAAAGTCCTCGTTAGATTATCTTAA